>NW_028186978.1:8168621-8319164 GCF_003343005.1 Rhea americana | reverse complement strand
TTTTTTTTTTTTTTTTTTTTTTTTTTACAAAAACAAACATAGGAAAGCTCTCAGAGCTAGCTGAGAAACACTGCCTTGACTATATCACAAAGAAATCATATGCCATAATTATCTGGGTTTATTAAGTATGTTTGCTCAGTCTGATCTATGCCTAAATTAATCTAGGAGTATGAGCACAAGCAGGGGTAATAGCAACCTATTTTTAATCCAATAGATTTCTACCAAACTATTCCCCTATTCTTTTCTACCTCTATTGAAATTCTAGGGGGATGAAATCAAAGGTAATAAATGAACTTATTTTGAAGCTCTCTAATGCAGTCTCAACTTGCTATCAAACTACATTTGAGAACTGTGCAAGGGAAGTCTTTTGTATTCGATTCCTTTATTCCTGTTCCATGTGAATAGGAAATCTGCTGCAAAACAGAAGATAAACACTGCAAAGTGTTTTCTCTGGGAAAAAAAAAAAGCATTAAATATGAAAAATAATTTGGATGTTAGACTATTGTTTCTTACTTGCTTACTTTCTTCAGTCACTTTTAATTTCCTTCATCAATTATAACTAAGCATGCCCTTTTGAAACGTTAAGTTATATTAAATGTTTTAAAATYACATATATTCCTGATGCAATGAATCCATTTTCTTAATGCACCTGATATAAAAACGTATATATAATGTTCCAGAAAGACAAAAACAAATGCATTCTTCCACTGATTTAGTAATATTGTTCTTTTAATCTTGTCCAAGTACCAAAGTACTAAATCTATCTTATTTATACTGCTTAATTATTGCAAAATACGTTTATCTAGTTGTCCCTCCCTAATATAAGAAAGACTTTTGTTTCATTTCATATAAAATGACAGATATCCTTTAGGCCTTTATTGCTTAGTCCTATGAGGAGCATGAATTCATTATTAGTACTTTTCAATTTTATTTACAGATGATGATAGCAAACTGAGTATTWTTCCAAGTGAGGGGGGAAGAGGGTGGTGGAAAGTGGGGTCTCATGAGTTTCTCTGCTCCTTAGCCACATTATTTCACTAATCGTCTTTAACAAATTTTAAATTCCTTAGAACTTTAAAAAAGGAAAAAAAGAAACATGCACAAGTTACTTTTGTCCTTCAGTAAGAATTCTAGGTTGGACAGAGCCTAAGGCATGAGGGAGTACTGTTCCAGTATAAAATGTCTATTTGCATGTCTGCAGTTCGGCGTGTGTTTCTTGTTGATTCTCTGATGTTAGTTAAAGAAAAYGTGATTAACTGAACTACTGATGTTGAGTATCTCCAGAGATGGATGAATGATACTATGGGGGGAGTAGGGTAGGACAGAAATAGAATAAGCATAAGTGTATTTCATATGTCTGGCTGCTGCCATAAATTAATCTGAAATATAACAGGAAAACTATAAAAGAAGCATAATATTTCAAACATTGAACAGCTAAACACAATCTTTGAACACTTCAACTGCACAAAAAAAAAAACAGTCAGAAGCAATATAGCGCATAGTTCTGATTAGGCCTATAGCTGAAGTCCTAGATTTCTCCCTCGGGTTAGTCTTCCGGGAAAGGAGACTTGCACCTAAATCTTGCATGTGATTCAGTCTAACTCTACCATTTACCGTTCAATATCTAAGCATAACTATTGTCCAAATGCAGATGTTCAAAGGTGCCCTGCTTTCAATGCCGCCCATTTTACACARTCATAAATGTTATGTGATCATAAATTGAGCCTTTTCCCCACTTCCAGTTTCACAATCTAAATCACATGCAAATTCTGCTGCAATTCACTTTCACCATCCCAGACGTTYAAATTTTACTCATATCTACTCATGTCTACTCAAATAAAAATCTTTAATTCTCCCCAGACCTAATCATAACTAGTACACATAGGCAATTTGATTTGCAAACTAGAAGGAACATTTGCCTCCCAAAACAGAGGCATCAAACCTTTAGAGATCGCAGGAAGGAAACAAGCAGAGTCTGTAAGACAGCTTTAATTGCTTTTGCTGTTTTGCTCTTGGGTTTTGGGTTTTTGTTTTTGKTTTTTTTCTGCTGCTGAGGAAATTTAGGATTTAATTAAGGATGGGCAAGAGGGTTTAGAGGCTGTAGAGGGACTTTAGAAGGGTGATGAAGACTAAATTTATGGCAGATTATATAGGGGTAGAGGGACCAGGCCAGGATGTGAGCTGTATAGGCAGAGGCTTAAGACCAGGGAAGAGAGGAAAGTGTACTAGCTGGAGTGAAATGCCAACAAATAGGGCACAAAAAGGTTTGGACAGAAAGCTATCATAGCTGCCTTAATTCAGCTAGTAGAGTGTTAGTTCTTCTTGAGCTTTTCAGTATTTGGTGCTTCTAAATGTTGATCTTGCAAGCCAAGTCTTTGCCCTTCCTAAATGGTTTTCTATGTCTTAGGAAGTTTGGGAAGATGCACGTGCAAGAATTTTGGCCTGCTGTTGATAGACATGACCAATTGTTTGTCCCTGCTCAGCCTGTCTCCAGGTCTTCCTCACCTCATTGCCTCAGAGGGTCATGTGTGTTTTTCAACTACTGGAGTAATGTTCTTTCCTATCYCACCAAGCCTCTGTAGTGATGTTATACTACCACACAGAGCTTTGTAGGCACTGGACATCTGTAATCTGCCCCTCAGTGCTGGGAATCTTTAAGATGTGTTTTTCTCCTGGCTCAGCTAAATCTTGCTGTTATGCTAATCATCTCTTGCCTCATTCTGTGTACTCTTTTCTTCCTCCAACCTGCTCTCTAAGGTTTAAAATCTCATTCCTATCTAATCGCTAAAGTTCCAGCTATGACATTTAGAGGTGGCAGGGAAAAGAATTCCATATACCTTATGACAAGAGCTTAAACCTTGAACAAAATGTGGGGATATGGGGGAGGAACACCATGTTAGCATGGCAAGAAATAGTAGAAATTTCTAAGTACGATAAGACTGTTACTTAGAGAAACTAGTATTTTACCTATGTGGGAAGTGGAGAAGTTGAGCATTTTCTCTTTGATAGGATCCATTCCCTTGCTGKATCTAGCACTGGCTTTCAGCTATAATGAGCTGGAGTAAGTATTAACTTAGAGCTGCTCTATAGTCCTGAGAAAGTGGACAGTYTTGATACATCTTGGAATTTTGTTGAAGGACTCCCCTTTGCCTTCCTCTAGAACAAAGCTGCCAAGTAGAAAAGTGAGAACATGAGGAATTCTGCATGGTTGCTGTCTTAGTGTCAGCTGAGTTAYTTTTCAAGCCAGGCTTCCTTCAGCTGCAGCCCTTTGATAACCTGCRGTGTCCCATTCTGTGTTGACATATAGTACCCTGTCCTTTAGGGCAGTGGGACCTCCACTTCTTTAGATGGTCAAAACTACCTGGACAAGGCCCTAAGCAGCCTGTTCTAAGTTGGTCCTGTCCCTGGTTCCTTCCAACCTATATAACTCTAAAATCCTACTGTGCGGTCATGAACTTTTGTGCCTCTTTAAAAAATAATAGACCATCTTGAAAATCTGACCATTAAGATTAAACTATTATCTGTACAAAATTAATAACTGTATATAACATTAATGGCAAGGAATAGTGCTTTCTTATCATTGCAATCTGTAGCGGAAACAATTTCACTCTCCAGCAGCCTTGAAAGTATAAATTATTTTCTAGCTGCTGTTACTAAATGCACTTTATTACTCACTTTAAAAATGGATATAAAAAGGCTTGTGATCCASTGTTTCTGCAGACTACTTTTGACTAAAAAAAATGATTGAGACAATTGTATCTGCTTTTAAGGAACTAAGGAACTTTATACATACTATTCTTCATCCTCTAGGCTTCAATCATAAAACTTAGACGATGTAATTTCAGAATATGAACAGTTAGCTGTTCAAAGTGCTGTATCTTTTTTAGTCTTTTCCATAAATCACCTATAAAATTTTAGATCTTATTTTCTCTTCTATGTGCACATGCAGAGCTCTGAGATTTTTTTCTATCATTTAATTCTAAGAACTTTTCTTTAATTTGTTCATGTTCAAAGATTGCTACTTGAGYGTTTATTTCAACAGTCACCTCTCTGATATTGAAATATATATTTTTATTATATTAAATATTATATAAACATAGGCATTGTTTTGAAAAACKATTCTTTATTCTTTTTAAATAGAAAGACAAAAGCAGACCTTTAGTCCTCAGTTTCTTTAAGAGAAGATAAGTTTGAGTCATATTGATATTCAGCAAGTGATCATTTTGATGTCATTCTTTCAAGGATGTACTTYAGTGACCAAGGGTAAATGGTTTCCTGAATTGCGAACGGCAAGTATCTCTGAAGAAATGTGGGATCATCCTATGAAAATACAGAAACGGAAGTAGAACGAAATATATTTTGGGGGGCCTGGGCAGGGATGTTAGGTGGACAGAAGGCATGTGCTGGTATTTGAGGGATCCATGAGTATGGGGGTGCTCACAAGATGAGTCTGTGTGTGTGCGCGCATTTGTGCAGCTGGATTAGCTGGTGAGCAGGGAGCCAGTACGGTGGATAAGGGGACTCGGGGTCAGAGCAGGGRTATTAGATGGGCAGAGGGGCCATCTTGGTATTCGAGGGATCTGCAAATTTGTGTGTGCTTGTGACCTAGAGAGTGCCAGCATGTGTGCTCTCACTAGTGAACTTTATTCTTTACTAGCTTGAGAGGAAGAAGGGGACCCAGCTATCTTCATTTACGTTTAATGTGAGTGCTGATATTGTTGTACGTGGGTGTTGTTGGAGGTAGTGCCATGTCTGTGGCAGACTGCGTAGCAGGTTGTATTAGCATCTTGTATGTGTATGCGTGTTTCTACCTCTGGAGCTCAGGGTCAGCCCCATCACTGGTTGAACCTGCAAACAGGAGAGCAGATGCATCCATTGGCCTGGGACAGGGAGAGCTCATGTTCCCCAGTGCCCCAGGCTGGGCTCCGGAGGTTAGGATGGAGGAATCCCTGGATCCTGGAGGCAGCAGCCCTTATAACCTCCCTTGACAGTAAATACCTCATTCTAGATAGAATAAATGCTTGTAACTGCTATCTGTATACAACTATGGCTGTACCAAATAAGGATAAACAAAAAGTAAAACAAATGATCCATAGACATCTGGTCTATTTTGCTTTCACAGCTAAACCAAGTAAACAAGTAAAGCACAGGCAGGCAAGTCAAAAATTCAGACAGAGAAGGCCTGACAAGCCTCAGTCCTGAGGTCTTGCAAATTCAGTACAAAGCTTATGGTCTGATCCTAAGAATGGCAGTACTGTGTTGAAGGGCAACACAGTTACAATTTCATTATACAGAATAAAAGAAACACATATGGTGTCATAATATTTAAAATAATTAATCCTTTTCAAGTTATCTCACAAAGCATAGAAATTGGTTTATAGGGGTTGGTGTTTGTTTCTTAGACTCTGTAGAGATAATTGATACATGAAATAAACATGAATTAGATGAAGAACCTCTCCACCATAAAATTTTTCTGAAGAACTAGAACCGCTCTGTACCAATGATCCAGGTAATCCTAAATATCAAAATCTCTCCTTTGCTCCTCCAAATACATCTTCAGCACTTTCACCTATAAAACTTGCAGAAATCCAACTGGATTGAAACCTCTTTACTTCTCATTAAAATAAAGATGATATTAAGTTAAATGTTTAATCAGCATTCCATAACCAGTGCTTCTATCTTCTTATGCCCAAAATCTTTATATAATATGTGTACATTTAGCTAAGGAATTATTACTCCATGTTTTAAGGCAGACATGCCAAATGATATAATTATTGTTCATAAAACAGTTTTTATACAAAAACTACTTCCTAGTATTTACACCTATTTTCTGGTGTTATGGTCACTTTTCCAATATTCCTCTGATTTCTTCTGTTGATTCTTTAGTTCTTCTCAAGGTGAATGTGAGAGAGTTTATGATAAATCATTGGTATCCTGATCCCTTTGCCAAGAGAAAGAGCATATTCATRGAGGAGGTTTCTTCCTCTTCAGTTTTGGAATCCACTTGGGTTGATCTTTGCACATTCTCCTACCTGCTTAATCTGCTTCCTTCTTAGTGGTTCCTAGGTAAAGCTTAAAAGTTGCACAAGAGCCTCCCCAGCACCAACAGACAGAAAGGGCTTGTGTTCGTTGCACAGTGATGATCTTGGTTGGTCGCACTTTGCTGCAGGAGGTATTCACAGACCGGTGGCTGAAACAGGTGAGGCAGTGGTCACTTAGCTCTCTTGAACAACTGGCTAGTGGCCAAAACCAGCCCTGGCCAGTCCTGAGACCCCGCACTGTCAGGTCACTACAAAGACTAAAGCCTGGACTAGTACTGGCAAAATCACTTACTGCTCTACTGTTTCACTGAGCTGTCATACTTCTGTTGCAATGTGACTTTCTGTATGGCAGAATTAACCGAAGTTTTTATACATAATTGATCTGCAAAATATCAGCTTTGGTGTAATGTGGTATTAGAAAGACACACATAAGTACTCTTATTGTAGTTTCATTTCTAATGGAGTTTAATGTAGTAGTATCAGATATAAGATGGATTTAATTAAATGTAGACCAAAGATAYGTCATAAACTATATCCAGTGTTTCTGAAAGACACAGGACAGCTCATAATTTACCCCAACCATACATATTTACAGGATAAATTCTATTTGTTTTTGTGTCTGGAAATGAGTGCCACCCTATTATTTTGGTTTATGGAAATGCAATAACTTGAATGTATGACAAATATGTAYATAAAGACCCAATGACTGCATCATTATAATTTTGTTAAGAATCTGAGTGTGAATAAAGAATATTAGACAGAGAAAAGCAAACAAGCAAATAAAACTATGAAACCTGAGTTTCTTTTGTCTATTCTATATGGTACTTGGAAAGAAGAAATGATTAAAAAGTGTTTAAGTGTAACTGTACTATTGAAATAGTATAATGACAAAAAGAACTGGAATAAATTTGTTATTTCCTATTGTAGGAAAAAAGGAGAAAGGCATTTGTTGATAATCTGCACTTTTTTAAGAGCAGACAATTTTTTCAGCAAAGAAACAAGCTTCAGTAACAAGGGAAGGTGTGACTGTATTTTTTTTTTTTTTTTAGACATTTCTGCCTGAATAATTATCTAAAAAAGTTCTAGTGGCTTGCTGAATTTGGTTTTGTAAATRACAAATAACATGTACTTCTTGGATCATAGATCTCACCTGTCGTCCCTTGAGACATGATTAACATTTAGCAGAAGACGAATTTCTAATTTTTTTAGCTTTTCAAAGATAACAAATGATTTAAAACAGGGATATCACTGACAAGTCAGTGTGATTACAAGGCAGTGTCCTTTTTGTACAGGCTGGAATAAACTTTTTCTTGTACCTAAATTATACATTTTTTTCTAAGAAAACAAAATGTATAAAGCTTTTTAACAAATATGAATGCTAGTTACTGTTTTAAAATGAATTTAGACTTCTTCCTTGAGGATCAGCACAACTAAATGAGCTCAATTTATTTCATTTATCCAAAAGAAGATTAGGATATAACTTCATAACAGTGCAGAAATGCTTACAGAAGGAGAATGACTCCTAGTAATGGAGAATGTATTTATACACTATAACCAAGACATCAGTTGATACTCTTTCTGACAAGCTAAAGAGACTGACCTATTCAAAATCTTTCACTATGAAGGTTTTTGGTTTCTGACTTCARAATAGCTGCACAGTCACAAAGGATGTTAGTTGAATAATAATAGCACTAACTTAATAATGGGAATATTCTTTAAAGAATGTTAATCAGTTTAAAAACATATAGCAGGTGAAAAATAAGTTTGTTACCAGTGTTTGAAGCTTTAACAATCTTGYGTCTTTATGCAGAAGAATAGGAAAAGGCCCGTGAAAACTGCAAGTTTCTTTTACATGTCTCTCCTTTTTGTTTTTTGCTGCACAGATTCTGTCTGCAAACCCAAAACATCTGTAGCTATTTAGCTACTTACAGCTGTTTTCTTAGGGATACTGGACTCCCTTCACTTTACAGAATAGCATTTAAACATTTATTTAAATAGAAAAGTAGTCCTTGCTATTTCTTCTGKCTCTACCATGGTGAAATATAATAGAGGAAGAAAGGAAATTTGTCCTTTGTCCTAAAATCAATATATAAACGATACTTTCTATGCCACATACAGCAGGTGCAAGTCTTCATTTCAACACAATTCGAATAAGTTACCTCATAAGAATAGCTACTATAGAAATTTCCTTCATGGAATAATAAAGATATTGCCAATTTCAGTCATAAAGCCCTAAAGATTAATGAGGTCACAGGAAAAAGTAAGAATAAACCTTTGTTCCTTATCTGCAAGTTTATGTTGCTTCTACCAAATAAAATGCTTTAAGGAAAGAATTCCAATGAGAAGATGAAAATGGATTCACTGTTCAGAGAGACAAGTTATGAAAATGAATAAAGTAGCGTTAAAAGATGGAGGAAGAGATTAGATTAGCAGAATTATATTTCTTTTCATGTGTGGATGAATTTTCAAGTATACATGTAGAGGTGGTTAAACATTCCTAAAACAAAAACCAAATTCTTTATTTTCTTTCATACTGAGTAAGAGATGAAACAAGTTTCAAAATTTTTTTCTATAACAGAATGGTTCATCTTTTCTTCTTCTAGACAAAGTGAGTATAACATGCTGGCCTCAAGAAAATCAGTGAGGAAAATTGTAGTCATTTCAATGACAGGATCATATCTAGCAGATAAAGCATAGTAGGCACACATAAGAATCTGGAAAAGAATCATAGATCTTCCTTTTATCTTCTTAATATATACAAACGATGTCTTATGGAAAAAAAAGCTATAAATTCATAATTGCTAAGGAGGAACTACAATAACTTACCCATCCTCCAGCACAACAAAAAGAATATAAACGTATAGTATTGACAACAAATGATTTAAAAAAAACTGTGAAAGTGTTCATGTACTGCAGCATAAAACTTGATCTAAAATATTTTCATTTATTCCGATGAAAAGATTTTCGGTATTTTAAACCTTAGAAGTTCAATCCTCCAGAAACTTATTTAACTATATTTGCTACTTCAACGTTCTGTGTTTGTCTGTATATAAATCTACACGTAGTAAGTGATAGATGCAGTCAGATAATCAGAAACCCGGAATATATGCAAACAGCCCACATGCACTGTACCTAGAACATGCTGTACCTGACTGCTTGTCATATTTTTAGCTGTTGCACTAGCACTAAGATATATAATATTCCATGGTTTTAGTTTTGATTGGTAATGGATATTTACAACATAATACAGAACAATATATGTTATTTATGGCTTAACAAGACATAAACCTTGTATTTAAACTTGTAAATGGAGCTTTCAATAGAAGTTCTGTTTTCTGGGGTTGTAAATCTTCTCAATAGAAGTGGAAAATACYAGATTGCGTGAGCACGAAAGCTGCTATACACCTCATCCTATGAGCTTATTTGGACACAATCTCTTCAAAAAATCCACTGTCACTGTCAAAGCATTTTTTTTCAATCTAGTTAACTATCTGGGAGCTGGAGTTTTTGAAAAAGGTTTTCCCTGTTTTCTGTATTACCTATGGTTGTTGATGATACTTCAACCTAGAACTACAAAGTAATAGAAGAATAGAATACATTTGGGGTCTCTTGATAAAAACAGCTTACATTTTRCAGAAAAGAAATTGATTATTGACATTTTAGCTTATTTAGTTGCATGTGTTATAGTTTATTACATAGTTATAGGATTTTGTGCCTCCAAGACAGTAAACAAAATAGTAGTGAAGAGAATTCAAAATCTCACAACACTTTTAGAGAACAGTAAAGTATGACWGTTCATGACTGTTCTTTATGAAAGCCTTGCTATTGCATTTTAAGGCCAGGTTATGCCATGATCATCAGATGAT
Organism: Rhea americana; assembly: GCF_003343005.1. Classification (NCBI taxonomy): domain Eukaryota; kingdom Metazoa; phylum Chordata; class Aves; order Rheiformes; family Rheidae; genus Rhea; species Rhea americana. The sequence goes on along the minus strand of NW_028186978.1, from coordinate 8,309,257 downwards.
TCATGGTTCAGTTTTCCGCTACTGTTATCAAATTTGCTCAGTTAGATACACATTTCTGCCTTGTAAGAGCACCCGGATGATGGAAGAGATCATGGTTTGGAGTAGATCAACAGAACATCATTCACATCTTTGGACTTTTTATGACTCACATAATTAGAACGCTCTCTGTATGTACTGAGGATAGCCAGGTGAAACACCCATCATGAAATGCAGAGTTTGTGCAAAATTTGTGGAAAATTACACATTTAGGAGATAAGATTTCTCTTATGTATTTTTTCCATTAAACTGTTGAAATGTATTTATGTATGTATTTATAAATGCTACATCTTTTACAAAGCAAGAAAATAAAGCAGGTATATCCATGAATCACTAAGATGTTGCAATAGTAGGATTAAACACTCATCCTTTTGATCTAGATACCCAATTTCTTTGGAGTGCTCAACTGAAATGTTTATAAATTTCTTCATGTATTTTCGTCTTCATCATAGTGGTTCTTAATATCAAAGGTAATGAGGGCAACAAATAGAAATTGGAAATGGTTGAAAAGGTATCAGTGTTCATGTCTAGACTGCATATTAAATCTCAGACTGAATTAGGAGGTACCTATCTTTGTCTTCATTCATTTAAAAGATAGAGCAGCTTAAGTTCCTAATTTAATGCTGCTTTCACTTCCACTAGGGTACATTAGAACTTGCTTTATTTCTTGGAGTTATACAGTTAAAGTAAGACTAAAAAATTGACATCAGAGGTAAAATGTCCCTTTTCTGATCCAGCATTATGATGTTAAAAGTCATGTGATCTCTTACAGAAATTACCGAAATTTATCTATCATGAACTACTTCCCTAGAAATCACTTTTTGAACTGTGGGCTGCTTGAAGGTTATTAGAACAGAATTAATTCTACCTAGTAAGGTGATGAAGATGGTAAACTAGTGAGAAAGCAGAGTAAAAGAAGCAGTGAACTACATACAAGGAATGCTGCTCTCTTGGCTGTTGCAGGATTTGCTGATTACTTGATTTAATGGCTAGCTGTGTTATAAAACAAAAGTGCTGTTGATACTAAACTGCAAAGATTAGCAATCACTCAAGCCACCTCGATGTCAAAATCAGTTCTTCATTCCTGACTTTTTTTCAAGCAGAATCGTTATTACTGCAGTGTTTAAATGCCATAGCTTTTTGAAATATGCTGTACATCATATTACCACGCTAACCTTAACAGAAACACATTTGATGCCAGATTATTAAAATCTGGATAATCATTTGGCCACATCTGTGCTTTTGAAATTATTCCACAAGGCAGGATATACACTATGCATAATAACAGGAAAATGCACAGGGCTTCAAAACTGCCCAAATATAAATTAAAACATAAGCCTTGCAGAATACTTCCATTTGATCAGTCAGCATTCACAGATGTGCAGAGACACATTATGGTGTGAAAGATCCTGAAAAATATCCGTTGGCGTAGAGGACCATTAGAGGTCCGTAGAGGATGACTGTGATTGTTCTTTAAGATGTTGGTAATGCTCCGGGTTGAGACAAGGCTAGAAAGAAAGAAATATTAAGGTGGGGGGGGGAAGGAATTTGTATGTCCCAGATATGTGAAATGCTTCAGGAAGCCATTGCAGAAAAAGACAACCTATGGCAATCTTCAGAAAACTTGTAACTGTGACTGGGCCTAACTTTGCTCTCAGCATTCCCATGATGCAGCAGATCATAAGATGCATCTAATAAACTTCTGTGTTGGACACCTGGCTATTTTTACTTGCATAAAATAAAATTCTCACCTTTCAACCAAAGGGATAGATACCAATTTCAGGGAAACAAGTAATTTTTAGTGACAGTTTCTTTCTCAACATTTGTATGTTTCTGTTTTGAAAATGAATTCCATGGTTAACCTTGTAACTGAAGCTCTCTATTATGGTAGTGCTATCCCTGCTCAGAAGGTAAGCACCCCTGTACTAGGCTGCTTTAGAAGAGCCCAATTTTGGATTTCTTGTTTACTTTCTTCAGTGTTATTTCCTAGTTGTGGGAAAGATATAAAAGCTTTAAAAAGTTTAACTTTAAGAAATAACAATAAATTGAAGGTTTTGCATTTATTGCCTTTAATTGTTTTTGCTTTATTGGTTTTCTCCAAGTCGGTCTGTATTTCAATTCACCCATTCATCTGACTGTTTTATACTACTGTACAAAACTTCTTGTTTGGGTACTGCTCTCATTACTGCTTAGTACCTTCTTGGTAACAAAAATTCCCAATGTTTATAAATAAATGCAATTGTTTTTAAAGCATTTTTTCCTTTAGATATCTGTTCAGCATGTCTTCTTTTTGAAGCTTTAAAGTTTTATTGGGAGCTGAAGAGGGAGAGTAAAATCTCACTAGCTTTCTAACCTTGGGCCCTATATTAATGTGTTTCAAGGTTTCTTATGTGCTATATGAGACTCAAACTTTCTTGTGAAAAAAATGTAAGGTGAAAATCTAAATAATATCAAGTATATCTATTGTTTTTTCCAGTGTAGGAAACAATACAGTATTTTTTATAGCATATATTAAGTATAAGGGGCAGATCTCCAGCTGGCATAAATCAGCACGGCTCCACTGAAGTCAATGCTGTCATGAAACTTTAAACTGTCTATAGTACTCACATAGTTTTGTATATGTATTTTTTTTATTACTATTGTTATAAAAAAATGTTGCTCTGTTGTGCAATTTAAGAAATTGAGTTCTGTACACAATACAAAACTGATGATCTTAGCAGATCCTTATCACAAAGGTAAGAATTTTGAGAATGTTAATATAAAAAAGTACAGTTTGAATTATGATCCCTTTCTTGTTTACCAAGTTTGGGTTTTGATATTTCCCTGTGTGACTTCATACCTCAGTTTACAACAGTTCAGTAAAGAAAAGCTGCTCTGTTAAGGGGATTAACCACAGAAGCATTACCAAAACTTATTAATGATCCTCTGAGCATGGATATCCCTGGGTGAGCAAAACTTATACAAAGCCTAATTACAGATACTTAATTATGTTAGCCTTGAGTTCAAGTTACTCAAATCTCCTAATATATTCATCATCTTTCTCTCATTAGTGAAAACCCCTTCTCCTTGAAGCTGACGTCCTGCCACTCATTTATTTTAAACTTTCCTCATAGGTTTAACAGACTGATTTTCAGAGCAAGAAGGACATTAGTGTAATTGGTTAAGCATATTCTAGGTTTTCAGAGAAGTAGCTACTATATCCATGACAAGTCTTCAGAAGTTAACCTTTTGAACATTACAAGTAAGAGACAAATTGTAACACAACATGGAAGGCGCTCTCTGTGACCATGGAACTAATTAACATAATCACATTATTTGTGCTAAAAGAATATAGTCAAGCATTTACTGTTGCAGAAATTACTACATGCTTAAAAACTGACCAAACCAAATTCTTTTCCTTGAAGGTTCTTGAAGTGGGATGCATAATTCCAGTCATGGTTTGTTTTGTTCTTGTTTTTTCAACAGCTAGACTGTAACATAGAAGAATAAATGTCATTACTCTGAGTATACAGTATGAGTATACAGATACATAAGGATACATCATAAATATATGTTTTGTTTTCAAAATTTGCTGCTGATTTTAGAAGACTGATTTCTACAAACAAGTACTTGAATGCAGAAAGGACCTACGGGAATTTTTGGAAGTGCTTAGGCTTTTAACTCCCTCTGAAAATCCAACCAGATACTGAAAGTTCTTTAGTTTTTAAAGCTGAGTGAGACAAATTGTTGCAAGATTTTCAGGGACCAGATCTGCTTTTAATCACCAGATCACCGAAATTCAGGTTTCTTGCAAGTCATCTGAAACTGGATTCTCAAAACTAAAAATGATCAAAATTGCTTTCAAAAGTTGCCTTTGAAAAATACTGTTGTTTTAAATTACTCTGAAAGATATTGAATGCTAAATTGTGAGCTGAAACTAAAATTTATGGCAATATTTCAAAACTGGCAATACCTCCTCACACTCCAATTTTTCTTTTTAGCTTTGCCATGTTCTATTGTTCCAGACAGCAACACAGAAACTTACATGAAGATTTTTGGACTAGGAACCTAATTTTTAGATGGCTGAAGTTATGTCTAGTGAATCTAGGATTGCTTCTGTTTCCTGAACTTTTAGGAGAGATTTTAATTTCCTCTTTTGGTCTGTAGAATTTACATGAACTAACTGCTCCCAAGGAAGTAGAAAACAAGCAAAGCCATCAACAACGTAAAAAGAAAGCAATATACAAATACCAAAGTTGTTCTTCCATACTTTTCACATGTTGGAAATTCATCACATTTCAAGCTGTTCTCTACTGGGTAATCTGCTCTAGGTGGACTCAAGCCAATAGGATTCCTTAAGATCAAAGCTTCTGGATCAAAGCCAGCAGGGTTTGATATGATCAACATTTCTGGGTCATATAAGTTCAAATTGTCACATTTGCTGGAACCAGCTATCTTTCACAAAAACAATTTTTTCCTCCAATGCTGAATGAAAGAATCAGGACCACAAAATTTCTTTCTGTTCTTGCTATCCATTTGRATCTTTCCTTCTTAGATCTTCAAACTATGTGGTATCTGTAAGTCCTGCAAGAACAATTCTAGTATCCATCAAAGCTACAGAAATAGTAAACCTTCATCTGCATCTTATAGATTAATCAGCTATGTCACTTCTTTTYTGCTATTAGAGAGGCAAAAAGGGATTAGGGTCCAAGATAGATTGTTCCTATGTGATGTATGCTACTGCTGAAGAGTTCTCTAGTTTGGGGAAAATCCCCAGATACATTGTAAACAGAAGAGAGATTGTAGGCAGCAAGAAGTAACAGCTTGTTCCTTCTTTTTCTTTATTTTTGTTTCTTTTCCTTATGCTCTGTTCAAGCCCTATTTTTCTATTTCTGTTCTCAAAAAGCAGTTCTCATTTCCTCTTATATCATGTTTGGTTCTCTAAAACAGAGGTGTAGTAGCTCTCCAGTACAACTTTGCAATATGTTCCTTAAATGCAACCAAGATTTCATATTTCCTTTTATACCAGTTCAGTAAAGTACCAACCCTTACCTCCTCACTGCTCAAATTATTCTTGCTGTGATTTAAACATTGTGGTTTTTGGTGGTAGAAGTTATGTGAAGATGAATTTTTAATGATACCTTGGGGAGCAACAAATATCTATATGAAACACTGCACAATCTACAATTTTTTTCAGAAGTGTTTCATGTTTACACATCGATGCCAGAACCACTCTTTCTCAATAGCAGTCATAGCATCACAGAAAGTCTAAGTTGGAAGGAACCTGGTCTTAGATGATGGTATGCAGGGCCCTGACAAACTGAATCTTGCATATTTCCAGTGAGGGAAATTCCACCTCTTCTTTGGGCAAGCTGTACCAATGTTTATTTGTTCTCATAGTGAATAATTTTTTTTCTTATAGAGGTAGAATTTCCCCTGAAGCAACCTGTGCCCATTACTTCTTGTCTTGTCACCATACAATGTTGTGAAGAGTACGTCCATCTTCTCTATAATTCCCTTTTAGATACTGGAAACTACGATTGRTTTCCTTATGAGTCTTCTCCTCCCTAGGCTGAAGAGACCCAGTTCCCTTAACCTTTCTTCATATGTCGTGATCTTCAACTATCTAATCATCTTGGTGGACACTAACCATCTCTGCTGGACCCTTTCCAATTTTGCAATGTCTCCCTTCAAGAGGGAGACCAAAACAGTCAATTAGGCATGTCAAAGGACATGCATGCTGAGTACCATCAGAGTAGAAGAATGTCTTCGGCAGTTAGCAAAGTTGGGGTGATTATTGCAGAGTCTGAAACTTTGGCCTTCTCAAGAATAACATAAGCTTTCAACTCCATTGGTATAAGGGTTTTCTGGCAGTTTTTGAAACCAAAAATCACATACCTCAGAAAATGGCTCAGGCCACAGCAGAAGGTCAATGTCCACGGATTGTAATGGTGGTTGTGAAATGTATGTTTTCCTTTATGTTCAGTGGTCAGACTTATGTCTAGCTTCTGCTTATGCACTTGGATTTGCTAGAGATGACTATCCAAATTTTTTCTGTTTCTATTATCAAGCATTTTCTTCAGCTTGCTCCTGGCTGTATCCCATTTAGTAGACCATTTCTGAAATATTAATGTGGACAAGAAATGCTGAAAATATGGGGAAAGCCTGAGATACAGTATTAGATTTAGATGAAATTCATTGTGATCAAATTACAGCTCTCTGGGCAATAATAATTACAGATGAAGGAAAACAAATGAGGAGAACTAGACTTCGATTGTCAGCTCTTTCATGCAAGGAAATTTAAATTCTCAGTTGAATTGGCTATCATGGCTTTAGGGTAGAAGACTAAGTATATGATGTACATATCATGAAGTGGGGGAGATGAATTACCTTGGCTATGAATAACTACTGCCTAAGGCTGACCAAGCAGTGCTTCTGGCACAAACTGTTGGAAAAGTCTTAGAGCTGGCTACACTTTCCCAATAGCTGATGATATGAAAAAAAAAAAAAAAAAAGAAAAAGTGAATGTCAATTAGATGCATATACGACGCATTAAATAAAATGCAAGATATAGAGAGTAAGTTCAGAATTTGAACTGACTACAAATTCCTTATAGTATTCAGAACTTTCTGGGAAATAATTTTTAAAAAGCTTCAAATAAATCATAGTTTTGTTTAAAATCATATATATTCAGTATGCAGCCATCTTGCATCATTTGATTTACATGTATTTCCAAGAGTTTATTGCATGCTACATGTTGCATCAAGCTTGGCCTAATGCTAGCAGTGTTCTCTACCAAAATAGCAACTGACCTGGGAAAACCAGAAACCATGAGGCCTTGATCTAGAAGCATCTCACCTGGTTAAATTCCCCAAAGAAAAAGGTAAGCCCAGGATTTCAGCAGCCTACTCTTTTAGTGCGTAATCAAGAAGACTAAAGCCTACAAATCTATGTCCTCAACAATATGATGTAATAGTAAAGCTCAGGAGCATAAGGAATATGAATTATGAAAGAAATATGAAAGGGAAAGAAGCATAGACTAGGGTCCCTTTCCAACATAAAGTGGTTATTTTCAGAAATCCATTATGTCATATTTGAAAAGTCTTGGAGATCAGGGGACATCCTTGACAAATGGAAAAAGGCAAATATTACACTCATCTTCAAAAAAGGCCAGAAGGTCAACCTAGGGAACTGCACATCAGTCAGCCTTACTTTGGACCTCAGGAAATGTGGTCCTGGAGCACATTTCTAGCACATGAAAGGCAAATGAATGATGGGGAACAGTCAGCATGGATTTACCAGGAAAATCTCACCTGACTAACCAGATTGCCTTCTATGATAAAATGGCTGCATTTTTGGACGATGGGAGAACAGTGGATGTCGTTTACCCCTGTTTTAACAAAGTTTTCAATGCTGTCTTCCAAAACAAGTCTTCTGTCCAGTTAGGGTATTACAGTCTGGATGTATGAACAGCTAGAATTGTAAAAAAAAAAAAAAAATTGACTGGATGATCAGGTTCAGAAATTAGTGTTTAATCGATCATACTTTACCTGGAAACCAGTGATGGAATAATGCAGGGAAATAATACAGGAACTTGTCCTGTTTACTTTCTTTATCAATGATTTGGAAGAGGTGATGAAGCTTGCTTATCACGTTTACAGGTAGCACCAAACTGGGGGGAGCAGAAAATACGCTTTGGGTGGCCATCGAGAGAGCTGTGGGCAGGCTGGAGGAATGGGCCCCCAGGAACCTTATGAAATTCTGCCATAACAAATGCCAAGTCCTGCACCTGGGAAGGAAGAACCCCATGCAATGAGATAGGCTACAGCCTGACTGTCTGGGGAGTGCCCTGCTGAGATGGGCCTGGAGGTGTTGAGGTGGCAAGCTAGGTGTGACTCAGCAGTGTGCCCTGGCAGAAACAGTAACAGGACAACAGCCAGGAGGTTGAGTGATTATTCCTCTCTCATCAACACTTGAGAAATCACATGTCACATCTAGCATCCAGTTTTAGGCCTTCCAATACAAGACACTGATAAACTGGAGCAAGTTCAGCAGAGGTCCTCCAGTCTGCTTCAGTAACAAGGCTGGAGCACTTGCCTTGTGAGGAAAGGCTGACAGAGCTGCCCTCATTTCAGAAGGCACAGCTTTGAGATGACCTGGCAGCAGCCCCTAGTAGCTACAGGAAGGTAACCAAGACAACAGAGCCAGGCTCTTCACAGGAGTGCAGAATGGGAAAATAAGAGACAATAGGCATAAGCTGAAACAAAACAGAATTCACATGGATATAAGGATAAACATTTGTCCCAAGAGGACAGTAAAGTACTGGAACAGGCTGCCTGGAGAGATTGTGCAGTCTCCATCCTTCGAGGTTTTTCAGGACCCGTCTTGATCAAAACCTGAGAAACCTGACCCTGTAACAACTGACTCTGTTTTGAACAGATGATTGGACTAGAGACTTCTTAAGGTCCCTCCCAAACTGAATTATCCTATGATATTATGTTTTTTTTTTCTTTAAAAAGCTTTCAAGTAAAATTTTTCCAAACAAGTCTAACCATACCTTGAATGCCTTTTACTTCTAGACTGAATACTTAATACAATGCAATTCATTTATTTCTCAGATTTTTTGGCAATCTGAGTTGTTGATCAATCTCGATATCAGGAATTTTCAATCTTCTATATAGGCTACATGTATCTTGGTTGCACAATGTTAATGTCTTTTCTGAAATATATTTATTGAACTTGGATGATGTATCCCTTCATCAGTCTAATAATTTACTTTTTACATTTCTCTTACCTATTTTTATAGATCAAGGCCTTTTTGATACCTTAGCATATGAGGCTCATGCTGGGTTGTCCACTATGCATCTTGATCGTTTGAATTTGYTTAACTGACTTCGAATTTATCTTTGCATTTCTTGGCATCAGAAAAGTTAGTTTTAAAGGATTCAGCTTATCACTTGGTTTGAATTTCTCTACATAACTATTTGTCATACACAGATCATATTAGTATACTGATGAAAATTCTACATCATTAATGAAATTTTTAAATAATATTTCAAGGATTATGTTCAAGATCAGAAAATCTACCTATTTTTATCATGCCTATGCTATTGAATGCAGCTACTTATTTATTTCAATATAGTATGCCACTCAATTTCTAGTCAAATCCTTAATACAGTCCTACTGTATTACATTTATGATTTACTTTTACCAATCATGCTTATAATTTAACCAAAGAGTGAAATAAGACTTGTTTGATTTTCTCCTTCTGTAGACTGGCAATAAAATTATTCCTGTTCTTAACCTTTTAATTAATTGAAACTTATTTGAGCTTTCCTATTATGTTGCATGGAAATGACAGAAACTGCCCTGTCATTAATATATTCATGGTATAAAGTTAACATTCACTCTTCTTTAATGTCCACAATATTCCACGTTTTAGAACAGGAACAAAAGTGGGTCAGATTTCATCTAATACTTTTAGGGCTTTTATTGCAAGTTTAAAAATTATAATTAGTTTATCACTTCACAGCAGACTACAAAGCACTTTGTCACACAAAATCTTTAAATGCTATTTTGACATTTCCAGTCCTTTTTCCATCAATATTAGTGGCTTTTCACCTATTGTAAATGGGCTTTGTTTCTTTGTCTCTGTTAGGACTTCCTTTTTTCTAGCAAAAATCTTGCCTGTGAGCTATTGAGATATAGCTTAATCAGGTCATTCCAGTCTTCTTTCATGATGAAGACATCAATTAGAAAAAAAAAATACTGAAAATGTCTTGTTTTCTTAAGACTGCCTAAAAGCCTAGCTGAACAATCTGTGCTTTCAGAGGTAAGGAGGTTCTTTCTCGTGCGATAGTTAAAGAATAAGTTTCTGGGAGTGGGTATTCTCAGTGCAGATGCTAGGGTTTGGGGATTTTTTTTTTCTACGAAATTTGTTTACAAATTAAATTCTCAACTCACAGAACAGAGAATATTAACAGAGAAAAGGAAAGATGTGAAAACCTCACTATTTACAGTGAAGAGAAACTGTTGCCCAAATGTGAATCTGTTAATTCACTGAAATTAGTAGTATTCTGCTTTATTCCATCTGTGTTGGTGGCTTCACTGGAGTTCCAAAGTTAATGGTGATACAATATGGATATGTATATTAACGTCTTCATGAGTATGCAGAAATCAATGAAGTTTAGATCTTTCCAAACTGAACATCACGTTTTCTGTTGTGGGCTGAAATTAAGCTTTTTCCTTCCCTTTGATTTGGAGAAGAAAGTCACTATTCTGATGCTAGAGAACTGATGCTGAACTATCTGTGGTCTCAGCAGTGTGATATGTAGTGTGGAAGAATGCAGAGGACAGACAGAGCTCAAAGACTGTAAACACAAATCCTTACTCTCAATTACTAGCCATTGCTAGATAGTGCAGCCTTCTGAATCACATAAAAACAGTTTAGAAATAATAAAGAACAGAAAAAAATGTGTAATCACCACTCAATGACAAGAGCACAAAAGGAGGTAGTGTTAAGACAGATAAAATTAACTCCTAGACATCATACTCCTTCCATCAAAGAAATTGGGACGGTGTCAACCATTTATAAGGCCCTCCTTCTCTATTCTCCATTCTGTTWGAGAAAGATACAAGTGTTAACCTTATGACTGAGAAGAAAGTGGAAAGGTGAGCGTAACACCAGAGAAAAGGCACTGACGGTAAGAAGTTTATGTATAAGAATTTTATTTAAGTCTTTTCTGTATTAGTTTGTGATACGAGTGTTAAAAATGTTGCAAGTGAACTATTACAACTGTTTGTTGTATGTTGATTAGATTGTTAAAATTTTAATTAAACTAATAGTAAATTCTTGGCTCCATATACACAGTGTATTCCCTTTTGCCCATAACAAGATTTTGAATGTAAAATCAGCCACCTAATTCTAAATAAGAAAATTATTTTGATATGGAATACTTGGAATACCTATTTCCTTTTCTCTGTTTTCTAGACAAATATTCTTGTAACTGACCATAAGACAACTCTACTTCTGAGGAACTACATCCTTTTCATATTGAAAACGATTGTTAAAAATTACACTGAGTAGATTTTTTCTCCATTTTCTAAGATAGGCACCTTTATCAAATAGCTTTCCAATTGATATTCAGCCCAACAGTTTAAATACATAAGGGACTTAGTTTTGGACCTAAGAGTCTCAGTACATTCTAATAAACACCTGGTAAACATTATCTGACCTGCACAACAGGCAGTTTTTCCACAAAGGAATGATATTATTGCCACCTGTCAGTTAGAAATAGCTGTCACTGCAGCCTGTCCCAAGAAATCTGCAGAGCCAGCATTTCATGTTAATATCTCATTTTAAGCTATTTCATTTGAAGCTTTAGGTGCCATGAATTCATCTTTGGTCTTTTGTATCACAATTATTTTATACTGTGTCTCAGCCATTTACTGAAGCCAACAGCCATTGCTCAATGAACTGATGATAGATATGCCAACACATAGATAAGTTAGTTGAAAACAGAGCTAAATTCTGTCAAGATCAATATATTTTTCCAAAGAAGCAGATGTAGTAGTATCCTAAAATGGAAAATGGGGAGGAAAGTGGAGTTTCTCCTTCCTTTTCTGTAGACTGAGCTTCTGCGAAGGCTAAGCTAACCTGGGCCTTTTTCTTTAGGACACTGGCCAGAGGATTTCCTCTTGAAGTAAGGCCAAAGCCAGATTATGAAGCTTTCTATTTGGGAAAATGCATTAGGCCACATAGTTTGGTGGTGTGAATTAACACAACGCAGCTGATGTGAGTTTTTTGTGTTTTTCAAGTACAAAAGTAAAACTAGAAAGTGATACAAAAACTAAAGATTAGATTTGGTTAACTTATGTTCCAAGTTATTGACTAACACGGATCTTCACAGACGTCTGAACAATAAGAAACATAATACAGAAAGATTTGGTGAATTAGGTGTTAAGTCTCAGTGTAAGCCTAAATGCTCTATTACTCTTTAAGAAGAAGCCTAAGGTATTGGATGGAATGGTAGGTACCTCTGTACTTCCAAATAAGTTCTAGTACTTATAACTCTCAGGAGTAGCAATAACTGTATCTGTCAACTTATTTCAACTAGATAGCACCTTTCTATTCTCCCACTGCTAAAGAGAAAGATCTCCTGAGTAATCAAGAAAACTTCTGAATTAGAACAAATGTATTTTCAAATGCTGACCATGGCAGAGTGTAATATAGAAAAAAGAAACCAGTCAAGAAAAGTGAACAAAGTCATCAGCTGTCTTTCAGGCAACAAAGCAGTATCTGAAAGCTCCCATCTGTTCTGTCTGGAGGGTGAATCAGTTAATCATTTTGTAACTTGAGCACTTAGATGGCTTTAATATATAGAAACAAAATGTGGTACAAAATTCTCTTCTTGTCTCTTTAGTAGACATTTTAATATTTTAATTGTATAACCCATGATTTTGTAATATATTATTCCATATGTAGTTGGCTGGCTTTTTATTCAGTAATCCAACCCCAGAATGTTTAATATTTTTCCCAGATTYTTCTACTGAAAACTAAAACTGGAAAAAAAAGAGTTAATAAACATTTGCTTTTCCACATTTGCTTTCAGACTCCTACAATATAGTGCCTGTAATATAACATAGACTTAGATAACCAGTAACCTAGGAAGTACTTCAAGGTATCATCTTACCCACCTTCTTGCCTCCTTGCCCCTTTTAACTGACTCATGCTTTTTTCCATCTATCTTGAATTTGGAATAATATCTCTACTGCAGTCTTACCAGTGATGAACAGAACATTATTCCTATATAAATAAACAACAGTATTTTCTTCAAAGCATCTATCTGAACAGTTCTTTAGTTTATATGCCCCTCCCTAACTGGGTATCTAAATGTTTCCATCTTGAACTCATTCATTTTGATTAGTAGACGTAATAGTTTTCAGGGTATGTCTTTCATTTTAAATAATTTTAAATTCTAATCCCTTCCTCCATTACCTTTGTATTTCTTCCCAGATTGGTATCTTCTGCAAACTTAATAATCATACTCTCTATTTCATCATTCAAGTACTGAATGAAAATATGTATCCCCTGTACACTCATTCTCACAGGACGGACCCTTGCATAACCCTAGTTAATTATTCCTTTGATTGCAAACTATTTTCTAAGTATTAATTTTTACACAAGTTTGTATATATTTTATGATATTTCATTTAGACTACACTTATTTGTTGCAGATTCTGGTCTGAAGGTTTAACCTTACAAAACTATACTGACACGAAGTTCAATGCATTGTTTAATCAGTATTTCCAATTTAAGACATTAGGATGCTTGAGCCTCTCTATGAATTATGTAGGGACATTAGACAGTAGCCTGTATTCCTGATTCCTTTATTGAAATTAATAAGCAAAAGGCTAGATCTGTAAAACAAGGAGATGAGGAAACTGTACAAACTTCAGATGTAATTCCTTTTTGTGTACACAGAAATAAAAAATACTCAAATCCCAATTACAAGCACAAAACTATGGGCTATGCTAAGGCAGACTGCTTTACTTGTCTTATTTTCACAGCTCCATTTCTGATGATCCTTGAAGATGCACTATTTTTATAGGAATGTCATTATTAGGATATGGATGTTAAACTCAGAATTGCTTTTTTTTTTTTTTCCCAGAGTTGTAGTAGGCAAATCTCAGGTTTTAATAGCAGCTGATCTCCTTTCAGAAGATAACTGCTAGACTATAGAATCAGACTCATGGAAYTAATCAGTGTCTTTCTATTGAGCTCAGTGACTATCTAAGTAGCTCACATAAAGTGGAATAATTGCTCCCAGATTATCATATTGGTTAGTATTAAAGACAGTCTATGATGATGTCGTACATTTTATTTCTTATTCTTACAAAGCTTGTCAGAACTTAATTATTTTGAGATCTCTATTTTTCTGACAAATTTGGTAGAAACTAGTGAATGAGTTCTAAATCTATTAGCAAGGACATGAAGAGATGAATAGATAAATGGCATGATATAGAAGTCCTGTTTCCATAAGAAACCAAGAAAAGTCTGTGTATTACATGCAATGTAGTGGCAGCAGACAAATTCCCTGTTACTTGTGTCTTTCAGATAACATCTAAAAAGATTAAGAAAATAGAATCACAGAATCACTAAGGCTGGAAGGTACCTCAGGAGATCACTTAGTCCAATCCCCTTACTCAAAGCAGTGTCACTGACAGTAGATTGCTCAGAGCTGTGCCCAGTCAGGTTTTGAGTATTTCCAAGCACGGACACTCCACAATGTCTATGGGGAACATATTCCCCTGCTTGATTACCCTCACAGTAAATGATTTTTTTGTTATGTTTAAGTAGAATTTCCTGTGCTTCAATTTATGTCACTGGGCACAACCGAGAAGATTCTAGCTCAATCTTCTTTATTCCTTCCCATCAGGAATTCTCTCACATTGGTAAGATCCTCCCCCCCACCACCAAGTCTTCTCCAGCTTTCTCAGCCTCTCCCCTATGACAGTGCTTCTGTCCCTTAATCATCTTCGTGACCCTTCATGAGATTCACTCCAGTATGTACATGCCTCTGGGAAGCCCAGAACTGGACACAGCACTCCAGATATGGTAACACAGGACAACAAATTTTATATTCAAACATAGCATTTTAAAGACTATCCTAAAGAATTAACTAGATTGCTAGTTTGACTACAGGAAGGGAGAAAAAATGGTTAAAATTCGTTTTGTAGAATAGGTATGAGAAATACAGCTTGAACCATAGCCCAATGAAATAACAAGGTAGACTCCTCAGAACTTCACTATGCTTTTATAGGTTGAAGTCACATTSAAAAATGAAAGACTGTGAAATTACTAGTCAAAAATGAATGAAACACAGGAAGTTCCATCTGAATATAAGGAAAAAAAATCTTTACTGTGAGGGTGACAGAGCACTGGAACAGGTTGTCCAGAGAGGTTGTGGAGTCTCCTTCTCTGCAAATATTCAAAAGTCACCTGGATGTGATCTATGTCCAGGCAACATGCTCTAGGTGACCCTGCTTGAGAAAGGGGTTCGATTAGATGATCTCCAGAGGTCCCTTCCAAAGTCAGACATCCTGTGAATCTGTGATACTCACAACTCTGTTAAAAAATAAATGGCAAATGCAGCTATCTTCCTCACAATTATACAAGTTTCATACTGAATAACTTCACAGACCTCCATAAATTCACTCCTGTTTGAAAGAGAATGAGATTCAGTAACTGAAGACAACTGGAAAATACAGAAGACTGAGTAAAACATATGATTGTGTGGTGCATATGATATTGCTATAGATTAGGATGATCAATTGTGGAATGGACAGAGAGAAAAGACATGTAACTAATATTATTTAATGTTATTACTAGATTCCACTAGAATTCTTCATGCACTCTGGTATCCTGGTTGAAACAACAGGTAAAGTACTCATATATACAAGCATGCCTTTCTGTTTCACTTTCCTCTCACTAGCCTGCCTCTTTCTTGGAACTCTCTCCTTTATATTTTCACACACACATATCTCACATCTCACTTCTTAAAGTAAATCTGACTCCAAGTAAATGGAAGTGTCTTAAGACAAATGGGAAAAAATAGAAAAATAAAATAAAACAAAATAAAACAAATATTCAGGAAAGACTCTCTCCTCTATAGAAGACCTGCCATGRGTTATTTTTTGTGAAACTGAGGTACTAAAGCAAAGGATCAGGTTCTCTGGATGTCATTGTTTTTAGCTCTTACTGGAGGTTCCTTTGGAATGAAAAAACCTCCCAGAGTCTTTTAAGAATTCTAAACTTAAGTRATTTTTTTCATCAAACAATTTCAGGAAGAAACAGGGAGCATCATGATATCTTGTAGAGGTGCTGTTAATATGAAGCTAGAAGAATGTCTTAGAAGAACAGTCACTTTAGAGAGAAAAAAAAAGGAAACTTAAAACTCTTCCTCCCTTAATCCTAGTACTCTGTCCAACCTACAGTGTCTGTTCTGTATTGAAATCTCATCAGTTTCATTCTTTTACTGATTTTTTATATAAAAGACAAATATTATTGCCAGCATTTGAACTGTGTAGAGCCTTTGCAAAAGTTATTTGGAACTATTTGATATGTTGTGTCCCGCCCTGCCAAGCCTAGCTTCTACATAAATCTTAAAAAATGGACTTATCACATAGCATATTCTACTGCTTGTTTGTTTGGGATAAAAGAGACATGGGATTGAAGAAGAAATTAAACCTTTATCTCCCATATTTTACATATGTATTCTATCACAAGGCTACAATGCAAAAAGATGCTGATTCTCCAACTACTGCTTTTTCATCCTTCAGCCATTCTTTAAGATTGATGAATGCAACATTTAAGTTTTTCTGTGCAACATCAGCAAGAGTCCCAAAAGCACAATGCAAAGCACTACATTTCCTGTCATCTAGCTATAGTGACTCTCACTCAGTATGCAAGAACACTATCTTGTCCTGCTGATGACTTAGGTCTTTTAACAGTCATTGCAGGATGGGATGCTACAAGAGGCTTATTTCTGTCTCATTAATTAGGATACATTAGGTTAGGTTTTATTCCATAACCAACTTGGTCCAAGTACAAAAAAATTTGGCAATGGAAACAGATGATCTGAATTATATTTTCTCAGGAACATATCACATCTGATATAACTTTTTCTCAATGCTGTAATTACGTTACAACACATATTCAAAAATTAGATTTAATTATACCACTACAGTAGTAAATTTGTGAGTAAAGTGTAGTAGTTTGAAGTTACTAATATTTGCATTATAAAATAACATTCATATAAACAAAATAACAATTATATTTAAAATCTATTGACAAATTCAAAATAAACATTGTTCAGAAAATAGTTTAATAATTTTCATTAATAGCTGCTGAAGTATTTTATATATACTATAAATAATAGTTTTCCTCACTTCAATTATTTGTAGCTTAATTAAACTTCAAAACCACAGCTCTGTTTCCATATATTGTCAACAATGCATGCCATTAATTTCTGAAAGCTGTGAGAAATTTATTGTGAAATTCTGGCTCCCTTACAGTCTTTTTTCCTAAATATTTAAAATTCAATTTTACTTCCTATTGTGTAAATTAACGTAAGTTGAACTGATCCAGCTTACAATACATACAGGCAGAATCGGTAACTGGTTTTAATAGAGTTGGAGTTTGAGGTATTTATGAACTACATTTTGAGAGGTATTTGCTTSTGATTACAGGAGATGGAGTTCCTTTCACTAGGTTCAGTTTATCTACATATGTATGGACAATTCATATTTTTGTGTCCCAGTGGAAGGACCCAATGCATCCAGTTATCTTGGGGGGAAAAAAGAGATCTTTTTTCAGAAGCTGTACATTATCACATACTCCTTAAGATATGATCTCGGAGAAGAGCCTTTGAAATCTTTCCACAGTTGCCAAGGCCCACAGCTCAAAGGAATGCAAGCTTCAAACTCCACTTCATTTCCTAACTCCTGTTTAGATAATTAAATCAGTTTTACTCTAGAGGAGTTTCTCTGAACTGGAATTACACGCCACAAGAAACTTAATCCCTGCATTCTTTTGAGAATCAAGAAGATTCTCTTCTGTTCATGTTTTTCTAAAGAAAAGTTCTACGCTGGAAATACTACTTTCATTACACACAGCACAGAAAACTGAGCTCAATGTCTTGCACTAACCTTGCTAAAATGCACAGTATTCATTTAAGTATACAAGTACATAATGTGCATTGCAGGGTTGGTAATGTACCATATATTAAGCATCTCGAGAAATTAGCATGCATACTTGTTAACTTTTCTCACTATTTAACTTCCTAGTCTGCTCAGAACAACTTACTGAATTATATTTGAATCCCCCCTTGAGCATTTTTCTGTGTTAATATCATGAAATAAAATCAGGTCTGCCACTACAGATACCTTATTAATTTTCAATTAAATTAGATTTCCTAACCATAAAGTGTTAGATACCTCATAAAACAAAAGATGAGGATCCAACCCTAAAGATCTACCACAGAATGACTAGGAAAAGGAAAGTTTGTGTGATTAATAGAAAAATGAAGGACAGGGAGGAGGAAGGTTGAAGATGACAGGCACCAGGGAAGATATCCTCTGCGGGCTCTGACAGACTCGGGAGCAGATGCAGGTGAACCAGCTGCAGGTCCTACCATTCCCACTCGTCCTTCCCACCCTGCTGACAAGCACAGTTGCCCCTGAGGCAGGTCCATCTGACAAAGCAGCTCCAGCATCACCTCGGTTTCCACTCTGTCATATTAAACAAAATCAGAGTCAGTTTAATCTAAGATATATGATGAAAGCTGTGGTCATTCTGCAGGCAAATCAGACATCTTTGCCTCAGGGGAGGCAACTGCGGTCAGCGGGGCATGGTGGAGCGGTAACGGCTTCAGCCGTTCGATTTTAATCCACTTCTGCATGCCTGTCAGAGGTTTCAATTAGTCTAACCACATGTTGTGTGGTTAGACTCTGTGCGATCCCTGCAGCATCATGTCAAAAACATGCCTACTTCTGCCTAGTTCTCTTAAAAGTATTTACACTACCTAAAGAAYGTAGACATAATTTTGCCCTAATATTCAACATAGGATTGTGAGAACATATGTGTGTTCACATATTCTTAGAATTTCAATAGTCTATAGCATGAAGCAAAATACATGCTAAGAAACTACCTTCAGTATTTTATGTAGAAAAAAAGATTATGTGAAGAGATTTCAACATAACCCAACAAATAGCTTTTGCTTGAGCAGTTTGGCTTGTTTTATTTTCAAAGCATCAGGGATCCAGAATACAAGAAAGACCTAGCCTATAGTTTTGCCTTTTCCCTCCCAAAATAATGATATGATTAGGTTGTACCAGCTTATTAGACAGTTCAAATGGCCCAGAAAGGTGCTGGGCATGAACCACAAGGTTTCAGCGGCAGGGGCTGCAGCCCCGCCCYGGGAGGGAGGCGGCCACGAGCCGCCCTGTGCCGGCTGCAACCGGTTCCAGCCAGCTCCGACACGCTGGGACCAGGCTGGCGCGCTGGAAGCTGCAGCCAGGCAGGGGAGCAGCCGGTGGCTCTGTGCAGGTGCCTTGTAGCAATGGGCAGCCCGTGAGGAGACAACAAAAGGAGACCTGTGGGAAGAGACCTAGGAGAACCCCCACAGGAAACACCTGAGGCATGTTTGGGGGAAAGCAGAGGAGACGGTGTTGGTGACGCAGGTGGACATATGCACTGGGCAGCAGGCATACCACAGCCCTGGAGGGGGAACTGTACTGCAAGGGGGACTTGTGCCAGGGCAGGGAGACTCTTGAAGAGACTGGGGGGGGCCAGGCCACAGGAGAGGCACAGTGAGAAGCAAAGAGTAGCAGAAAGAAACAGCAATGTGCTGATCTCAGTTTTCTGTGTCACCTGTCGCCTCACCTAGCTGAGCAGAGTGGGAGGGCCTGAGTGTTAGGTGTGGTGAAAACAAGGGGGAAAGGGAGATAGCAAAGTAGGAACAGGGATAGGAAACAGAAATTGAGCCTACAGAAGACGCAGGAGAGGTTTCCCTAAGTATTTAATTGTTTATTGTCTTTATGTTAATGAGCACTAAATTAAATAAAGTGAGATTCCTGGGGCTGAGACTGTCTTGCATATGACAAAAGTATGGATCATAAAAAAAATCACACCCTACGATCACACCCTGTGAGGAAGGGTGTCCCTGCTGAACCTTGTCCTTACCAACAGAGAGGGACTGGTTACTGATGTGAAGGTTGGGGGCAGCCTTGGCTGTAGTGACCACAAGGTGGTAGAGTTCGGTATCCTGCAGGAAAGAAGTAAGGCAACAAGCAGGATTGCAACCCTGGACTTCAGGAGAGTGGACTTTGGGCTCTTCAGAGACTTAATTGGTGGAATCTTATGGGTTAAGGCCCTAGAAGGAATGGGGGTCCAAGACAGCTGGCTAATATTCAAACATCACTTTGTCCAAGCTCAAGAGCAATGCATCCCTATGAGTAAGAAGCACAGCAAAAGGGGCAGGAGACCTGCATGGGTGAGCAAGGAGCTCTTGGCCAAATTCAAACAGAAAAAAATACATAGAATGTGGAAGAGGGGGACAGGCTACTTGGGAGAATTATAGGAATGCAGCCAGAGTATGTAGAGGTGCGTCAAGGAAGGCTAAGGCCCAGGTGGAATTGAGCTCTGCAAGGGATGTCAAAGACAACAGGAAGAGCTKCTTCAAATACATCAGCAGCAAGAGGARGGCTAGGGAAGATGTGGGCCCGCTACTGAATGGGGCGGGGGCCCTGGTGACAAGGGATRYAGAGACGGCAGAATTACTGAATGCCTTCTTTGCTTCAGTCTTCACTGCTAAGGGCAGCCCTCAGGAATCCTGCAGCCTGTATGTGAGGGAGAAAGTCTGGAGAAGGGAAGACTTTCCTTTGGTTGAGGAGGATAGGATTAGAGACCTTCTGGGCAGGCTAGACATCCACAAATCCATGGACCCCAATGGGATGCACCCATGGGTACTGAGGGAGCTGGCGGATGTTGTTACCAGGCTGCTCTCCATCATCTTTGAAAGGTCCTGGAGAACTGGAGGAGTGCCTGAGGACTGGAAGAAAGCCAATGTCACTCCAGTCTTCAAGAAGGGCAAGAAGGARGACCCAGGCARCTAYAGGCCWRTCAGCCTCACCTCCATCCCTGGAAAGGTGATGGAACAGCTCATCCTGGATGTCAYCTCCAGACATATGGAGGAAAAGAAGGTGCTCATGAGCAGCCAGCATGGATTCACCATGGGGAAATCCTGCTTAACCAATCTGATAGCCTTCTCTGATGGAATGACTGGCTGGGTAGATGAGGGGAGAGCAGTGGGCATTGTGTACCTTGACTTCAGCAAGGCTTTTGACGCTGTCTCCCATAACATCCTCCTAAATAGGCTCAGGAAGTGTGGGTTACGTGAGTGGACAGTGAGGTGGATTGAGAACTGGCTGAAAGGCAGAGCTCATAGGGTCGTCATCAGTGGCGTGGAGTCTAGTTGGAAACCTGTGGCTAGTGGTGTCCCCCAGGGGTCCGTACTGGGTCCCATCCTGTTCAACTTCTTCATCCATGACCTGGATGAGGGGACAGAGTGCCTCCTCAGCAAGTTTGCTGATGATACCAACCTGGGAGGAGTGGCTGATATACCTGAGGGCTGTGCTGCCATTCAGAGAGACCTGGACAGGCTGGAGAGTTGGGCGGAGAGGAACCTCCTGAGGTTCCACAGGGGCAAGTGCAGAGTCCTGCACCTAGGGAAAAATAATCGTAGGCATCAGTACAAGCTGGGGGCTGACCTTCTGGAGAGCAGCTCTGCAGGGAAGGACCTGGGAGTGCTGGTGGATGACAAGTTGACCGTGAGCCAGCAATGTGCCCTTGTGGCCAAAAAGGCCAAAGGTGTCCTGGGGTGCATTGTGAAGACTGTTGCCAGCAGGTCGAGGGAGGTGATCCTGCCCCTCTACTCAGCCYTGGGGAGGCCTCATCTCGAGTACTGTGTCCAGTTCTGGGCTCCCCATTGCAAGGGAGACATGGAGCTCCTGGAGATAGTCCAGCGTTGGGCTACGAAGATGATCAGAGGGCTGGAACATCTGCCCTATGAGGAATGGCTGCGAGGGCTGGGCCTGTTTAGCCTGGGGAAGAGAAGACTGAGGGGGGATCTTATCAATGTGTACAAGTACCTGAAGGGAGGGTGTCAAGGGGATGGGGACAAACTCTATTCAGTTGTACTATGTGACAGGAGGGCCAGAAATTGAAGCACAGGAAGGTCTGCCTGAATGTGAGGGGGAATTTCTTCACTGAGAGAGTGATGGAGCACTGGAACAGGTTGCCTGGAGAGGTTGTGAAGTCTCCTTCTCTGGAGATCTTCAAGGCCCGCCTGGATGCAACCCTGTCTAACCTGCTCTAGGTGACCCTGCTTGAGCAGGGAGGTTGGACTAGATGATCTCCAGAGGTCCCTTCCAACCTTACTGATTCTGTGATTCTATGATAAAAATCTGTATGTGTTCTGAATGTTAACTACTCTTTGGCTTCTTTGGTAGGATTTCTTTCGTTCACACATCTTAAGTCAAAGACATACTTTTTCCATGATGTGACAACACATTTTATTACAGCATYTCTTTACTATTACAGTTTTAATACCATGTGTATGTACACACATATGAAATACATTTATACACATATGAAATAGTGTGTTGGGGATCCAGAGATCTCTGTTGGAAAAGTCTCATAAAAGCAAATGATTTTGAAAGCACCTGTAAATATTCAGAGATAGAGTTTGGCCACAAGTCTTCCATCATATGACACTTGCACAAGAAATACTCTCATTTTGGCCATGCTTCTGAAATATCTAGTCCTATTGATTCCAGATACATTGAGAACCTTGGAAAAACATTCTTTGTTAACATTCTTAGACACTAAACTTTGGTTCCTTTATGATACCAGAAATTATATCAGAAATTCAGAAAAGAATAGCAACATGTATTAAAAAAAAAAAAAAAAAAAGTTTTGATGAGCAGCCATATAATTTACTTATTAAATAATCTGAAGTAGTGTTCCATAGAGATGCTCACAAGTGAACAGAGATGAAGTCTTCCCCAGACAAAGTGTAAAAAGGAGATATAAGTTGAAAGTGGGGATAAATACTATCACTGATTGATAATCCCTGCTAAACTGATGGTTTGCTATACTGAGTTGCTAAAGTGAATTCTGAATTACTTCAGTGATTTAATCGGACACATTCTAGGTTCTCAATTCTTATTTCTTACCTTATTTATCTTTTTTCTTTTGTATGCCTCTTGTGCCTCCCACTCCCAGCAACTGTTGCTCTTTTTAAAATATTTCTGAGGAGAGATACCACATGCTCCTCTTACTGGTTGAAGTTTTGACACACAATGGGCTGCTTTCATCCCTTTCAGAGCTGGCTGGAACAGACCGTGAGTGGTGCAGGGCAGTTTCTAACCTCCTTCCACATAGGGCGCTTTCTTACTTTGTTTCTTAGCTTATTTCTTAGCTTGTTTTTTCTTATATAAGAATGATTTTATAACGTTAGTTTATTTGAAGTTTAAGAGATACCAAAATAAACTTGCACGCATGTAAGAGTTTATAGTGTTCTTTCTGGTTTTGGCTATGGATTCCCAATATAAATATTTAAAACTAATGTAGCTTCTTAATCACTCTTTAAGCATTTGAATTAATAGAATGATTTTGAAAAGTGTGATATCTAAGGAGTCTGCTTCTAGAAATCTTTTTCTCTTTGGGGGCTGGGAGGAAGAAGAAGAGCATTAATTAAGGCACAGCCTTCAGAAATCCAGGATGGTAACTTTAGTTTTGTTTTAGGAAGAAACTTCAAAACAATCCAAGATACACATTGTGTTTTCAGAATTGTCATTTAGATTAGAATTCATAATCCATACAGYTTTATTGTTTGTTTTACTTGTTGGAAATCATTTATATAAAATGTCAATAGTTGTAGTGTGCCCAGCTCTGAAAACAAGAACGAATGAATGCCTAGGTTTCTGGATGTACTAATTTAGTCATATTAAGGATAAAAGTAAAACTGCTTTATTTCGGTAGAGTGAGGCTTTCCACAGTCAAACTCAGCTTGTTCTGAACACATAAAAAGATTGTTTCCTAAATTTACAAATTCTCTATGTAGTCTTTTTTCCAATCCTTTATCTGTGTCAGGTTAATACATTTCCCATACAAGCCAGAAAGAGACTAGTTGAAGTAAGGCAATAAGAAGTCAGCAACTACTGATTCTTACCTTTTTTTTTTCTTTTTTTTTTATTTAACTCTGTCTTACTGCCTAGAAAAATAGGCATGAGTAATCAGATGAATTTTGAAAACTTACACTGAATAAATAATCCAGTTTAAAGCATAGGACATCCACAATCATCCACTGGCAAAATTAAAATGAAAGTTTCTCACATGTGAGAAAAGTGATGAAATATTATGCATAGTATTTCACATTCCTCGGTTGGCAAAAGAAGTAGGAGGTACAGATTTGTGATATTAAAAATGCCAATTTAAAACCTTGGGAAAGGTTACTTAAAGTTTATACACATTTCATCGTTCAAATAATATGTTGTATAGCAATGATTAAAAAGTGATCTGATTATCTATGGTGATTTTTGTATATACAGAAAGCATCCTATAGCAGATGAAAAAGGGCTAATATAGAGGTCAAATACAGAGCTGAATCTCAAATCGTTTGACTTGCCAGAAAAAGACAGCTAAATGTTATCCACCAGCTTCCTGAGTCTGTATCTTGACAATACTGAAAATCTGACGTTGAGATCCTTGTGCCAGATTACGTACAGTACTAATTCAGTATCAACTCACTCTTGCAAGTTCAAGGCTGTTCAGTAAAGTGTGATGATGTGTTAAGTGGCAGGCTTTTTACTGAATGAGTATTATCAGTATACTGCATGCCTGCTAATACTACTATGCGTTTTCTGCCCTCCTGTAGTTTGCATAAAGCTGCTTTAAGTTTTAGATGCTCTAATACTGAAAATTCATAATGGTAATGCAGTCATGTGCCCACAGCAGATTGGGATCAAATTCATTTCAGTAGATGAACCATTCATGTACAGTGTTTTATTATGTAGTTTTTGTAGGAAAAAGTGAAGGACCTCAGTGATTAAGAACAGGCAACAATACTGTGAGCTGTGTGTCAGTACTATAAAACAAGTCATATGTGTATGTGTGTGAGGTTATCATGAGATTACTCTGTTTTATTTAATTTGAAATGTATTATCTAATGGGAGATACTGCAGTATGGGCAAAAAAATTGCCCAGATACAAAAGAGCAGTCTTTACTTTCAGCTAGGTGAATATATGTGCTCACATATATAGGTTTATATATGTGTGTATGTGTATCTACATGTACATTAAATACACTTTTTTATGAACCCCTAACACTCCTTACTTAAATAAAATTCCTGTTATAGTRGAGTGTCAAAAATGGGCACATGAAATGCTGGAACAGTATCAGATTAGAGTATACCTATATTAAATATCAGTGCAAAATACCCATTTTATATGATATTCTGAAAGTAACTCTTGCAAATGTGGAGGCTTGCATAAAGCATCACACTTCCATGGAGGTGACATTTTCAATAACTTACTGTAGATGTGAAAAATACCACAGAACAGGAGCACAAGTCTGCATTAAGCCCTTACTGTCCACCTAAAGAATGAAAATATTTGGTTCTATCTTTTCTGTTAGTAGATTTATTAAACTAGTCAACTCAACACCTTTCCAAATGAGAGAAATTCTATTAAGTGTTTTTTTTGTTGTTGTTTTTTGGGGGKTTTTTTTTTGTTTTTTTTAAGGCTGATCTCCACAGTGACACAATGAGGAATAAAAACAGCTACATGTAATCCAGACAAACTATTATGTACTAATCATAATTGCATGGTTATTGCCTGGCTTCACTGCAAAGGGTAATGTATTTGTCCATGCATGGACTGTGCATGTCCAGAAAGTAGTATACTTTTACTAATTTTGAAAGTACACTAACTGAGTTTTATGTATTTCATAGTCATTCTGTACATCATAGAAACAACGCTATAGTTTATTTTATTCTAATTCCTGGTATGTATTCTCAATATTAACCATGTAGCAATCTAGGGTTTTTGTTTATTTGTTTTTAATCTGAGAATGCATGCACATATTTGTTCACATGTATACAGAAAATGCATGCATTAAGGAGAGACAATAGATCCGGTTACTAGAGGAAAAAGAGTATAGGAAACTAAGGTCAAAATCAAATTAATTGAATTCAGGGTTGTTTTCAAGGTGTTTTAGTAATGTCTTCAAAGCCTACACTACAAACCTTTACCTTGGAAAATCATATTCTGATTGACTTTTTTGTTTTCCTTTCTACTCCCTCACCCCACTCCCAGATAAGGTTTGGTCCAAAAATGGCTGAAATCAATGAAACCTTCCCATTTGCTTTGAGAACTTAAATGAAGAGTCATGTTTGACATCACCGTTTATGCAGATAACTTAAAATTATTTTAAAATCAACAAAAAGTGGAATTAGAAAAATAGAGATTAGGAACTAAAACGTATTGACATCTATTCAAACAGAATAATGCCAAATAAATACCTCACTCCCCAAACAGATAATTAAAAGTCTTAACAGTGATGCCTTTGCCTGTACATAGCGAGATAATTCTCAGCTCTATCCTGACTGCCTACTCACCTTGAAGTTTTCTCATGATTATTTTTAAATTAACATATCCTATGCTAATTCTTCCCCCCCACACACAACAAAGGTGAAAAACAGACCTAAATTGGAAACATTTTGAAATTTAAAGACAAATCATTATCTTGTTTGCACTCATATATGAAATAAATAGTTCTGGGGAAATTTTTATATTAGTATAAAGTCAGTGTGTACAGGTGGAAAACAAATCTGTATTTTAGTATTTCTGCTAAAATCAGAATTAGGAATCAGATCTGTCATTTGAATTGGTTGCATTTCTGTTGTGGTTTGCAGCCACTGTAGTGTATTAGTCCTCAGTGCTTTCAAAAGTCTGTTCAGGGCTTCAGCTGTGTACTAGGAGAGTCTAGGCACTGAATTGTAAGAGTGCCTTAATTGGACCAAGGCTTTGTATGAGAGCTGTTAGAAATAATTTTTGACAGTTGTTTTGAGATTGTAGTGAAGCACTACTAAGTAATAATTACTTACATGGCATAATACAAAATACAGTTTTCAAAATTGTATGCTTGCTTCAGTTTGTTRTAAGTTAGCATAATTAAAAAGGATAGCACACAACTGTCTTACTCTCTCTTACCACTGGGCTAATTCTAGAATGTAGCTGACAGTATTGTCCTAGACACTGCCACATACGCAATAGTCTCTTTAGAGTATTATGTTTTATAAATACAGGATTAATATCTACAGTCTACCTCACAGTAAATGTTGAGGTCAGCTCTATTCTCAGTAATTCCTTTTTACATGCACCGTTAAAAATAATAATAACGAAAAAGGACCAGTGGAACAGTTGCATCTTTGAAGCACTGAGTATAAATGATTACTTGCATGGTCCAATGCCTGAGATCAAGCTGTGTATAGTCAGAGGTACAAATTCAAAAATTCATTCTGAAAGATTGAAATTGCAGCTTGGAGTCTGAATAGCCTCTTGCATCCTCATTCTACAAACAAAGCAAGGAGATAATTTGTCTGGGAAGTTAAGACCAAGAACATCAATATGTACATACTATTCCTTGTCAGTTCCCCCTTCAGATTAAATTACAGCCATATAGAAAAAATACTACTTTTTCTCCACCTTTTGGAGGATGAATATCAGTTGGTATTCATCTAATGGCTGCTTCATAAGGTGCTTTGAAGTGCTGGAATATTTATGCACACATGTACACACACGCTTGTAAACTTCAGTCTATAATTTTACATATTTATATATGGTTGTAGCTATACAATGCAGTATAAATATATATATAGAACATACATGCAGTATGTTCCTCAGTATGGCACATTTCTGATGTTTTATATATTATGCCTGAATATCAATATCATTATCATAGGCCAAGATCAATGGACGGACACAATGAAATCTGTGCTGCTGAGATGATATCTGTGCTGCTCAGATGAGCAGCTAAGAGATGCTCAGGTTTCACATACTTCTGAAGTTTCAACTATATCAAACTCACACTCTTTAAGTTCTCAGTCTCTTTATAGATATTTAAAAATATTACAGGTAAAGGCACTGATCAGAATTTCGTTTCACTTCTCTAAAGTTCCCTTCTTTTTTCACTTTCTCCATGCATAAGATGTGGATCATAACACTAAATTTATACATACATCTGCTGAGTGAAGTGTACTCCTGATTGCCTCTTACTACTTGTGTAAGGCATTCAGGGATTGCCTTACACAAAGAGAATTGCACCTCGGGCAGACTGAGGAGGTTTATAAGCTTGGCAGTTGGATTGGGCCTGGTTGACAACTGTGCAGTGTATGAAGTTTAGCTAGCCCTGTTGGATAAGGGAGTAGTTAGTTACTAGGATAGCAAAGTACTTTATGTGTGAACAACCCATGAATTACTGTGAGTTGTAAAGATGCGGAGAACTTCCAGAGAGGCAGCCTGTGAGCACTAGCCATGGCTGCTGCCAAGTGCTGTGGAAGACTGAAGAGGCCTGTCAGGATTTAGGTATTCTCTACTCAGTACTAAAACTAGTGGTGTCCTGAGTCACTGAAGAACGGAAGGAAAAAAGAGAGTAGGGAGAGATTTCAGGCACATGAAAGAGCAAGCGAAAATGAGGAGAAACTGCCTGAACACCCCAGCCTGGCCCTAGGACTATGCTCCAAATGACTGCAACTGCTATGTTACTCCTGTCTCCCCCCACTCCAGCTTCTGTTCTGCACCACCTACATTCTCCTGAGAAACACTGAAATCATGCAATTYATAAAATTGCATGTGTCTATGATTAAAGTGTATTGATAATCCAAGMCAGTTCAGTCTCCATGCTCTCATGTGATCTTAAACTGAAACAAGATAGGTAAGACTCATGTAGAAAGGGGTAAGGTGTTCTATCTGACCACTGCAGACCTTGCACAGTTGGATCCCACAGAATTACCAGACGGCTTCAGACATCACTACTTGACATTTTTATTTCTAAACACACTTCTTTGACCTTCCTTTCAACTGTAAACACATACAGAAATACGTAAAAATTTGARCACTTTAAGAAATAAATAACTTCCACATATGGATAAGGAGGAAAAAAAGCTATCTGTGGAAATGAAATTAAATTGGTTAAATATACAAAACCAGTTTATATAAAGATGCAAGAAAAGGCAGACTTAGTTTTAAAACTTGAGCTTTACATAATTTGTGAGAGTAAGTTTCAAAATTTGGGATATTTRCAATTTCACTTGTAGAAATGGAATTATTTATGTTTTATCTAATATGAGATGACTACTGCATTTGCTTCATCCTGTCTATGGCACCTGCCATAAAGATTGAAAACAGCCCATTAATTTCATCTGAATTAGATAGCCAATGTTAAACATTGATAGATATACAGTAGGTAAGGTTTGTTGATTGGTCGATAAGGTAGAACAAATAGTAGACCTTGAAATTTTGTGATAGCCCAAAATTCAAAAATATGTGATGTTCAAAGAGAATCTAAAATTACTCTGGGGGTAAAGTAAACGCCACTGAGAACTCAGAGATGACCTAGCAAGGCTGATTTTTGGTATTAAAAGTTTAGAAGTAAAATTTCTAGATTAATGTTACATTTAGTTTTAAARTGTTTTGTAACATCTAACATTTTTGTTTCATTTTATTTTGACTTGTATGTATATATTTATATAAACATACATTTATTACATATATATACATGTTTATATTTTACATGTTTATGCAAGATGTAATAGATTAAATGAAGAGTAAATTTATTGGTATATCAAATAACTTAGCATGCAATTAACTAATCTTAACAATCCTGACATTTTATTAGCAAAGTATATGTTTTCTAAATTGTGTATATTGCTAAGTTGCAATATAACACATTACAGAAAACAACAGAAATCAAAGACTGGTTAGCAACCTGAGCTGGCAATTCACAGGAACACCACAGGAAAATACTGCTGTGGAACAGAATATGCTGTGCTTTCTGTCCTAAAACCAAGCTTAGTAGCAAGGTTCACAGCAAAGCACAAGCTACAGAAAACACAAAAATCTGATTTAAGAAAGAAAAATGCTGCTTTAATATGACTTTGAAAATAATCACAATCTATCTGATTGGAACAAGAAGCTTCTATTTTTTTTCACAAATAATTTTAGAAGATGTGACCAGAAGGTCATGATGCTGCCTGATCCCATAAAATATTTAAAATTAATTTCATTTGTCCGCTTCCATTTCATTAATAATTAACAAGGAATCATTTCCTTGACTTTGGTAGGTCCCTCTTGTATTAGTAAATCATTCTCTGTAATGATTGTATCACTAGAGCACACTCTCCACAGGATATAATATAGGGTTTCTTTGTCTTGTTAAAATATTATTGGTTTGTAAACTARTAAGACTACAGAAGAATGTCACTTACCCCAAAAAATGTTAAAAATAAATACTGTCACAAATWCTAAGAAATAAAATATAGCTAAAAAAGTATAGAGAACTCAATCTAGTGCATTCTCATTAGTGACAATATCTGTGTTTATGTTAGCCATTACATTATTATTGCTGCATTTCTTTTTACATTTTATATATAAATATATCAATTGAATTAAAAAAAATAAAAAATCATTGTTCTCAGGAAAAATGTTGACAGAATTGAAGTGCTACATAGCCATCCATTTTAACTATACAAAACACGTATCGTTTAATGTAGTCGTGCAGGAATCCAGCATGAAGTCATAGCTTGATATATAGTTCCTGTATTAAAATTGAATATTCACTAAAAAGTATTAATTTATTTTTAGGGGGATGCTTTTTATTTATTTTATGTTATTTTGTCTCTCAAAATAATATTTCTGTTCTACTTAATAGACAGGTACCATGCAATATATGCACATGCATATGCAATTACATATGTGTATGCCTGTGCATATAGCTGTATACATACATGCATACAATAAACTGATGATAGTACTGAACTTTTCTATTGCAGATAGGTACAAATCTATCAGAATGTTTGTCTACATACAAGTAAAAGGAAATTAGAAGTTAAATTCCAGTTGAGGATAAGGATAAATTTTTCCTTAAGCCRATAGTACTTTAATGCATTTCTCAGGAGATGCAACACAGAAATTTGTTCTCTACTTCCTATTTATTATTCTCATTCCAATTTCAAATTCTTAGTTTGGTTTTACTGATATCTATTTTAACCATTTTTTCCATATATAAATAATTACATGCATACATACACACATTCATACATAGGTTGTCTCTTTCAGGATAAATCTTTTATTAGTGACATCTAGAAGCAATTTTAAAAATTTTTAAAGATTTTTTTTAAATTCTGAAAAAGGATGACTATAAAATATTATATAGGAACAGACATTTATACACACACACACACACACACACACACACACACACACACACACACACTATATGTGTCTGTATGTATATGTGTATATTTAATATATATTTAACCATGAATATTAAGGTAAAAAGAACCCAGAGCCATTAAGTTCTACAGTTAGCAACAAGAACTCATTCGTCAGGGTAACAAATTCCTCAAAGCTTGCTTATAAGTGGTTTGCTTCAGTTATTTTTAAGTACTTAGGAGTTTCAATGTGATAACCTAAAAGTCACTTAAATACAAGCAACTAAGAGACCAGGTAGGAATGACTTCTATGCATTCATAAGGGCAGTGCTGCCTCAGTACTGTTAAAATAGAAGAGAACAGCTTTTGTTAGATAACCACCTGTAAGTGAAAATGAGGAGTTGCAGTATAGAAGACTAAGGCTTATTCTTCAATTTTGAGTTGAATAATGCAGCATGAAAACTACAGGTTTTCCTGTTTTACTTTATTGGTTTTCTGAGTATTTCCACTTGCTTCCTTTGTTATTCATTAGCATTTTGTGCTTTTCTTTTTAATTTACTAGTACACTTTTCCTCAACCTTAATTACTGTCATTTAGAGTATTGATTTTGAAAAACTTTGGCTTTCATCCAGTGTAGTTCATAAAGAAAATACAAATGCATGTTTTCCTGTTGGGGCAAGAGAGCCTCTTCAGACCCAAAGAGTAAACACTGCAAGAGTAGTAGAAAAATGTACTGGGTGAATGACATAAAGATGGAAAATATTTATATATTGCACAGAGCACAGTTACAATTTGGGGTCCAGAAGCTGTGTAGTTGTTTTAGAAAAGCCATGCTACTAAGCTGGTAAGACTTGCCTCTCATCGGGGCTTATTTGCTAAAGGATAGTGCTGCACAATCATAGCTCAGAGATACTGAAATCATCTTCCTATCTGAATCCTACTGTGCATATTATTASAAGGATTTATCATAAACAGGCCCAYAAAAGGACTATAAACCAAAAAAGAGCTAATAATAATCTTGAAGTCTAAGGTTAAATGTGGATACCTTTGTTCATGAAATTCAAGCAGGACAATTGGCAAGACCGGCATTTGGGAAGGAAGAACCTCCTGGAGCAACACAAGATGGAGCCTGACTGACTGGAAAGCAGCTCTGCTGAGAAGGCCTGGGAGGTGTTGGAGGGAGGGCAAGCTAGACCTGAGCCAGCAGTGTGCCCTGGCAGCAAGGAAGGCTGAGAGCCTCCTGGGCTGTATTAACAGGAGGTCAAGGGGAGTGATTTCCCCCTTTCCTCCACACTTGTGAGATCACATCTAGAATCCTGTGTGCAGGTTTGGATYCCCCAGTTCAACACAGGTAACAATAAACTGGAGCAARTTCAGTGAAGGGCCCYCAAGCTAATTGTGGAGCTGGAACAGTTGCCCTTTGAGGAGAGGCTTTGGGAGCTGWACTTCTTCAGCCTGGAGAAGAGATGGCTTCAGGAAGACCTAAGAGTAGCCCCACTGATGATGAGGAAGCCATCAGGATGACAGAGTCAGGCTGTTCACAGTGGTGCAATTATACGAGGAGAAGAGGCAATGAGCATATGCTGAAACAAGATAAACTTTTTTCCCAATGAGAATAGTCAGGCACTGGAACTGCCAAGAGAGGCTGAGCCTTCTCCTTTCTTGGAGATTTTCAAGACCCAACTGGCTCAATCTCTGAGCAAGTTGGTCTGACGTTATAGTTGGCCCTGCTTTGAGCAGACTTTCTGAGATCACTTCCAGCCTGAATTTTCCTGTGATCCTTTGGGTAATATATTGCCACACATTGAAAAACAATGAAAACCTGTGATCTAAGGCCTGGACAAACCTTATAGGTTCTTTTCATTAAAGTTCTTACTTAGAATCTTGTGATTTTAAAAAAAAGTTTCGGTGTCTATATCCAAAGTTCAGATRAACAGAACCTTCACTAGTCCATTGCCTTGCCTAAAAAGCATCTAAATTTCTAGGACCCTAATAAGCTATACAGGTACCAAAATTTCTGCTACTGTGCATCTGTATAATTAAGACTTGATATGGTGAGATCATGACTGTTCCTTAGTAGCCTCGAAGTTTTCTTCAGGCTGATGCTGACTACTAGATGGTGCAGAATTTATACAAAAACTAGGCTAAAACTGCATTTCCACACACACTGCTGAGAATAAACTTAAAAGGAATATATCAAGGCTAGAATWAAGTTTATTTTGAAGTGAAATGTAGGACATGGAGGAGCTCCCTCTGAGTCAGAAAGAAGATTGTAAACTAGGAAGGGTGATTGAAAAAAACCCACTGAAATCATGAAATAGTTTTATTAGGCGTATCTGGAGCACAATAATATGCGAAACAATCTAAGGTAAGAGGATGAAGACAAAACATTCTTTTGCAAAAGTTCAGATTGAGGTCCTACTGTATTGAGTAGCTCAGAAATACTGCTATTTTACAACAAATTTTTCATCTGTCATTGCTTTTTGAGATCCCATACACAACAGATACTCAAGCATAGAATGTACAGACCTGTAAAATATGTCCACAGAAGATTTGTAGAGCTTCTGTGTAAGAAGCAGGTAGAGTTGATTATTGGAAGTTTCTTCCCTCTYAATTTTAAGTAGTTTTTGATTCAAAGGAAAAAAAGTAGAGTATAAGAGTTTTTACATCTTTATATATATATATATATAAAAAATCATTTGAGTTCTGTGTAGTAATTTGTAGTTTTAGGATGTCATTTATCATTGCAGTCTTCCTAATCCCAGAAGGTTTGGCTAGGAGTTTAATCTGTCAGTAGAATGCTGACATTATTTAGCCCYTTTTTAGGACATAAACTAAATGTAACAAGCAGAATGAAATCTTTATGGTAAAAATTGAAAGGTCATTCTGTGCGCTTAAAGTGACCTTTCTTTCAGGAATCCATTAGGCTAAAATATATAAAATGTCATCAATAAAAAAAGACTTTTAACTGATAGATGACTAAACAGAATTTACTGTATTAACATATACTATAATAGCTCAAACAAGAAGGAAAAATAGTAAAAATGTTCAGAGCAGTAATGAATAGACATAGGAGAGGCTTAGATCACTTCTGTAAATGGCTGGCTTTTGCAAAGTTTCTTTTTATAAAGGAATAGGGACTTTTATTTGAGCAAATGCTAAGTGTGTTATGATCAAGAACATGTGTGAGTTCATTCTATTTAGAGTCAGAAAATCTATGTATTAAAACATCATTTTCCTTTTTCTAGACAATGGATAGAACACAAACACAAAAGAAGAGAACAGTCCTCCTGCATTACYGTAACCAAGCACTGTTCCAGGAGTCTCAGGAATACAGTTCATCAGTTTAATATCCATAATTACTGTATATTTTATCAGATAGGAATCCTAATTAAGAAAAAAAGATACATAGTTTTGTAATGTAATGTTTGGTAAGAAATGAAACAACACCATTAGCTTTCACTGTGAGAATGCAGACTGGAAATGAAATAATGTTTTTGTTGTTGATTTTATTACTTTTTCTTTATAAAAAGTATATGCCCCTCAATAACATATTCAACTTAAAACCAGTATTGTTCCGTGCTGATGAGCTAATATTTCTAACATTATGACCATAATTTGTCTTTACTGTGAAAAGAGATGTGTTTCTTACTGAGGTTAACCAGTACTTTCRATTTCTGGTGAAGATGAGGCAGAGTCAAGGCAGTTTCCACTTGAGTTAACCTGCCAGGTTAAGCTAAGTCACATGTTTTTCCCAAATTTACCTGAAACTCAAGGATAAAAAAAATCAAAATGAAAAAGATCCCACTTTAGTCAGCAAACCTTAGTGGAAAAAATAATAAAATCAGAAAATTACAGTTCCTCATCYTGATGATGCTTTACTTTGCCTTTGCACCTTTGTAAACTTCTATGTGCCCTGGCAACACATCGTAGCTGAACTCTCRGTAGTTTGTTCAGGGAAAACAGTCTCAATTACACTGACAGTGCCATTCTGTCTCTCTTCATTCATTATGTTCATATTTGGGCATAAATATGAAAGCACACTTAGGTGCATGGGTATCCCTGCTGATTTGTGAATATCCCATAAATTCACAACATCTACTTAAGCTTTGCCAAGCATTTTCAGCAAGGACACCTACATCTGTCCAAACAYTCAACATAAAAATTTTTGCCTTACCTTCTCAGTGACTGCCAAGGCTTATGATCCATAAGTAGTAACTTTTATCAAGYTTTTACCCAAAGAATTCATTCCTCCAGAGTTTTTGTATAACTTAATTTTGTAACTACTAATAATGACAAGCTAAAGTTAAGTTCAGGTCACTAGAARTGAAGGAATTCAATAATTTTAGATAAAGTATTTAGGATAACCTGTTTCTTTACCTTAGTAAATATAAATCTATGCTTTCTGGAATTCAGATGAGGGTAAATTAGTCCATTTTTTTGCCATTTGACAAACAAGTACTATTTTGAATAATTTTTAACCTAGAAACTAACCCTCAAGTATTAAACTAAAAATAAAGTGTCTGAAATTTTTATGTTTTATTTTTCTCCCAGCTAAAAATGGCATAGTCTGCCACATGCTCGTAGAAACATAGGCTGGGCTAATAGATGAACATCCATCATGTCTTTTGCCTAGAGCAGTGGTTTCCAACCTTCAGGCTATGCTGAGCCAGATCAGTTCTTCCTTGGATTTGGAAGAGCCTGGCAGCAATTATGGGACTCTCCTGTGAATACTTATACACAGAAATGAGATTTTTTATAATTTATATACAATCCAATMTGAAATCTATTCTAAATTTTCTGAGCTGAAGCCAGCTTCTTCTTTTAGATAGGCAGTAGTTGAATTTAGGTATAAACTTTTAAAAGGGTTACTATTATCAGATAAGTGGATTATATTCACACTTACAAACCTGATGTATAAGTGAAAAATGACTTGCATCCTACATTAGGTTGCTTTTGTTTTTAAATATGCTCTCCACTTATACTTTCTGAGATTTGGGGTTTTTTTATGAGATATTTTCCTCCCCCTTGATAAGAATACTTCCAGTTTCCATTAAAACAAAAGATGGTAAATTTGTATATTATCTCAAACCATAACAATTTTCAACCCTATCTAAAGGAAGTCAGCAGCATTAGGGAACGTCAGGCACTATTTGTAAAATCAGACCAAGTTTTGAGTTTCATATTCTCTTCTTGGACTTCCTTATGCCTGCTCAGTGCTTAATTTATTACAAGTAAGAAGAAGAAATTAAATGTTCCCCTTGTGACTCCCTAAACTTTCTTGGACACAATTATTTAACACATTGCTAATTCTCAAGAGTAGTCCAAGGTCAACTGAAAAGAAAGATACACAAGTRAGAACTCCTGAAAAAAGATAAAATGCCAAGTGAGGTAGAAATTASAGCAAGGGGGCACTTTGTTAGCTTTTCACATGAATCTGTAGCTAGTCTAAATAGAAAATTGAGTTCATAGGTGGGATAGAGTAAAACAATCATTATATATTTGTGTTTTCTTACCAGCTATTCTTTGCTAGTCCTGGGCACCAATTCCTTTTTATTCAAGTTCTTTTGAAGGAAAATAAAGATGCTACCTTCTGGGTTTGCAGATATATTTTGCACCATGGCTGGCTGAAAATCCATTCTTGTTCCAGTTCATGCCCACAGCATTTTGCTCTGACTTTAAATGAGAAAGATTCTAATTCTGATTATAATATTGAGCCAAATTACAAATTTATTAATTAATCTATAATTTAGCCCTTTCTTTCTTCATGAATTATCCACAAACAGATTATAATTTATATGAACTTGATTTGAAGCTGTTTGCACAAATTTTACATGATGATACTTCATCTTAAGGGCTTTTTGCAGACTTGTCTTTGACCATGTCTTCATTTATATGTTACTCATTTTAGTGTGGTGGTTTATATTTTATGTATTCTATATGCAAATGAAACTCAGATGAGAAATGTCTTTGGTTCAGAACAAACTTGTGTAAATCTTCTTTTTAAAATTGAATTATGCTCCTCTCAATCTCAAATTGCAAAAGTAATGTTGACCACTTCAGTTATGTTTCTTTCAGTTATGCTGAAATTGTATTAACTTTAAAGAAGGAAACTAAGCTGTTTGCTTAAAGAAATCAGAATGATGTCTTACAAAAACAAGATATAAAGATGTGTATTTTTCTATAAGCTAATTTATTCTCACAGTAAAGAATCACAAGCATTAAGTGGGTTGTCAGTAGTTGGTGATAGTTACTGGGTATTGCAACRAACCATGTTTCTTTAGCAGATTTTGAACTGAGCAAATTCTTCATATGAAGGGAATGTAAGTGATCTGAAATGAAATTCTGCTATGCTCTGTGCAGGTTTAAAACATTTTTCACAGTCATATTTAAATTCAAGGAATGTATTTATTCAAAACTCTGATAAAAATAGTAAAGAACAATGTATGCATGACACTGTACACTGCACATCTGTCTTTTCTCCTTGCCATCTTTGCTGTCTTCTCCACATCCTCGCTTCAGGAAACACTGATTCGGAACTCCAAAAAGGTTTAGTAGAGTTTTAAAAAAWTAATTAAAATACTGTCAGGTCCAACATGAAATTTCTGGTAGATATTAGAGAGAGGGTCTTCCTAAAATCAGAAGCTCAGTAAATGTGAGACAAGCGTGAGGTTATATCTCATGGAGAATTGARTTTTGGTTCTCCCACTCTTTAAGGATCAGCGCTGACAATGAAGCTGTGCCTCCTCAAGTCAAACGGTGCATCATACATCTTTTTTTTTTTTTTTTCCCTATGAAGAGTTCAAGATTCATTTTATTATTATTCAATGTTATTAGGAAGTACAAAAAAGAATTTCTTTTTGGAACTGAAATTTTGATTTGRTGGCAGTTCTTGAAAAAAACACCTCTACTTAAGATTGCCAGAGTATCATCATTATAAGGTATTGCTTACTGCTACCAATTTTTAATCATTGTATTCTTACTTTCTGTGCTGAATAACTGTCAGAGATCKATTTTCTTTCTTTGTTTTTTTCCTTCCTGATACTGTATGATAAAATTTCCCCRTACAGGTCCTAGTCCAAAGAGTTTTCATTCAGAGCTGTACTAATAACTGATGTTTTGGCCTGAATACCAGATACAAAGTGAAATATTTTTACAAATACATATATTTTTTCTTCTCCCTGAAACTATTAAAAAAAAATAAGTAGGCTGTGTTTCCTGTAGAATTGAACTGACCTGAACTGAATATTTYATTTCTACATGCTAGTGAGAAAAGYGAAAGAAAYAAGCTCATATAGTCACAAAATTATGTCAGTAGCTGAATTTTGTTTGAGAATTTGCTAGTGTTCACTTCCATCCATTGCTCAGTGGTTTTGGCAATCATATAGAATGTGAGAAATCTAGGTGAAATTTGTTTGTCTGAAGGCATATCAGCCCATACCTCTTAGATGAATATCCTAGCTACAGAACTACAGCATGTGCTGCAAGCAGAGATATGCTACTTAAATTCACAGTTCTGTATTTTATACAGAGGCAAGATATCATATAGCRTCTAATGTCTAGTGGCATCTTGCCTTCATGGCCTGGTTTCCACATGAGGAGGTTTATCCAACAGATACAAATTAGACTTCTACCTCCCTGGAAGGCACTGACTTCTGGCTCCCACTGAATTCAGAGCAAGAAAAGAAGCAAACATCCTCCCTTCATACTAAAGCAAGTTGCATATAATCAGCAGAGCAGCTGCCCTGTGAGAGCTGGCAAAAAAAACCTGCTGAGTTCTGAAATAAAAGGAGAGATCTCACTGCAGTGAAGCCAATATTCCCTTGTCTTGGTGAATCTGCAATGCAGCTGAGGTRGGTATCAGGAGCCCTCACCCTGGAGAGAGATGAAGTGCCACAGAGCAAARAGTGACAGCGTAGAGCTTTCTTTTCTAGGAGAGCCGATGTCTCCTGGGCCAGACTCTTCTACTGTATGGGCAGGAACAGATATTCAGGTGTATTTATTTCTGTGTCTAGCACTAACACAAACTGTATTCTTGCACTCATTTTGAACGCTGTTATTTCTCTCCCTAAAGTGTTGCACTGTGCTTACGTMCAGAGTTGAAAAGAGATTATATTCATAACACCTATATGTTGACTGCTGCCGAAAGTACATTTGGAGACAGAAATTACATCTTCGTATAAAATATATAAGTGGTCATTAAAGCAGAGTGTATGGCCTTTCTRTGAAATGGTTAGGTMACATAGGTTCAATTCGCAAGTGCCATAATCCTAAAACAGCATTMATTTAAGAAATGGAAGTCTCCATAATTTAATTTTCTATATTGTGGTAGTTACAGATGGGTTATTGATCTCCTTGGAAGCAGAGGGTGGGATTTTCAGTCTCACAAGGATCGTAGAGAATATGTCATATGCAGTAGCAACTAACTGCWTATCTTTTGGATAAAAAATTTTAATCTCTAATGGAACTTCTGTTTGGTGGTTTGTAACCTACTCCTGGATTTTTTCAGCTGGGATCTTTTCAGCACATTCTAGTTGATTTGGGAGAGAGGAAGATTGCGGTTTCATTTTCAAGCAAATAAATCCCTTATTTAAAACATTTTTTTTCTGCTTGGATTAGCTTCACTGGACTTTTGCTCACCAGTTCTTCAGGCAAATGCACTTTTCTGTCTTAAGGCCTGCCCAGAATCCACTGTAGCGGTGGATTGTATGTTGTATGCACGTTCAAAGGAGTCACTGCAGGGACCCCACTTCAGGATTCATTCTGCATCTACAAATCTTAAGTAAATCTACTCATCATCTCTATTTCTATTTTACAACAAACAATATTTCTTCTTCTTCCATTCAGTTTTCTAGTTTTCAGTTTTAATTTTCCTTTTTCCTCTAGCATGTGTAGTGCTTTAAAATAAAATTTTCTCATTCATCCATTTTCTGTTTCTTTCTTGCCCCTCAGGGCTTTATTTTTCTCTGCAACTTTGTTTTTTTATTTTTTACACAACTTTGACAAATACCACATTAGCAGTTTCTTTTTAAGGAATCTCCTACTCTACCAACCAATCAAGAAAATTTATTTTTTGCAGACCATTTACTGTGCCTGCACTGGCTGCTTGCAGAACAAATACAGAAGAAAACAGTGTTACTGAGCAAATGGTGAATAGTATAACATAATGAATCTTACCAAGTACTGACATTTACTAACATTAACCTTAATATATTGCACAGCTTGCCCGGATGTTTGATTTAATCAAAATTTATGG
The DNA here is from genome assembly GCF_003343005.1 of Rhea americana. Lineage (NCBI taxonomy): Eukaryota > Metazoa > Chordata > Aves > Rheiformes > Rheidae > Rhea > Rhea americana. The sequence goes on along the minus strand of NW_028186978.1, from coordinate 8,268,930 downwards.
AGACCTGAAACCTCAAATTTTAAATAGCAGGTATTTAGCAATAGGTGAAACTAAAGTAAGAATTCTGAATTTTGTGGTGACTTCCTAAAATTGAAACCCTGTTACTGCAGCTGTACTTGATGATTGTAAAAATATGGAATGTTTCTAACTTCCTTTGGAATCAGATGGAGAGCGAAATTTGGGGAGCAAGAAAAGGAGTGAGTGACAGATATAAAAGCTAACTTCAGCAGCCTGGAAAGCCTAAATACATTACAAACAAAAACAATTGGAATTTTAACATCTAAAATAAAGTGCACAAAGACTAAATAGTATATCTTTTTCCAAAAAAGACATTTTTTTAAAAACAACAGAATGAATCAAAGAACAGTGATATTTCAGGCATCTTACTTTGTTATGTTTTGCTTGCTTTGTACAGAAAATAATTCAAACATTCTTTTTTCAAAGCACATTTTACTTATATTAGTTCAATAAAAGATTTCATTTTTCTTTTTTTTTCTTCACACTTGCTTCATTTTATCTGACACACTCACTTTGATAGTCTTCCCTTGAAGYGAGTCTGACAAGGAGCTAGGCATTTATACCATTTGGTTCCATTTATGCCATTTACTATCCATGGAGATTTAATTTCCTATTAATTAGTAAGCAGTGTGTCTTCTTTTGTACAAGAGAATTTATTTGGAAAGACAGACTTCCAGAATTCTCCAAACTTTTGGGGGAGTTCTGCCAAAAACGYCTAGCTTAGGAATACTGTACAAGCAGTGCTAAGCATTCACCTTCAGGGAAAATCACTTCTGAATAATCATGGAGCCATGCAGATGCACTGCAGAAGGAATGTCATGTTGTCTTGCTTGTCCTGCAGGGCCATGGTTGTGATATGGGACCTAAAGAGGAAGCAGTTTTAAAAAGCTCAGGGAAAAGACCTTCCTCTCAGCTTCAAATGGATGGGGTGATCCCTGAGGAAGGGTATTGTTAGGAAGAAAAGAAGGGACAGAAGCAAAGACATTTATTTAAAATGTATTTCTGATCCATTTCATTTCTTTTTTAAAGGCCAAAGCAAATTAGCTTTGTGTTCAGCTTTTCTGTACTTTACAGCTTTTCATTTTTCTCATAGAGAAAAAAGTACCTCCATTTGGAACACAGTTCCCTTTCTTTTTCACATCCTGTTCATTTGTCTGCCTGACGAAGGAAAACTCAATTCAGTCAGCATCTCTTGGAATGCAGCCTAAAGAGAATGGCCAAGGTCAAATTCTGCAAGGGAAGTAAACAGAAAAGCACAAGTGTATAACAAGATTGTGATCTTAATAGTGTACTTTAAAGAGCTTCTATTCAGTGAAATTCAAAAGTTCTCTTAAAATTATAATGCTTAAATAAGCTCAAATCCCTGTCATATTGCTTTTCCAGAGCTCTTTTAACACCCCTTATTATGGCTAAGCTTGTCTGTTTGCTTGTATATACTCAAAACTGCTCATTAAATATGCACATTTCTTTTTTGCAGAGAAACATCAATGGGGTAAAGTGTTTTCAACCAGGTTAATAAGAAAAAAGGTAAAAGCATAATGGTGCTGAGAGACAAATACCCTTTTCTACTCTTTCTTCCACTTCTTTCTTTTTAAACAACAAGCAAATGAAAAGATGAAAGATTGACCTACTGTCTTTTAGTGAATAAAGTATGTTACCTGAACGCAGTAAAATAACTGATAACAAATTGGTTGCTACGCACAGTGTTCAGATACTCAGAAAGTATATATGAGAGAGAAGAAACATGGAGGACAGAAGACTACATATTTTTTTTTTCTTTTCGAATATAGAGCATGGACATAAATATCAGTTTACATCTAAAATAATATTTATAAGGCAAAAAACCACAAATAGTGCTGATTGAAACTCATTTAAGGTTTAAATTTTAAAATAATACTTTAAGTACTAAATTGTCCATCTGGTCTTTTAAAGATAAATGTATTAACTGCATGAATTTACTTCAAGCTAGTGTATAATCTAATTTCTGTGAGAAAGTGCCATGCAAATGTGGGACAAGGAAGACCTGTCTAAGCTTCTTTATTTTCAAGTGTGAAGAATGCCAACGTAAGGAGGTTGAAAAAATTTTGCAAGTATATTAAATATACCTAATGTTCTCTTTAATAAGATCAGCAGATTTCTTCTGTTTATTACCTTGGTAATGTATTTTTATGTAACTTCTTTTTTATCTTTTTTCCATTTCTGTTTAGTTGAATATTCAGTTTACTACAACTTCTGTTATGATTAGTTGTTATCAAAGATCTGTTTATAGAAACCATGATGAGGTTTGCATTAGTAATAAGACTTCTTTTAAATATTTCCCTGTGATGGAACACATTTTTTGTTCTAATTTCAGCAGAGATTCAGAAATAGCTTGAGTAGAAGTCTAAACTTCAATGAGCAGAAATTTTAAGGATTGTATTACATACATATTTCCTTAATCTACTGCATTCTAGGGATATACTGTGACCCCTGTAATTTGAAAGGATATTTGTTTAGTGTGAGGACTCAAACTTAGGGCTTTTTGAAAGGCTGACTTCTGATACTGGTGTTATGGGATAATTTAAGGATGCTGCTCACTAACAAAAAAAAAACTGTTAAAAGGGATGGATATATCAGGAGTGACAAAATATAATTATTAATTGGGATGGGTTTAGCAGGTGAATAGTAAATTCTAAGGTTTTTATGTTGCTGTTCTGAGTTTTCTGTTCTATAACATGTACATACTTTACAGTCACACTGGTCTTAACCCAGTGCCCCTCTGGGGTGTGAGGTTGTCTCCACCTCAACTGTGTTACAAGATTTTAAAAAGTTAATAGTTCATTTGATCATCTTTGTTTCTTCCTTTGAATACCTAAGCCATTAGAACAGGGCAAATGTTCTAGGGTAGAACTGAACAGAAAGCCTTACATGAAGTATGAGTTTGTTCTGTCTGTTGTACAGACCAGTACTTACCCAGACTGTTAGTGACTCAGTTCTTTTTTTTCAGGTTGCTTTTTTTAGCTTTATGCTGAATTCTAAGATCTCCTTCCTTTGACTGACAGTCATCGTAAGTCAATTTCCAAGCTTGGGCATCTAACATCTCTTTGAAGTACAGTCATTCACATATTGAAAATTCTTCGTAGATTCTTCATTCTCAACTAGACCACATACCTGACAAATAATTCCTTCTTTATTTTTGTGCTGTATCTCTTTGATAATACTTGTAACTCTGATAATACTTGTACTTTAAGCTCTATTTTCTTTCCCTTCATTCTTTTCCATAGGACACACTGTTTAAAGAAAGCAATGATGACAGGACATATAGTTCCTCCTTTGCTAAATGCAGAGGCAGTTCTCTGTCCTTATTTTAGTCAGAATAAGGACAAACAGGCTCTGCTTGCTGCAGGGTGCATGTTTCTATTAGAAAGACAGCTCATCAGCCAGCATAACACACCCAGCCATTCTAGGACTCAGACTTCCTTATGCAAAAGCAGAAGGTATACATATGGTTAGACAACATAAAGTATATATGAATGGAGGACACAGTTGCACAGGATAGACATTTGTGTATTGTCCTCCAATAGACACATCCAAGATTGCAGTAAATCTACTGCTGATGTAGTTACACTACAATTCTACTTTTTTTATTCTATCCCTGCTCTTCATAGCTAAAGTTATTTACCCTGTTCTTTATGTGTCTTTTTTCCCCTTTGTTTATTGTTAACTTGATCTTTCTACTCTTTCTTCCCATTGCTTCAGAACATCCACATCAAATCTGTCAGTAACTTCAAAAATGCTGATTTTTCACGGTAGATAAAATAGCTAATGATTGCTTTCCCAAGAGCAAAGAAAAAATTTGAGAAAAGATTTGAGTTTCAAAGATGATTCTCTGTATTCTGTGGAGCTTGTCCTGAGGAACTATTCTGCCAGTCATCCACACCATAAAGCTCTTGGATCTCGCTACAGCTTCCTTTCGTCTTACAGCCAAAGGAGTTTTATCTTAAAGAAGGTATGTATCTAGATTTCCTAAGAAAGAAAAAAATTAAATTGCACACATGAAAAAAAAGACATCCAGGTCCAGAGTTGCATTTGCACCACAGTATAAACACAATGGAACATTCTGCATTGGATGACTACCGCTTTTCATAACTCATAATTTTCATTCTACAGGAAGTTTTGAGAGTTTAATTGTGTTGCAAATTTGAAGTTCTTGTGAAATATACTTTCAATCTTTTTCTGCAAAGTATACTTGCAAAATTCTAACCCATTGGAATAGAATGAAATGCAGTCATGTGAAAATTGCACAATGTCAGTAGTATTTTCAAAAGGGAGAGAAAAAATTCTGATAGAATATAATTGCTGATTATCAGTCCCTATGAGAAGTACTTACCAGTTGTGCACAGAGTCTTTGTTAGCATATCCAGTTAACACAAGTTCATTTTATATTTTCTTTGTTCTCTCCAAATTTTTGCAAACCATAGACTACAAAGTAAAGCAAAACTGGGGAAAATACCCTTATTATTGTTGCACATATGCTGGAAGACTTGTGAAATATTTTGGAAAAAATATCAAGAGAAATCCACATATTTATTATGGTATCAGAATAAAGGGATCCTGAAAAATGAAGTGTAGTATGGYATTCTACTTTGTTTTATGATTTATAAGTGGAATAGTTAGTGCTACATTAATGAGCTAAAAGCAGCAATTGCTCTGTCATTCCAATTCTGTTAATATTTTCTTCATCCTTTTTCTAACTGGAAAAATACTAGCATTGGTGAATAATAATGGCTAGGAACTAGTCAAAATAATGGTGTAGTTTCTAATGCTTGTAAAATAAAGGCATGAAAGTGAAAATATATATTCATATGAATGATGGTGTTTAAAAAAAGGAAAAAGAAGTAGAGGAGAGCTGTAAACTTACTTTTTGCTTTTACACTTTATGATACATCTTACACTGAGACAGTTTTGAGCTCTCAAGTCTTTACTGTTATTTTTCTGCTTACTTTCTTTTCTGCTTTTCTTTCTACATCTGAGGCTTAAGCTGGGCAAATGTGAAGTCAGTTAGCACTGGAGTGGGGAGTAAAGAAACTTGTCTCCGATTGTTTGATTTCAGGTGATTCAGCTCCTTTGAGTGATCACTCACTGTTTTTTATTAAACTGAGCAAAAATTTACCCATTTGGTGAAAGTACAGAAAAACCTCCTGTTATTATATAAAGCACATCATATAGAACTTTATATTTCTTTTTTTAAGCTCCATAACTCATGACTTTCAAATCAATAGGATCTCTGAATTCCCATATTATTGTAATGACTTTGTTTTCCTTCCTAAATTCATTTTTTCCTTCTAAAAAAAAAAATATGGCAGTTATGAAAACTTTTGAGGGAAAATGAAGTATTAATCTACATAGTAAAGTGAAACAGAAATATCATAGGACCAATTTCAGGAACACATTGTGCTGTCAATAAAAAACTCTAATTGCAACTTTAAAAGACAGTATGTTCTTCATCAAACATTGCTGGCAATGTGGTAACTGTTACTATGCATCTTTAATTCAATTTCTGCCATTTGAGAAAAAGTGTGCCAAAGTACTACCTATATTTTCAGAACTTTTCTTCTCATAATAAATTTGATAAAATTTACTGTATAAACTGCTGTGCTCTGTACTTACTGTATCTCATCATTCTATTGATTGTTAAAAAGCGATGGAGTACTGAGGCATTCTGGCTATATCCCATGGAATGTTTGTATTCAGGGATTGTATTAGAATTTTTTTTTTCAGTCCGCTATCTTTCTGATGAACGAATGGCAAAAAAAATGCAATGATGAGGAAAAAAACTATTATCATTTTAATTTATATCAGCTAAGAATTTGGTCTTATACATCTTTATAGATGTAAATTTGTTTGAGAACATATTTGTAAATATGTCCTCATTATTTGTACTTATTTGTAAATATGTTTGGGGATATCTTGTGTCAAATTGTGCCCTTTGGAAAATCAGATTTGACATCAGTAGTATCATATGAGTTAGACATTTTAGTAAATTAAAGAATCAGGGCTTTAAGTAATGACTCAAGGCTCAGATTATCTCAATTACCAAATGCCAAAATTACCTGCCTAAATCTCAATAACAAAATACCTGTACCTAGACCTCTTCTAAGGTCACCATGTGATGTCAACAAAACTATTACTTCCACTATCACAAATCTCCCATTTTCTTGCTTGTTCCCATTCCTGCAATACTCCTGTTTTCCCCATGGATTTTAAACCATTTCCCTCATAGCTTTCCCCAGAGGGCTCTAATCATCTCCAATTAACATCTATCTGTCTTTTATTTCCAAATTTCTGCTGCTTCTTAATTCTTCATTATCTTTGTCAAGAAAACTCCCATTCTAATATACTGCTTCTTAACTTAAACTATACTTTCATCCCATCAGATTTTCTAAGGTCAATCTCACTGCTCTGCAATGTTGCCTTCAAGTTAATGCTCCCTTCTGTCCACAAATTTAAATACTAGACTAACCCAGTAACCTAATTCTCAGCTATTTTGCAAAAAGAGCATCAATAAACCCCGATGTTAAGCTTTTTCACATTTTTAATATATTTTAGAATAGCTCATCATCTAGTGTTAAAATCATTAGTTATGAGGAAAAGGTGGGTTTTGTAGTAAACTCAAGATCCAAAGATTCTTGTAAAACAGGATCATTTTCCCTGCCTCCTAAGATTTTCCAAGTTCTTGGAACACAAGAAGGAAGTTCGTAAAGAGATCTATGACATCTGAAGGACGAGGCCTCTAGTTTGCAAAAGAAGCAGTCTTCTGACTTGTGGTGGAAAACAGAGACAGACTCAGGTACTCGGGGCTTCTGAGACTACTTCTTTCTGTTCACAATTTAATTCCCTTTGATCCAAATTAAATCCAAAAAAGTAGGAAAGAGAAGTAGAGGGTTCTCAAATTTTTAGGTAGTCCATATGTTTCTAGTACAGTTATATTTATGATATATGTAAATCAAATCCAGGCTTATATTTGTTATAAATAAGTACTGTGGTATTTATTTTTTATTTACATACAGATGTGTTTTATTCACTTGAACTAGAGGCATTAATTGGCATTTCAGTTGTTACTATTAGATGTAAAACAAGATCTCTGGAAGTCGTGACCTCAACCACAGATCAGATTTACATTGCAAAGCATAAAACTAGTGAGAGAGGGGAATTGGGGGAGGGGGAGGCTCGCACTAAACAAATCCTGCAATACCTACATATGCAGGTATTCTTTGGACTCTGCCCTTATGTGAGTGTAGTCATGAATTTTAGATGTCAAATGCTTGTACTGCTTAAACTGTGTTTAGTAAATGCTGATTAATGTTTAAAAGGGTGAACTTCAATAAAATACAAATTTCTCTGATTTTTTCTCTTCCTTTAACTATGAAACTTGGATTCTATGCGAATCTGATATATTGATAACACATAACACATAACACTCATAAACCTTTATAAACTAGTTAAAACACCAACATACTTGGAGATGGTAAGACAACTCATTATATACTAGTCTTTGACATATAGCAGAACAGCATCATTGCTTATATATGGGAAAGCCAAGAAAAGCCAAATGGTATTTTAAAAACCTATAAAATTATTATTACTGTGTTTTCATTCTAATAACTATGAAAGTCATTTATTCTTTTTTTTTTTTTTTTTTTTTTTTTTTTTTTTTTTGGAAGTGGGCACTTTTCCCCCTTTGCACTAATTCTTTGCTTCTACAACAAAACTAGAAATTAAATACTGATTAAAGTTGAGATTTACATAAAAATGATTCAGGATAGATTATTTGCATTTGAGAAGTTTACAAGGTACAATTCAGCTCTTCCGTTAATAGTTGCTTTCTATCTGAGCATGAGGACAAAAAGCAAAGAACATGAAAAATAACAATCAGCCACTTCTGCTTGAAAGGGACAGTACTGGTACCAACATTGTACTACACGGGTGAAATCAAAAATAGATTATAGCATACTAAATTAGATATTTGTTTTACTCTTTGGTGCTGTAATCATAAAAGTGTGCTGATCTCAAATAAGAAAATGTTCTGGAACTGTTAGAGCTGATCTCTTAGGGACTTGACTTTAACGTAGACTAATTTTCACTAGCTTAAAAGAATAAAATATTTTAATTCTTGCTGTTTAAAAGTTCAACTATACAGCTTGAATGATAGTTCCATACATTAAACAATTCGCATTGTACCAGAATATCATTTTCTGTAATCTTAGGCTTTTTTTCAGCTGCAATATGTGTAAATCTCTGCTGGATGTGTGTGCTGTATCATGATTCAAACGTTAACAATAATTAATATAAGATATTTTTATTAGTATGTTTTTTCTGAAATCCAAACTAATTTTCATTCTGCTCAGTTTTATTCCTTTTCAAATAATCATTGCAATGTTGCTCTTCTTCAGAAAGATGAGAAAGTGATTTTATATGATTTTTATTTGACATCAGGCACATTTCAATATCAAATAAAAAAAAAGTAGGCAAACAAAAATTCAGAACATATTCCCACTTGAACTTACTGTTTACAGCTGCAGTATATCAGCTGGCCAAGGCTCAACCTGTCTTGATACAGATTTGATGATGCTTGAATAAAAAGGTACTGTAGTCAAGACAAAACATATAGCATTGGTTCACCATTAGTTTGACATTAATTTTTGTGACAGCAGGACTAACCCCCTGACTTTGAAAAAGAGGTTGTATTTGAACTGTCTGGAATTTAATGAGATGGCTATATGAAAAATGTTATCCAGATAAGCAGCTGTTCTTAAAAAGTGTTTCTAAATCTGCTCCAGAATTAAAATGAAGTAAAACTTGAAAATTAAATACAATAGGATATATTTCCTGTAAGATTAGACAAGTTATTTTCTATTATTTTATGTTGCAACTAATGCATAATGAAAGAAATAGCTAGGAAAAAAAATACATGCAGTAAATCTCCAGTGTTACATTGGTATTTTTTAACATTAACAACAAATCTTTCAACTTCAGCACTGAAATTAACAACTATTTTTATAGAATTATATTACACTATAGGATATTGCTGTATAGTGTAACATATTGCCCAAAAAACAGTGGCATATGTGATCCTGCAATGCTGTGAGAAAAGCTGATAATAGTATGGTAAAAGCTGCTTTTTTTTCCCCCCCATTTTGGCAATTACTCATATTATGGTGTCCCAGCTAGCTGGAGCTGAGAAAAACCCAGAGCTTTCAGTAAGCTATGCAAAAGGTGCATACCTCTAGTCTGACATGTGGCTTGTGATTTGAGTAATCTGTTCTTAAGTTACAGTTATAATTATAATGGATGAGCACAATGTCAATCCAAAGATGGACAGATGGGTTTTAGCTGGCCTGCTTCTAGGGAATAAAGTAGGATAATTGCTAGTGTTATCAAATATTGACCTGATAGTTGAGGRTTTTTTAACATCTAAGAGTGGAAATCTACAAAACCTGAGAAAACGCATTATTTTCTATTGCTAGTTTCATATATAAAAAGCCTATGTATTACATACCTGTAATGTCAAAAAGAATATTTAAAGAGCAAGTACTGCAGGATTTCTTTATAAGCAGCAGTCTATCAGATTTCAAGGACAATCTGATGGACTCAGTATAGTTCTAATATCTTTGAATTATCTTTCTGCTTCCTGTTAACAGTGGTGATCTTCCACAAAGAGCATCTTGCTCAATAATCAGACATTTAGTGCAGCTGATCTACAAATGAATTTACTTATTGTTGCAGAAATCTTTATGCTGCAGAGTCTTTATGGTGTTTTATCATCAGTTTGTATCAGAATGAGGTCAGTTAGTGTGTGGAAGAGAAAAAAGCAAACAGTTGCCTCTAAATAACTGTTGTATATAGATTAAAAAAGTAATCTATGCCTCATTAGTTCTCCTCATTCCCAGTTAAACAGAAGCATATTAAAAATTCTAGACTAACAAGCAGAGAAATATGAAATTCAGGTTATTTCTGTGTATGCTCTGTGATTTGATTTTGACTGTATGATTCTATCCTTTTATCTGTTCATCAAATTAATCACTATTATCAGTGAGAACTATTTTATTCGCTGGATTCAGATATCAATTGTATTTCTCAAACAAGTCTTGCTATTTAAAGTTTGTATTTCTCTCCTTTTTTTAAGTGATTATTTCTATGATTATATGTCTTACACATCCTGACTGTGAATTTAGACATGAATTTCAGACATCTGACAGAAATAGATAGCAAAGAGTTTCAGTGAAAAAAGTTTGGAAGGTATCTGAGGGATTTTTAATGTTCATGTCTTATATTACTAGTTCCAAACTTGCCTTAAAATTCTTCGAGATTATATATGCCACATAATATCTTTGATAGTATTCCTTTGTTTGCTTTTGCAAGGGAGCTAACTAGAACTCCTTTTTGTTTTTTCAAATATATTTCAATTTGTAACAACACTATAAAGTTAGGGCAAACTGCATTTTTTTCAGACGAAATTAAATTGAAAGATGTACTGTAAGAACTTTCCAAACGCAAAAAATAGTCCGTGGGGCTATAACACAGTTAGTTCTAAGTAAAGTCTCTCCAAAATGCATACATTGCAGATATATCATTACAACCTTTTGTTCTCTCATTTTATTGTGTGACTTGCTAAGGTGGACACAGCCTATCTTCTTATACTGTACATCCTACTGTAGAGTTTCACTTATTAAATGTAATTTGAATACCTGACCAGTGGTGAAAATGCATTTTTAAACCCTATTTCTTAGATACAGGGCACTGTTTTAGATTTAGAAAGACAAAAGGAACTGCAGTATCAATGACTATAAAGCAATGAAGTACATGAAGGTTGTTTCAGTGTCTCCATTATAATATACTACATTCAAGGATTTATAGGTCTGACCAGCTAATTCTCTTTGGGTTCCTATGTGGCTGGCTGCACACATCTTTGTGTGAGTAAACTAAACCACAGAGATTTTCACTGTCCATGTAAAATAGATTAAGAAACAATACTGACAATCTGAACACAGGCTGGGAAAAGAAAATGAATCAATGACCCTTTCCAGAGATCAAGCAGATTTTCATGCAACTGCTGTGAGCAGTGCAAGTTCACTCTGATAGATAGAAGAATACAGTGGAAAACATTATGTGATAGTTTCACTTAACAGATTACTAACTAAGACACAGTGTAGCTAGGAAGCAAAATTTACAGTATTTAAGAACACTTGAAATACAACTCTTTGCACATGAGTTAAAAAAATGGACAAGAATTATTTACTGGGTGACAACATTTTATTTTTTTTTCCTTTGGAGTTGTCCAGAATGACTGAAATGAAGCTACAGTGAATAAAAAATTGAATCATTTCAACTGCATCTAATCATTAATCTGCTTGCAGAAACTAACAAATTAGTAAAGTATAGAAGAATAAAATGAGAATATTTATGAGAATAAAATAAAAATAAAACATTACAGTATAATTTTAATACTTTAGTTCTAATAATAAACTTGTGTTACTTTGGAGAAAGCTGAACCAGAAAGTATTATCTACCTAAAAAAATAGTGTCTTAGTATTATCAATTTTATTCATCAGGTAGTCAATATTAGTCACAGAATCATGAAATTAGGATCTTCAGTTGTCCCTTCCATTGAACTAGACAAAACTCCTACTCAAAGCACAATTGTTGCTAGGACTAGATTACGTCAGCCATGGCTTTATCTAGCCAAATCTTGAAAAATGTCAAGGACTGAAGTAACTGTTTCAGTGTTACAGTACATCTTGATGAACAAGTTTTTTCTACTATCCTATCTGAACCTCTGAAGCCTCAGTTTGTGGCTATTGTCCCTTTTTATACCCTCTACAACTACTAAAAATAATTTGATTCCTTTGTGTTTGCTAGTTTTCTTCAAGTAGAAGTGGGCTAGTCTCACACTGAATCTTAGCCTTCTCTTTGCAAGACTAAGGAAGACCATCTTTCTTAGGCTACTTTTGTAGATCTTGCTCAAGGCCCCAACACTATGTTGGTAACACCCTGTTGCACCCTCTCCAGTTTCTCCATGTCCCTGCTGAATTCTGAAGGTCCATAACTAGACATAGTACTCAGGTGTGGTCTCAGTGCTAAGTAGAGGGAAGTAACTTTCCTGGAGCTGCTTGTCAACTTTCTCCTTAAGTAACCTAGCAGGAAATTTGCCGTATTTCCAAAGAGAACACGTTATTAGCTCATCTTCAGCTTGGTGTTCCATATAATCCACAGGTTATTTCCAGCAAAGTTACTGCTCAGGGAACTGGTTTCCAGTTTCCAACAACTGACATAACTCAGTTATTTTAGTTCCTGTTGTCGAATTTCCTGAGTTTTCTGTTGGCCTGTGCCCAAGCTTCTCAAGTTCTCCATTGCACTGAAGCTCTGCCATTCAGTATGTTAATCACTACTCCCCAATTTAGTACTTTTCGTCAAGTATTTTGACATTGTTTTATGTATCACATTGACATTGTTTTTGTATCACTGTCCATATCATTGCTGAATATACTGAAGAATATTGTGTACAGTACTGTTCCCTGTGTTACCTCTCTTGTTACCAGTTGACAGTCGAATATCAAGCCGTTGGACATTGTCTCTTGGCTCAAACAGTTTTTGGCTCATCTAATACTCCATTTATCTAGCCCATACTTCCCTCACTTAAAACTGAGAATGCTGTAGGTAATGGTGTCAAAAGCTATACTAAAGTCAAAGTATATTAAATCTACCACTTGCCTTTTATCACTCAACCAGTCATATCATCCCCAAAAGGCCATTATTATAAATAAATAAAAGGTCAAGTCTGATTGGCTTTTTGCACATCCATGCCAGCTGTTCCTGATTACCTTCTTGCCTTTACAATAATATTTGTAATTCCTGTAAATAATATTCTTCACTGTCCTGACTAATTTGCTGTATTCGCCTTGCTCCTATATCTGCTATCTACTTTTTGTCATTTGTGTAAAAATAAGCTGTACCTGCAAACTGTGTTGTCTACTTTAAGAGGGCAAAATGTTAATATGAGATTAATAAGAGATGAAGAAATAGAAGTAAAGATTAAATTTAATAACTTAGTTCTTGAAAGTCTGGATGTCCTATAGATCTATGGACAGGAAAATACATTAAAAAAACAGACAAACAGAAATTGAAGTTAGTAATGATGGAGTGAAAATAATTGGCTTCACTATTCACAAAGATTTGATTTTTAGGTGTTTACTCTGGCAACATAACATCAATAGTATATAACATTGATTATTTATTGATGCAAGTATGCATACAAGTTTAAAAGGAKCTTGGTTTATGACTCTGTTCACTTTGTTGTTAGAGATTGATTAATCATAAAGAACCAAATAAAGCAATTGAGCCCTAGATAAACAGTAAAATGTTTGATGTGGAAAACCGTGAAATAACAGAAGTTCTAAAAATATTTTTTTGAACCTTGCAAGGTTGTTCAGTAATTGCTGGACAGAAAAAGTACAACAGTAGGAAGTAAAGTAAAATAGTAGGAATAACTGTGCATGTAAAAGAATGATCTATGAAAAATCAGTCTCATGATACATAAAATATCAAATGGTAAAAGACTAATGTGAAAATGCGAAAGGTAATACTAACATGGTTTCCTGAGTGATAGTCAGACAGAAGTACAAATAAAGCAAAACAAAAAAAATCAAGATATGGAAGAGAGAAGAATAGCAAACTTAACAAAATTCTTAGAGCATAAAAAAAGAAAATGTTTTAGATAAAGGCCAACAAATTGGGAATAAATACTCTGATGAGCTCATCAATTCTAAAATTATATTTTTTTTTCTGAAGGCTGAGTTGATTATAAGAGACAGATTCTGAACACATTCAAAAGCTAAATAGATAAAACTGCTGATAAATAAGATCAACGGAAGGTAGAAGATTTACATGAGTGTAACATCTTTGCTCTTACAAAGATGTAGAAAAAAGATTTAAAAAGCACTACAAGTATTAAGTACTAAGTATTCAGGTTTTTTGTTTTTAGCAGCAGGGCTGATGTGTGTAAATAAAARTTTCTTAGGGAACGGTCAATCATTTGCTAAAGTGAAGTATGGGAAACATGGTAAAATCCTTTAAGTTTGATGGATAAAACTGAAACTAGCATCTCTCAGAGAGAATCCTTCTGGATATAGAGGGATAGAGGGATAATAGAGAAAACTAAGACCCTTTACTGCGAAATAGCAGAAGAAAAGAAAATTGTGTTCTTCACAGATAGAAGCAGAATTAAATTGCATGAGTAGTTCCGGATACCTCAAATATGTAGTCGTAAAGAAGTACAGAACAGCCCGATACATTTAGGATGATGCAGAGTGTAGAAATCTTTGGGGAACTGCCAGGTTTGTATTTAATCTCACAAGCTTCTAAAACACTTGGGAATGACACAGTTTGGTGCCTTCTTTGAATCTGGCCTGCAGGTTGGACAAAGGAGTCAAGTGACACTGCAGCCACAAAAACTTTTTCAAGGAACTGGAGTCTGCATTCCTTGCAGGTTGTAAGATTCAAACTCAAAGCTAATAACTCTCCATTGATCTATGAAAAAGCAGTTGTCCACAGAGCAATTCAGGGTCAGCTTTTGATTCTAAGTGTCAGCTTCTAAGATCCGAAGCTCTCTTATTTGGCCCACAGCAATGTGGCCACCTCCACAGTTGAAATACAAGGGCTCCACTTAAATATATCTGTTATTGTTCTGATAGAAATGATAAATCAGCCAGGCTCTATAATCTTCCCTTAGCCCAGCTAATTCCTGCTTCTCATACCGTTCTGTTCTTACTCGCTGTTACAGACCTTGGAATGATCTTCAGAGAGTCTATAGAAGAGAGCTAATAGCAAAAAATGATTTCTGCCCCTCAGGACTTCTTTCACTTTCATTGCTTGAGGGCAGACAACATACATATGAATAGAAAAGGAGAAAAAGAACAAAAAGGGAAAATACTTTTCCACAATGTTTGCTTGATATTTACTGTGTACTCCAGAAAAAACTTCAGTTTTAATATAAATAGAACGGCATTTGTATTTWTCATGAAACAGCAAGTATGTCAGTATTTCAGAGAATCCTATTTGTCTGCCATAATAATTACTACGAATTTGTTGTACAAATAATATATATATATTACTTAAAATAATAGGCCTTATTTTTTATGTAAATAAAAATACACTTTTATGTAACTTTTCAAGTTACATAATAGAGGAAGAAAACAAAAGGCTTCTTGAACAGGGCTGTCAGGTCAGACTCCCTCAGTGTAAAAAGATGTAGTTTAATTACATCTCATCAGCAGCTAGCCAGGTTGAATACAGTTCCTTTTTACTGAAAGAGAAGTGAGCTGACCTAAGCTTCCTGGTTCCTTGATGGAATTTGGTAAATTAGGAATCTGTAAGCTACATCAAGGAAATCCCCAAACTGATTATAAAAATAAATCTTTTCACTGTTGTGTGTGACTTCATGTGTCATTTCATGGTAACTTAATTAGCAATTTGTGGCAATGTAAACTTGTGTAGATGTACATTAAATATAGTAACTCTGAAAATTTAGATAGGGGCTTCATCTCCCTATTGCTTAAGTCCTGCACAACCTGTCTTTAGAAATAAGAATTGGTAAGCTCTGTAAAAATAAATCTGGAGAACAATAATGAGTAATCTGGTTTTATGCCAGTTATATTACTGAGCAGTACTATATCATCAAAGTCATACAACTTTGCTGACACATTACACTACTAAAGAATAAGTCTGACTATACTGATGTATTTGTGTAGCACAATACATCATCACAACAGTATCACTGTAGTGATTTGTCAGGGCATTTCATCATTAATGTGATGCTGGTCTGAAATTGTAACACCAGCAAGAATGCATCAGTTAAGATCAAGTTGCCTGTTTTTGTTAATTATTTTTAAAATATAATTCTAAAGCAAAAAATCATTTAGATTATGAAATGCAGATAAAGATAACATTGATTGGAAAATGCTGTTAGGGTCCTCATAAAGCAGTGGAATATTACAACTGTAAGTTTTGAAATAGCAAGAAACAAATGTCGAAACACAGATTAAGCAAAATGTTTTCTCAGATTTTTTAAACACTTTTTAGAAAGGGTTTAGATACTATTGTATGTGTGGAATGTAAGGATAGTTTTGTCAGTGTATCTGGCTAACAGCTATTCAGCCTAAAGGGCTAGGACAAGAGGCAAGAGAAGTAATAACTAAACACCCAGATACACAAACCCTAAGGAACAGGAGACAACAGAGACCAGGACTTTAAGGTCACTGATTGATGGGCCTGAGATTGATGAGTTAGGAGGAACCACTTGAAGCCTTGAGAAGCTTCAACCAGAACCTTTTTACTGAAAAGAAAGAGGAAACAAGGGAAAGGGGAAGTATCCTATTATGGGATATTTTAAGGGTCTGAGGGATTGTTTAAAGCTTATTTTGGGATTTCTAGGGGAAGGGCCAAAGGTGAGGAAAAGGAGGGATTAAGATGGACTGGGGAGGAACAAAGATGGAAGAATGGAGAGGGAGAATGAAAGAAGCTTGTCATGTGTAAAGAAGCCAGTATCTCTGTATGGACAAGCCTTATACCTGATCACCACCATCCTCTTATTCTGTCTTCTTTTTAACTCTCTTCCTAACTTCTTTCCGGACTGAGGCTGCTCTCCATACTAAATATGTATAACACTAGTTAGTGAACTTCAAGCCAGAGTAGCTAGTGAATAGGTAAGAAATCTGGGACCCAACTACTGGAGACACCATAGATCTGGGGGCCAGATACTGGAGACTAGGGATCCAAGAGTCAGCTACTGGAGGGACTGAACATCTGGACCAGGTACTGGAGAGACCCATTTGTGGTTGGGGGGACAGGATGGGACATACAGTATCTGATATCCACCTTCAAGCTGGATTAACCAAGTGAGAACAGGATCAGGTCATCTACATTACTCATGTTTGTGTGCATGTGGTGCCTGCAAAGGCACTATTCTTGTGTTTATGTTGGTCTGCTGGTGGTTGACCATGGTTGTACAGTGTGTGTATTTGGGTGCAGGCTCAACCTTGATACTAGCTGGGTCAGAGGTAGGGGACCACAGCAGCCTGGCTCTAGCAAGCCCCTGGGTCTGCAGCCCACCAGATTCAGCTTCCATTTAACAACTACATCTAAAGTAGTTTTAATAAATGGTTATTACAGTAAAATCTATGCAACTCCTTTCTATTTTTTTCAAGAAGAAAGGTTCTAATGTTATTACACACTGTCACTCCACTGAAGAGGAGATGAACTTCAGCAGTTTTAAGAAATATCTGTTCTCAGACCTATCCACCAAGTAACATCTGTTTGTGTACGTACAAACTGAAAATGTTTCCCTCCCACCCCGAGCAAGTCAAGGCAGAGACACCACAGGCCAGGATAATAATACAGACTTGAAGGTAACTGTTTTGGAGATTGGCATACAGTAGATGTTTTAAACTGTAGTACTGATGTGTTAGTATTTGCTTTCAGTTTGACTTGAAATATGCTGCTTAGCCAAAAGAAAAAAAAAAGAAAAAAAAAAAAAGAGGAAATTGGTTCCAAAGGAAGTACTGAGGAAGAAATTATAGCAGTTACAGGACAATATCTGCTAAAATAGATACTGTGATTTGTTTGACAGTGTTAAAATGGCCATGAAGCCAATACAATGGGGGCTGAATATTGATGCAGTCCATCATTCACACTTACAGAGGCTATGTTGCCATCAAACAAAAACAATAGTAATGACAAGTACAATAGTAATTCCAGCAAGAGATATGTCAAGGACATTATCAAGTAGCTATTGATCTTTTTGGAATGTATATAGCAAACACAGTTTACCTATGGGAAAGAAAAGGTGTAAGAGAGTTTACCTGGTGGCAGAAAATGGTACTGTGAACATCTGGCAATACCAAGCTAGACTAGTGAAAGTCAGAAAACAAATAGTATACTTATTCATAGGTTTCAGAACCAAAATTATTGTTATCATAGTAACAAAATAATGAAAACAGAGACATAACCAACATTGATTAATCAAGCTATATGTGTTAATTTAAAAAATAATAATTTCAGCAAGGAAAGCTACAAAAGGCTATCCTGGGTTTTAGAAGGTTTACTGAACCAAGTCATTCCTTTTTATTCCTGAACTGTCACGAAATGACAATATTTTCTGAATTTCCAGTTTGTCAAATTGTCAAAATTTTCTGTCATAGGATGAAAATTCTGCTGAAGAATTAAAAAAAATAATCCAGAATAAATTTCTCCAGTTATTTCTTTGAGAACTATCAAAAGCAAACTTTGCTCTCTGAGGATCTGGCTGATCCAAACTTCAAGATAAAAGATTATTTCACAGATGGTGAAATTAAAGTGTCAGAATATGATACCTGTTAAAAAAAAGAAATACAGTGATAAAAAAAATCTGAGGCTGATCATAAAATGCAGTAGGCCAACATCACCTTTTCTTCCTTAACTGTGGCATGAAAGATAAGCATTGTAACAGAAGATGAACCAGAAATTTATGTCATCAGGGTCCCTCCCATGACAATTAGTAGCTGATTTTGTACACATTGTTACCAATTGAGGGTTGTCATTCATCATGTTATTTCATAGCGTTATTTTTTCTGKTTTTTTTTGTGCCTTAGACCCATTCTTTATTACTGAATATTGACCCCTTCTGTATGAAACTAATTTAATTGTGGGTCATTTTTATTCCTTTCTTCTAGTGTCAAATATTTGAATTTACATGCTTCAAAGGTCTTGATTTATTTTTCTTATGATACTTTTTAACAAAATGTAAGCTTTGAAATGTAATTGACCAGTAGTTCTTCATGTTTTTACACCTCATTTTCAAAAAACAAAGGAGGAAAGTTGTCTTTAGGAGCTGATATGATTCCAAGACAGCAGCTGAATAAAGATTCAGAAGTCAAGCAGAATTCATTTTTAAGTTTGGTATAGGTTCATTGCACACCAGCCAGATTAAAGGAGTAGGAAAAGAGGACTTTCCCAGAAAGTCTTACATCCAACCCAAACTACAGCATCTCTGTTTCTGTTCCCATAAACTCCTATAATAGCCCTTGAAATGTTATGTGTTCTATCTCTAGATTCTTTCTTCTTTACGTTCAAGATTTTTCTCTTACAGGGCAAAATACACTCCATTGAAGAAAAACACCACATTGTAACTCACTGGTTTCCCATTTAGTATTTATCTACACAGCTGTGACAGTAATGTAGTGCTATGTAGACAAACCCAAACTGATCTCAGAACCACACGTCCTCATGCAGGCTCATTTACTTTTCTTCTTGCTAAGCTCTTTGATGCCAGTGTTAGTTATCTRTGCCTCAGACAACTTACATACTTCTGCATTGCAAAGCAGTAATTGTTCTGGCATGTACATTCTTTCAAACATGGTATACATCCAGGTCATCACTAGCAAGACAATCAAGGCACATTTTAGGATTTAGCATATACTGAATATTAAAAAGTCTCACAGGGTATGATCATTGTACTTCTGTCATTCCTAAGAGAGCTGTCCATAATTCGTTCATGTTGAAAATTCTATGACCTCTAAAAGAGCGGTCAGAGCCAGGAGTATGTCTAAGGTTTTTTTTTTTGTTTGTTTGTTTGTTGACCATTAAATAACCATGGTATTTCTAATAACTTTCAAATAATTTAAGACAATATATCATTTTCAAAATTATAGCTGTGTTCAATCCTAGCATGAATTATAACTGAAATACTTACAGATCTCCCAGTTCTCCCTTTTCTGTCCTTCAATTCTCCTGCTACATTCTACATGAATAAAATACTGCTTGGCTGGTATTTCAGTTTTGATCAAACACAATTACTAAAGAAGTACCTTGTGYACAGTTTCAAGTTCTGACAATGAAAGAAATAATAGTTACAAGGTCATGCTTTTCTTTCTTACTGAAGCAAAAATGCTGTCACTGTTGTCAGAATAATACATATGTTGAAATATTTTACAATATAGTATAAAAATTAATTTATCTTAGTGGCTCTTCAGTATCCTTAATGTGGTCAGATTGGCTACCTAATAGAAGATTCTACTAGTGGTTGAAAAAAAGTGGTATGAAAATCTTTACTTTTGCCTTGGTTCTCCTAGCTATGCATGAGCAATCTCCATAATATCTTGACATTTCTTTGTGAGTGTTCACAATCTCCATTGGGAATCCATTAGGATTTTGTTTTGCACCAGGAAGTACTGGTTCTTTTTTTTTTTTTTTTTTTTTTTTTTTTTTTTTGTGTGTGTGTGTGTGCCCTGGTAAAAAAGGCACAGACACTGTTAAGATAGGTATTTATTAACATAATTATAGAAAAGCCAATAGCAATATTACATCCTCTCTGATGCTGGGAACCTCAGGATGGACCTCCCTCATAGGGCCATGGCATGCTGCAAGGAATTCCCATCTGTGGTAAGGTTCATCAGTTCCTTTTTCTTCTGGGCTCACAATACTATTCAGTGAAAGATGGACCTAGCTTTCAAGAGCCCCTGAGGCGATATGGCTTAGCATTCTTACCATAAACTAAGCCTACAGTTCCTAGGAATAGCACATATTGTTGACAGGAAAAGATATACTATAAATCAGTTGGACAGAATAATTCATCTTCTCACATGCTCATCTACTGAAGCATACAGTGTTCACAACAGGCATAAACTTGGATCAGCCTTTATGTGGATCACTAACTCCTCATGCAATATTCTTCCGGGCTGTCCAGTACAGATATTTGAGCTCTGCCAGCAATTCTAGTGCTTGATGTTTATTTTGTTTTGTTTTCTTTACAGTGTTATATGTGGATGGATAAAGAAAGGTAGGAGCTTCTTTGTAGCCTGCTACAGGCTGACTGTTTGCCTATCATGAGCAAATTGTTGTAATTCTTGTGAAGGAATTAGAATCTTACCAGTGTATTCTTGGGCCTGAAATAATAAGCCCTGTAGGGCCTGCTATCTATTTGCTTGAACATAGCATGTGCAGACATGTTTTCTAAGCTTCCACGTGTCTGACCAGCTTGGGGCATGGAATGAAAAGATCTGTCTACAGCAAGGACCTGAGCTGGATGTTTCTGCAGGCATATACTAACTGACCTTCAAAAGGTAACTAGAAAAGAACACAACTTTGAATTTTGAATTCAGTACCTCACAGTCTTCTACCACTCCTCCAGTTTTGCGCAGGATTCCATTGAGACATGTATGTGCCTTTAATCAAGCATGCAAGTCAACATTTTCAAGTGTTCAAGCCTGAAGTTAGACTACACACCTATCCATGTAGATTTTCAGGTTTTTCAGCATCTATGGATCTATAGAACACAAACTTGTAAGAGTTTACCAGTATTGTAAATCAGTATGCTCAGTGCATAAGTAGGGATTTAGGACCGTATCTGTTGGTATGAAGTATTTTGGTGTAGTTCATCCTTACTTGTGGATTATGTTGTGAACTATTTTCTCCCTTTCAGTGGAATAATAACCAGTTTATAAGGCTCTGAAGAGTTATTTTCTGCCTTTGGAATATATCAGTATTACGAAAAAAGCTGGAAAATAAATTATTTCCTAAGAGAGTATCCCTGTGGTCACTTTAACTATTCAATTATCTCAACTATTTATTGCTTAATATTTTGGGGCAGACAAATGATAACCGTAGGAGTTTTATCACAGCAAGTGTCACCCAGGTGGCTGTTTCCTTTCTGTTTTATCTCCAAATAATATAATTCCATTAGAGCTCCTAAGCTGCAAAGCTTAGCTTTTTTAGTTGAAATAGTAGAGATCTGGGTTTTTTTGTTGGTTTTTTTTTTAAACTCATAGAAATCCTGGCTTAATCTTGGAAATAAAACTACATAACAAGGGAGTTGTGGTTGTTCAGGTGACAATAGCTATGTTGTATAACAGCAAGCAAGTATTAGGGTAGAGAGTAGTTTTCTAACACTTTGAAAAAGCAATTTTTGTGAGTCAGGCATGCCAAAAATTAATAAAAAACCTGCTTTACATTTGCAAATATAACTGCATACAATGTATCCATTATGGCTTCAGGTAGGAGATTTTTGTCWTTCAAGATTTTTACCTGGTGTAGTAACTAATTCTTAGACACATAGGAAAAACTATTTTTATACTGCAGTCTTCATACAAGTATCAGAGAATATACAAAGATACAGAACACAGAGTTAATCATTTGCAGGCATTGAGTAATTTCAGATAAATTAAATCTATACAGAAGTCAGAAGCCATTTAACCTATTATTGACTTTGAACTTAACAAATAAAGGAAAATAATTACCTGTATATTTCTGAGAAGAATTATATAGCCAGACAGAAGCTGTGATGTCCAGAAGGAATTAGAATCCAGCTTATATTAATCACTGTCTCTGTTCTCTCAACTTTCTGACAGAAATCAAGGACAAAAAAACAAATCAAGGGCAAAGGACTAAAAGAAGTTATTGTGCCCAGAAAAAAAGTGTGAAATGCATATTTCAGGGTCAGTTACTAAGACAAATGGAAAAAAAAAAAAAAAAAAAAAGAAAGAAATTCTTGCTTGAGTTCATTCAGATCTTGATTCTTATACAGTAATACATTTACACACTTCAGCTTTTTTTTCACTGAACTGGCAGTGGATTAGAGCTTTAGAGTAAAGCAGAATCAGGCCATAAATATTTTAGAAGGGGAGACAGAAAAGGCATTTTTTTAGCTCAAACTAATTAGGAGGTAGAGCTGGTTCTCAGTATCAAATGAATCTACTTACAGTACAGATGAAGAAAAAGTACAAATGCCATCTTCTTGAACAAAATGAGCTGATTATGAAATGTGATGATTCTTTGGACAAGTCCAAACCTCTTTTTTTATGCTTATACTTTCTTAATCTGGTGGTTATTTTCACACTTCTGTTCACTTGCAAATGTGAACTTATGTACATATATACACTTACATATGTACGTATATATTTTACCCCACACATTGTGTGAATTGTTGTGAATATTTGCTTGACATTATTCACTCTTCACAGTCTGTTTTTTCATGTAATTTACACAGTGGGCTGTAGTAAACTTAACATCAACAAGAAAGGCAATGAGCTTTAAAACTCTAGTTCCAGTTTTGGGAATATTTTCTTCAAGCTGTCATGAGACTACTTATTTAAATTAACTCTCATAGACTTTGGCATGTGTTGTGGTCATAGCTGTAACAATTGTGAAAGAGATTGAGGAGAACTGCAGCTAATAAGAATGGAGAAAGATTTCCATAATTTGGACTGGACACTAGGTAAGATTGCTCAAGAGTTTGAAAGATGACTTAAAATAATCAAAGTCATCTTTGCTTCCCAAATAATTTCTGTAAAAAAATTCTCATTTAGTTGAAAATGATTTTCCTTGCATATGATGATTGTACTGGAATTGGTCCAGTGACTTAACTATGGATTAATAAGCAAAATTTCAGAAGTAAATCTCTAAGTTAACTTATGCTACATAATATTTTAAATATTTTTTTCTTCATTATCTCAGATTTGTTCCTGAGCACTCATTTATGAAGAACTGTAGTTTCTGAAGTTTCTGGTTGTATTTGTTGCTATTCTGTATCTTTCTTGTACGAAAATGCATGAATCTCTTCCATTTTCAGTTATTCTCTATATAAAATGAGGAAAATATTAATAATATTTCCGCAGTGACATGAATTCTTGGAGGCTACATTCACATTTGCTGGTGAAATTCTTTAAGATACCTGGAAAAATAATTTATCTGTTCCAGATACCATGAGAATTAGTAAATATGGTGCATATAATAATTTGTTATTTCAGCATTGGACAAAGTTTTGCAACAAAGTAAACTTAGTTGCATCCACTTCATCCTTAGGTGAGGAAGAGAAAAAACTTATTCACTATAATATCACTTATTTAGTCTTTGCTACACAATAGTTATCCTCTCACATAGCTTAATGATACCAGTGTCTTGAGTTTGTGATAAACAAATGTAAATCTTTCAAAAGATTAAACTTCCAGAACATTATTATAATGTTGTGCTAATCTAATTTTTTCAAATAACATTATTCAAGTAAAAGCTAGTTGTAACAATAAATTTCATGTATTTCCTCAGTAGAATCACATCTTATTTTTAATTCATTGAAAYAGCTTTTTCTCTCCTGCAGAAACCAGTTAAATTAAAATCAAAGACAAGCTGAAGATAAAGTAAATGCTTTGCATATTTTAAAAACTGTTTAAAAAACTGTTATATCTCCATAAATTCTGTCAACAGTAAGAATTGGTTTTCTACATTTCTGAAAAGTACAGGGATATGGACATTTGCTTCATTTAAAGCTACCTCATGCTTCCTAATAATTGACTCAGATGCAGTTTCCAAAATATTTATTTCAACACCTCAGTCAAAAAGTAATTCCAGTGTTTAGTAAATACACTATGGGGGGAAATATGAGTTAAGAAAGCCATTACAAGGGTAGGGCAGAAAGTTTTTGGCCTTCCCCTCTGCAGGGAAAGGTGTCTGTTTGAAGGTATGACAGTGGAAATGGCAGAACCATTCATTGCCATCTTGCTCCTGTTAAGTGCCAGGAAGGCAACACTTCTAGGAGCTGCTTCTTCTGTCAGCTGCTCAGGTTTACAGTATCTTGCTGTTTTGATTGGTTTGAGAAGCAAATGGGGAAAAAGAGGGAGAAGAGGCTGTAGATAGATACCATTTAACAGATGCTGTAGTGGGTTGCTATACAAATGTCAATTCCACTAATACTCACTTTAAAGCATAATCAASGTTCAGTATTTCCTGTTTCTGAAGACAAAATTTCTTTTCCATTGTGAAAATGTGCATCAGGAGCATCTTCTGTCCGTTTCAGGGACAAAATATCGCAAATAGAAAACAGTTATTCTTTGACCATCACTGGCTTCTTCCAGCCACAGTTGCTGCTGTGGACTAGTAATCCTCTTTGTGAACGGCTAGAGTGAGGACAGATCAGTAACAGACACATACTGAAACATATTTATTTGATCTCTACACATAGGGATACAAAGATTGCCCTCTATCTGTAGCTCTGCTAGTTTCTCTCTCAGTTCTGTTTCTCTATTATGCCATTCCTAGATTTTTTTGTTTCAGTCAGAAAGGACTGAACACAACTACTAAGCTTTAAGATTACATGTCTGCACTGCATGAAAAGCAGTAACTACGTTTGACTAATAGTAACCAGAGGAAGATAAATGACAGGAAGTGATGTGCTACTCTGGCTTTTATCTTTTAATCATCCATGGCTAAAATTTAACTAACTGAGAAAGAATTATGTTCCACCAAGAGAAGGAAAGCTGCAGAACTTACGAGTTTCAGAATTTTCAAATTTGCCTTTTTAAAAAGATGGATATAGCCCCTGATCCACTGACTAGTATTTTGAACTTGCTCCTGTGCTTATCTGCGAATTCCAGTTACATTTAACAGTCTTACTCAGTGCTGGATGAACACTGTGAGCATACTCTGTGGGGAAAGAGCTGCGAAAATTAAGTTATATTTGTGTTTTAAGGATTGTCCTTTAGTTACAATTGTGATGTGGATGGGTATTATGGTTGTGTGTGTGTGGGTAACCAGCACACTTGGTCACCAATTTCCTCCATGGTCTGGGAGTTCTCCAGCTAGTCTCCGCACAGATGAAATAATGGACTCTTGAGGCAATGGACTGTCTTGAGAGGTTGACCGAACTTCTAGCCAGCTTCATGACAAAGCATTTTACTGATGTTGCAGGAGCTCTCCAGGAGGGCATTTAGGACCATTCAGGAGATTTCCACAAAGCAGCCCCACACATAAATCAATTGCTGAACAGCGTTTGGATGCTTAAATATGTTGATGAACAACTTGGGTAGAGAATCTGTTCAACACAGTGATTCCCTCTGGCCATTCCCACTACAGAACTAACCAAACAGTACATCAACAAGAAACTGTTCCTGCAGATGCAGAAGTAGTCTAGCACATTTTTTGTACACAATTAGATGTTCTTTATATAGTTTAAGAAGATCAATTGCAATGATAATCAATCATAATCAACACGTGCTGGAGTGGTCAAACAGCACCACGGGCCCAACTAAGAATTCAGCAGAAAAACAGTTTAGGGAGCGTCATCCAATGCAGCCAATGATGTGCTTGCAAGGGTCCTTGCAACACATACTCATGTTATTATCCAGACAGCACCTAACCATCCTGATTGGGAGATTTGATTTCTCACGTGAGCGTTACCCTATGCAAAAGAGACCTTTTAATTAGTTATTTTAACAAACACACTGTCTATGAGTGTCTGTGCAACAGCGGGCCTAAAGCGCTGATCAGCTAGCATTGCATTTATTTACTTACTGCCTGGTTGAAAAAAACTGTATTTGTCTTTCATTTTAGAAGACTAGAGCTTCTACGGGAAACATAAGAACTGAGTGAATATCTGCAGTCATGAAAGAGGTTCTCAGAGAGACAATGGAATATTCTTACAATTCTTATAGACAGTGGAATGGAATTGGAAAGCAAGTAACAACATTCTTACAATATGCAAATATATAGAACCACACTATCATCAGATGGATTTTGAAGTCAAGTTATGCTATTATTTACAGTATTTAAGGATATAGTCTTTTGAACATTAGAGTATTTTAACATTTATTTAATAATTGATTAAAATTTGATTACTTCTAAAATACTTTCCCAACAGGTATTTAATATCTCTGGCAGCATATTATTTTAAAGGAAATATAAACTAGATGTAAATAGTGTATGCATATTGTCAGTTAATGCCATTTTTTATACAAAAAAAAAAAAAAAATGACTTTAGATCTTCCCTGCAGATCTGTAGGGACGTAATTCCTGAATGAAGAGTTTGTGTGAAACTTGAGCAGAGTGTATGTGTGGGGAGATTGCAATTCAACTGTAAGGCTAAAATAGAAAGTCTTATTCAAAAAGGTCATGCAGCTCTAACATCAATGCAAAATACCAAGTCAAAATAGAATCAGTAATGGCATCATTCTGCAATATCCAGAATGATGCTGCAATGTGGGATACATAAAAATACTATGCAGTAAAAGAAGTAACCTCTTCTTGCCCATTTTATTCTTTTAGAAGGCTAGAACATCTGGGAATTCAGTTGTAAAGCTAAGGAAGCTTTGAAAAACTCAGCTCTTATTAACAGCTGAAGTTTGACCTTGAGGTTCCTGTAAGTTCTCTTTATGCACCAAAATAATCCTGCCTTTCTAAGAGGGTGGAGCATTCCACAGCATATTCTAAATTGACTAATTTCTTGAAAATAATTGAATAGAAGGGCATGAACAATGATGATATACTGTATAAATCAAAGGTCAAACATTCAGAGTATCAGAATAGACCTCTACAGAACTTTTAGGCTTATCATGGATTTCTCAGTTTCTATAAATGTAAACTGGAAGTAACTCACTAGAATCTCATTAATTCAAGTTTGGGAGACAGTCAAATACCATACTAACTGGCAGGACAGAAACACCCAAACCAGTGTTTGTACCCATTGATAACTACATTTTTATGATTTTAATTTATATGTAGATGGAAGAAGTATTTCTTAAAGAGTCAAAGAAAATTCATCCTAAATTTATCAAACAACTTAGCTGTCTTTATTCTTTGCTCTTTAGCATCTAAAAGTTAGTCCTCTAATATTTTCTTATCCACATTTTGCAAAAGATTTAGAAACCTGAGGAAAGAATCCATAAAATCTGTGACCTGGCTAGACTAGTATAAATGAAAACTTAGTGTTTTGAAGTGTATCTTAAATATTGACTCTCTTCCACATAATGAATCTAAGAGCTAGAACAACATTTGAGTTTAAGCACCTAACTAATTCCTTCTTCATCAAAATAAATCTTCTCCTTCACTGTAGAACAGTGTTCTGGTAGATATGAAAGAAAAAAAAAAAAAAAAAAAAAAAAAAAAAAGAAAGGAAAAATATAAAAAAAGAAAAGAAGTAATGGCTGATTTTAGCTCAGATTTTATTGGATACAGCTTATCAGCTTCAAACTAATTCCTGCATTTATAAATGTAGATGTTTCATTCTCTACTCACTAAATGGAAAATAACCTTCAAAATTCCCAAAGAATTTCTCACAGTGCTGCTTAGAAAATCCCTATCATTTTCTCTCTTAAATAACCCACAGTTAATAGGAGTAAATATAGCTACACAACTACACAGGCGAGAATGGCTTTAGAGCATTGAAAGTAAATTCATAGATAGTTTTGTCGCTTGCTTTAACATACAAAGGAGGGAATATAGATGATCACAGAAATAAAGCATTTTAAGACAGAGGTTAAGTGGATAGTCAGATGTTTCCTTGTTGACCTTTTTCTGTCTCCTTTCACTGAAATCAACCACAGAAGCTCTAGTCAATGGCAAAGAAATCTTAAAATCCCACCTTCGAAATTATGTGAAATAGTCTTGTTTATATAGAAAGGAATATAATCGAACTCTACACTAGGATTTGGAATCTTCGGTGTCATGGGTAAAGCAGGGCATTTTAACTGTATTATACTGTTATAATGTCAAAATCCCACAACTAGTCTCACTCCTGCTGTGAAAACTGAGGGATCAGCACCAGTCCATTTCATAATCACCACTGCAGTTATGGACAGTAACACTGTAATCCCAAACTGAAGACAGTAGAGATGGAAAAGCAAAAGTAAAAGTACATATTATATAATATGTAGTACCAGAACAACAACAAAAAATCATAATTCATTAGCTCACATTTTCAACTACTCTTTTGCCACCTCCAAGTCATGCTGATTGAAGCAAGAGTTGCCTTGAGATTGCAGAGGATGTCCAGGTGCCTCCCTCTGAGCTGTTGTTTCCTTATGCCCTTCCTGAGGATTTCTTAGCTGGGTAACAACTCACACTCCCATTCTCCACAAATATGTCCTAGTTGTTCCCCTTTTGTGAAAGTTTTCAGGAATATTTGGGCAGCAAATGGGAGAAAAGAATTTCTTTTCATTTTAATGAGGTTATCATGTAACAGTGTAAAAATGCAAGATTTGCCATGTTACTGCCAGGTTACTGTCCWGCTGCTCCAGAACCCTCTCTCTCACAGCAGACAAAATCAGAAGCTTCATATGAAGTCATCCATAATGGAAAATAATGTATTCAAGAAGACTGAGTATAAAAGCAAATCATAGGTAGAAATACGTTAGTAAGATAACAAAGCTCTGGGCTGACCTTAAAATGTATTTCTATTTTATCAGTTTAATAGGAAGGYGCAAAAAGACTAACTTGTACAAGATGAAGTGCATGGTATTAATAAATTACATGTTGGTAGATAGTGCACCATTTTTCCAGGCTATTGAAGGTAGAAGATATTTTTGAAGTGTACTTATCTTTGAAGTAACTTACCTTAATAATACTATTTTTTCATGACGTGTGCTCAGTGAAAAACCTGTATTCTGGCAATAACTTTACATTGTTTTATATTTATTCCTTCAGTGACAAAATTTTGACAGCTTTGCAAGTCAAAGCATCTCTTTTAAAAAGGAATTGTTTTATCACTAAAGTATAAAGTGGATGTACTGAATATAATATATGTGCATATAATATCAAGATACGCTTAATACTTTTGTTGAAAAATACAAAAAATAAATCGCTACCTCTTTCTACCATTCTACACAAAGGAAAGAAAAAAGACAAAATGCAACAAAACAAAACAAAAATAGAGGCTGGAAAACTTAGCTGTAAAGACAAAAGAAGAAAAAAAAAMCTAATTTGCAAAATTCTGTTCTATCCAGTAACTGTATGGTGTTTACATATATTGGGTGCGTATAGTCCCTGGGCAGGGTTAGCTAAGAAGTATAAAAGATGGTGAAAAATGTGGTACAAAAAGAAACTGAAAATAGGAAAGTCTCTCATTTTGCCTCAAACATATGCTAGAAGGAAACTGACGCTGGAAGGAAACTGTCAGATATGGTGGCAGTGAAAGCTGTGCAATTTTGTTTCATTTTTGGAACCAAGGACATATTGCTGCCACAGTTGCCCTATGCTGAGAATAGAAGCCCAGTTGCATCATTCTGGCACTAAAATTTGCTTTGATAGAGTAAAAAAGAGGGTTGATACATAGGATAACTATTGAGAAGAACTGGACATTCTGAGTTTAAGACATGATTGGAAGAAAATGAAATTGTGTGAAGGATAATTATAATGAAATATAGTTATTGGATTGGGCACAAAGTAATGGCTAGTGARGGAGATAATAAGAAAGTAGACTTAAGCGAAAATTTTGTAGAAGAAAACAAAAACAAAACAACCAGAGATGTCTGAAGACATCACAAATAGGTGGCAGAATTGACTCTAGAAGCAATATGGACAGTTTGAAAGCAAGTAGTCTGGCAGAAGTCAGAAGTGGGAAAAGTGTCTTTCAAGGACAAATAACAGGAAAAATCTTTGGCATGCAGCAAAACAGACAGTTATGCCTTATACTGTTAGACTGTAATTGCCTTCTAATAACTAGGCTAGATAAGTTCCCTGAAGTAAGTTCACTTTTGCTGTCCTTCCAGTATGAAAAATCCCAGTTTCATAATGAYTCAGTAGGTCTCACAGAGTACTTAAAGTATACTTTAGAACTGCAAGTTCATCTTTCTTGGTGTTTTCAACTGAGATTTAAGTGTTCTGATGATTGGAAAAGGGCAGGCCTGGTGTCCTTAGTTCTGTTGTATTAGGCTGCTATACCAGAAAGAGGACAAATGTTTCTGATCTTAAGTAAAGCAAACATGAGGAATATACTATTATTTTTCCTGTATGTTTAATGGAAGAGGAARAAAACTAGTAAAGGAGACCAGATGTAAATTCTCATTCAGAAAGTACAGAAAGGAAAAAACCTAAACTAAAAAATTGACTCACTCCATTCCCTTGAGAAAGAATTAAGGGAGATACGTTGTGTTGAGTAAGCACCACTGTTTTTCTCTTCTGAAGACAAATACTTAAAATGTAGGTTCATCTACACTAGACTGACTGGATTCTAGCTGTGCATTAAAGCTACATTKGTCTTACAGCCCAGTTTGTAAGAATAATAGAATTAAGATGTATCTGATCTTTAGTTGTTTATAGATTCTTTGAAGTGTTCATTAGGAAAGTCTCTAAGTGATAATTAGATATGATTACTTCTAAAATTATACTAGAAAAGGAGCTTTATTTGCTAAGTTGAGTAAAAACTGCTAGTTTTAGTAGGTCTGTATCAGCACTAAAAGAACTGTATTTTTATCATGATTATAACAGAGCCTCATTACTGTGAACATCTTGAAGTTAAAACTTGTCACTTTTGYCTTTTCTAACATCTGCCTCTCAACAGTGTTGTTTCTATTTGCAATTTTAATTAATTCTTATTTTAACTTTTGGTTTAATTTTATTCATCTTCTTGCTCTATGTCAATCCTTTAATGTTTTGAAAAGAGAAAAAAACAAGRAAATTAATGCACACAACTCATAGAAAACTAGTTTATCTGATTGTGCATGATCTGCAGTGTTTTTGRAGTATCAAGTATATGAAAATGGAGATGCAGGTAAACAATACATGTTTTCTTAACTCTTGGGCCTGTTCTTCTAGATGAAATCCAGTATCAGACTTAGGTTGTGCACATCTTTTTTCTTTATTATATGTAGACTTTAAATTCCATCTCAGTTTGCAAAAGTGCATGCATTACATTTTGAAAAGAAGGAATAACCATGATTTTCTGTTACATATAATGTCTCTGATCATTAAGAAAGAAAATTTGAAATAATAACATATTTGAAGTCTCATAACTGTCCATAGACTTCTCTCCTTTCAGTAAGATAGCAGGCTTTTCTTTTCCAGAGGAGCCTATCACTTTTATCAGAGTAATGAAATAAAAACAGTTAAAATACATAACATTATATTTTTCTAAGTGTCATCAAGCTTGAGGCTTTATGGAAGACCTAGAGGCAGTTGAAAGTTTTTCTCACAGCTCCAGTTCAAGCTATTATTATCATTATGAAGATTTACTATATCTGCAGCATCATAACTGTGCATGACATCTATACATAAAGATACAATGCAGAAAATAATACAATGAATAACAGAAATTAATAGAAATGTCTACCCTGATATTCCTAGTCTGAAGCACATAAACAAGAATTGCTATGGATTTTAGTTAATTAAGAAGAATTATATTCTTAACTGTTTTGAGTGTTTCAGTAAAATTTATTTACTGAAGATGTTCAAGGCATCATGTTTTGATGTAATTTTGCTAGAAGAAAAAGACATATTAGTTACTACCTTCATTCAAGAAAAAGCAAAGCTATCTTCCATGTCTCTCCATTTCTGTCTGTCCTGGGTGATTCAGGACATTCATTTCAAAGTGAAATGTCTCTATCTTAATCTTGTATCTTATATACATTTGTGTGTGAACAAATATAATTGCTACACYTGAGACAAATGTATGTTGTTTATATTGTATCTTTACTAAGGATATGATGATAATGGCCACTCTGGGGTGCTAGTGATGTCTCTGAAGGTTCCAAAACACAGAATAACCTGAGCAACGGAAGTATTTTTCACAAAACAAACAACTCTTTTAAGAATATTCAAGAATATTTTAAGAATAAGAATTAAGAATATTTTAAGAATATATTTAAGAATACCTCAAGCCAAGTGACAAAAACCTTTATGACAAGAGGTAAGTGACTAATCAGTTTACAGTCTTAGCAATTGTACAAAGCAGACTAGATTTGTTCAAGATTTATGTGTTTTAGGTTTTACAAATCTAAGTCTCAAAATCAGCAGGATAAAGAGATTTTCACTGTGGCTTTAACTTATCTTTAATTTATGATGGGACTTGAAGAATCAAGATCTCTTTTCTGCTCTTGAGTCTGTCAACAAAATTGTTAATTGTCAAGATTATTTTTTCAATGTCACTTTTAACACTAAAAGCTCAAAGATGCTTTGTTTACAAAGCTATTTACATTGCCAGAGACACTGAGTGTTGCAAATTCATACATTTTGCTCATTTTATTTTTATTTTCTGTTGTTCCTATTTGTTTCATGATTATATGTGTATTTAACTATTTCCATATTTATTCCATTTTTTTTCAGTTTATTAACATATCTTTTCTACTTTAGTCTTTCATGGAAAATCAGAAAAAAACACACAAAACATGGGAAGTATAGCTGTGGTACAGCTGTCGTCCTGGGTATTAGTCTCTGAAGAAAGGCCAACAGTCAAGGAGACATATTTTGTTTCTTTTTTCCTTTGAAAAGCTTGCTCCACTTTAGCAGAGAATGATAAAACTTGCACTACTATTTTGAGTACTTATTTCTTATATGTTTAGTCTCAAACTGCCAGCATTATTTTGTTAATAAATACATGATTTCACAACATTTCTGGCTGTCATGTCATATGCTTAGGGTCAAACAGAAGGCCAGCACTGGGGATGGGAAGGAATTACATGGTTAGGGACTGTCGATTATTCTAGTTTTTTTTTTTTACATTTTTGTATGAAAGCACATACTTCTGCTAAAACAGGAACAAACTTCTGAGAAAACTTTGCCCATTTCCCTGTCATTATTCTTCTCTCTCATTTCTCTTGGCAAGTAAGAGTCTGGAGATAAGTGTTTGCAATGTGCAATGAGAACACCAACAACTATGAAGAAGACTTTGTGCTTTCTTTGAAGTCTATGCAAGTAAAAAGTTTCTTCATTTTTTAAAAAATGATATGTTTAAGAACAGTCTGAGGCTAATCATTTTCATTTGAAAACTAAACAGTCAGGGATGTATTAAAAACCAGAAGTAGCACATAATTAAATAACACCTTTGCTGTGTTCTGCTGTGTTATGTGTAAAGGAACGTCTCGGGAGGGGGAGGGGGGGGCGAAATGGAGGTAAGAATTAAAACTGAGCTTGAAGGGTATTCTGAGTCTTTGATCCACAATAGACTAGACTATTCTATTGCATATTTATTAGAACTATTAAAATTCATGAGCTTAAGCTGTCCTGATATCATCCATGAAAGTGTTGAGCCAATGAAGGGATGATAACAAATAATTAAACACATTCAAAAAAAATCCATCCAGAACTCCACAAAAGATTGTCTTAAATGTCTAGTGATGCTATGGAAAGAGTATTGCAAATTGTTCTGAGTGAAGCAAGCAGCAACATTCTGCTCTCACCTGTTAATTTCAGTGGATGTCCTCTCTAATATTTTCATCTTGTTTCGTCTATTCTCTTTCGAGCAAGCAAAAAAGACAAGGAACAAAGAATTCACTACAAAGCATTCAGAAGAAACAACCCAACTGTACAAAATGGCTTCTGCAGCCCAAACCATCAGCAAGGCATAGTGACAGAAAGTTTACCAAAGTTTACCASTTTGTAAGAATTACAGATTTTGGTTGTTCACATTCTTCAGTTATCTGAAAGGGAAGTACTGTTGTACACACTAAAAAGAGTGTTGAAGGAAGAAACAAATTAAACAGAAAGATACAAAAATTCCATTAATAATTTGACTTTAAAATATAAATACTAATTTCTCCTTTTTAATGCAGCTCTTTAAAATCAATTTTGTTTTATAGGACTTGGTGAAAATTTCTCACATTCTCTAGTTACAAAACTTTGAATTCCTTCTCAATTAATATTGAATAAGCTAGAGAGTTACTTTCTTCTTTTATAATCTACTTGATTATAAATAATATATGAAAAGATGCTTCATTTAAAATTTTGGTCTTGGTCTTGACTTATTTAGCCTCACATGTAAGCAATCTTTCATAATCAGAAACATTTCATAAACRGAGGCCTGCTAAAAGATCTCCACAAAAAATATTTTATCTACTGATAGATTATTTTCTTTTTTCAGTTGGATTTTTTTTCCATAGGTAGTAATTGTAATTGTTTTACTTGTCTTGATTATTTTACTTGTTATTTTATCTACTGAGAGATTATGAAGAACTCTAGATAACTAATCTAGTTGGAATTATAGACTGTCATTAAAAAACAAAACTATTAAAATTTGAGCCCTTCATTGCCTGAAATATGACTTCCATTATTTTGGGGTTATTTTATGTGTTCTTACCAATGACCAATTTCCATCATCTTTAATTTATAGCACAATTTCTTACAGTAGATTTTTATCTCAAATTTCAAAAATATGTATAGCTGGCATATTATATATTTTGTAATGCTGTTAAACATAATAATGCAATTAATAAATAGATCTCTGGAATTATTAYGTAATCACACCCATTTCACCATCCTTTTATCATTAATAGGCTTATCAGTTCTTTTCCTTTCAAAAGACAGAGRGATCTTTAATTATTATTTTGCTGGTTTGTTTTGTATATTTCTTTTTGAGAGCTTTCTTACTGCAGAARGATTATTCTTTCCTCATCATGCAGAGCTTGTTTTCCTGCAGGAAAAAGATCCATGCTCTGGATAGATGAGGTGTGTTTGTATGCCCAGTCTGCCCCTGTGATAGAGGCCCAGCATAAAAGAACACAGCAATCCTAACTCTGTGGGAATGAGTCACATGATGAATGTTTCCTTCCAGGTAGGATTTGGACTTCTTACTTAGCAAGATTTGAGAGACTGAGCCCAATGTCTTGAAGATGAGTAAGAAATACRGGAATTCAAACAGATCACAGATCCACTCAATTCCTAGTTAATATCCAAGCAAAATATCCAGCATCTCATCTCCAGATCAGAAATGCTGTTTAAATAGATCTACAGAGGKGTAATGATATGGCACTGAATAACGCAAAACTCTCCTTTCTGTTACAGGTCCATCTTTCAAGAACCCTGCTGAAGTGCTCACTTCAGCTTGGAGTCAGATCTCTATTTTGTAACACAGATTCCAAATTTCACAGACGAGGYAAAAAGTTAGTTGAAAGACAATCTGGAAATCATGAAAATTGCAGTTTGAGAAACAGTGACTGAGCTCCATGCTTTGAAGCTCTTCTGAAAATCCAGGGAGACTCACCTAACACTCAGCTTTCAGGTCCCTAATAAAGACCTAAAAGCCTTGAGATTCTAAGCACTGCTCTTAGTCTCCAGACTCCTGTCACAGAGGATGTTAGTTCTGGCTAACAGGACCTCGGCTTTCAAAACTCTCACCTTGACAAGCATTCAGCTCCTCTTCCAGCAGCAGTGCTGCATGTGTTCCCAGAAGCTCTGGGAACCAAAGCTGAATGATCAGAGCTTGTAAACTCAGTTTTTAATATTTTGAAAGTTTTGAGATCAAATATTTTATTATTCTTAAACTTTATCTTCTGTAATTTTCTTTTAAAGCAGAGGAGAGGGGTAACACCTTCTTTCTGAAATGGAATTTATGTCCCCTCCTTAATTTTGGTGAAATRCAAATTTTAATTTTTAGCCTTTTTCTCCCTTGCTCCTTCCCAGGAGCATACAGTTTACACTTCTAATAATTGAAATGTTTTATTCCTTAAATTGAAGAGTAACAGTCTGCATTATGCAAAATGTCAGAATAGATAAGCTAATGATCAATTTTAGCCTTAGAGCCACTGGAGTGGCTGCTATGAGGTGATCAAGAGGAGGCCTCTATAAACCTCTAAAATCAGCAAATTTGTAATAACTCCTTGTAGGTATGAAGTTATTTTYCAATTCTTTTCAATTAAAGATTAGGTTATGCTCTGGAGCATGAAGGTCCTATCCATTCTTAGATGACTAATTTATCTGATCTTTATTCACTTCAGATCCAAAACGCAAAGGAATCAGTAACTGTCTGTTCTCAATCCAAACACAGCCTTACTGGAACTCTTTAACAAAAAAAAAGACAAATTCAGAAAATTAAATTACACACAGAATTTTCTATAGGTAAATTTCAGGTCATTCTGAAGTCTTCTATTATGAAGTCTTCTATTATCTTTGCTGTTCTCCTTGCTGAATTGCTGGACCTTGCCTCCATGTTGTACATAGGGCAAACTCTAAACCTAGTCTTGCTCCTTTCATCAGTTTTAATAGTGCTGCTAAATATTTTAATGTCTTTTCTTCAAAAATATTCTAATTACCTTACACTTTCAAATGGAAAATTAAGCCATTTACAAAGGACAAACTATTAATTTCCAAAGTTTATTATTAAAGGGAACATTACTCTGTGCTCAGAATAGCTCTGTTATTTTATTTCTTATTGTCTGTATGCCCCTATCAGGTTAAGACTTCTTTCCTTCTTCTTCTTCTTCTTCTTCTCCTTTGGTCGCCTTTAACCCCACTGTTTAAGAAGGACACAGAGAACTTTTTAAAATTCTGCTTATATACTTGTGAAATGTCACTTGTTTGGCCGAGATCCTAAACAGTAGTACAGCTTGATCCCCTGCACAGCTCTACACACAGCCAGATTTGACACTATGAAGCTCTTTCCATGACAGGCATAAATTAAGCTAAAACTCAGTTGCAGAATTATGGATAATGTTTTGTAGAAGGTACAGCCTGAAAGGCATTAGCAAGTCTGTTTCCTCTTCTAAACTCTCCTTAAAAGAYAAATTGATAAAAGCAGATTTTTAAACAGTTTTTTGTTTTCCTTTTTTTTCCCCATGAAAAGGAGAGGGTTTACTTGGATGTTTTTAATAGAAGCTATGAAATGCCTTATTGTAGATGACCAACTTAAGTTTTAGTAGTATCACATGCTCAGAGTTTGAGTTTAGTCTTTAGCTGCTTATTTTACTTATTTTACTTTTTTATGTGGATTTTTAGTCATATATTTAGTCATATATTTTAGCAACTATTTTCAAGTTTCTTGAAAGTTCACAGTAAAAAGATGAAGATCACATCTACTTATTCACAACTGAAGAAGGTTGGAACCAAAGCAGACCTTCTTCCTCTTCTTCCTCTCCCTTGCTTATATCAAGTTTGTTAATTAACCTGTTTTTCAAATACAAAGCTGTATGTGCCAAAAAGTAATATTTAGAGAAGTATTCAAATAATAAAACTACTTGCTGGCCAGTCATGTTGCTGAGTCTGTATCTTTTGGCAATATTTCCTATAGGATACTCTAAAATTATTCAGTCACAAAAAATCCTCAACACTGTCGTGAGAACTGTGAGAACCTATGAGAACGAAGAAAGGCGTTGTCCACTATTTATTCAGCCTTTTTTGCCAGTAACAGGAGGGCTACTGATATAAAAGTTAGTCCAGGTACTGTATGTGTGAAGAAAGTTGTGAGCAGCCACAACTCTAAGCGTGCCCTCCCCCAACTCCTGTCCTGTAGCATATCATTATTAGTGGAAGTTCAATGCTATCCATATGGGCAATATCA
The DNA here is from genome assembly GCF_003343005.1 of Rhea americana. Taxonomy (NCBI): domain Eukaryota; kingdom Metazoa; phylum Chordata; class Aves; order Rheiformes; family Rheidae; genus Rhea; species Rhea americana. The sequence continues at coordinate 8,230,658 of NW_028186978.1, read as the reverse complement.
TCTCTGGATCTAAGTTGGTAGGACTGCTTGATATGCTGTCAGTTSAGTAGTTTCTGCATTTCTTTCTCAGCCTAAGAAGTTCTAGAAGAACGTTAATATCTACCTTCACAAATTAATATTGGTATATCAGGGAAGGAGATGTCCAATTAGTTAGAAGGAAAAGATTAACTGAGATGTGTGTGATTACAATTATTTTATACTTGTTCTGCCACTGAATTGGTTTAGAATGGTGACCATTTAAATTCCTCAATGAGAGAACCTTGCACAGATAAATGTGGTGTATGACAAAGTTGTAAAAGCAAGTATATTGGCTACATATAGGCAGATCATAAACATTTAATATGACWGAGCCAGTAGAAGAATTGATTTAGGAACACTACACTGGATGCCTACAGCTCCTGAACAGACAGTATCAAGAAGTTAGGATAAGTAATACTTGTAATTATATCATTTTCTATTTTGTTGAATTAATATAAGCCTCTTTGCAGCTTTGATATGTGTTTAGGTTCTCTACAAATTAGTAGGCTGCTTTAAACTCCTTTTAAGTTATTATTTTAACTAGGGATTTGAGTGGGAAGCTTTTAATGTTTGGTAATAAGTATGTCATTCCACAGAAGCTAATTAAGTGTTTGTAAGAATACTTTAAACAAAATGAATCGTTAAAAAAAATTTTTTTAAAAAATGAAGGAAGAAGAAGAAAAGGTAGGGAACGTAGAGCCAACAGCTTTAATTTTAATTTTTGTCTGAAATACTGAAGCTTCTCTCATGATCAAACACATTATTGCACTTTCAGATTAGGCTACTGGAAGTTAAATTCCACATTCATACTTACAACTCAGCATTCCACAATCTCTTCTTGGAGTAAATGTATTCTGATTTTGAAATGGAGCCTTTAGAGGTCATAGTTTAATAAGTAAGTTTAATAAGATCAGAAGTGCCAGCTTCTGCTCTTGATCAGATTCATAGCTAGTCTACCTGGGTGAAATGTCATTAACTTAGTAGAACACTTTTTATATTAGCTGAAGCTTTGGCATTTAAGCCCTGCTGGGTGTAGTGTTTTATTTCTGTACTTATGTAAGTTCACATATATGTATAAACAGGGGAAGAATCGAATACTTCTATACTTTATAGAAACAGTAATATTGTAGTCTACTTTCCACACAGGAAAAAAATAAAAGGAAAAAACACCTATGTATTCTTCCCATCAAAACTCCTCCAGAACAGTGAGAAATACATGGTCATTAACGTCTCACTTTTTGAGAAAAATACTAAGCTTATTACATATGCAAGGTCTAAGCCATTGCTGCTGCATCCTTTATGGGCTCTCCAGTGAAGCTGGGCAGTGYATGGCATGGAACTGCAGCTCTGGCCAGCACTTGCCCATACCAGTCGAGCCTTGTCTGCCTTGTAGAGATACTCTATTCTTGTAGAATAGGAATAATGTAGTTTCTGGATTTACAAGCATAGAAGTCACAGTTTGGACTAGTGGGTCCCAGTTCATTTATAAACAGTACATGAACAGGAGTATAAGCCAGAATCTTATCTTTATAATATTAAAGAAAATACTTTGAGAAAAAACAATTTGTAGCTTTCTGCCATTTACTGCATAAGAGAAAACAAGTTTTCAGTACATTCTTCCTTTGCACTTGGAATTTCTGTCTTCCATCCCTAAGGCAGCAGCAGAGACTCTTCAACCTGCTGGTCACTGATGAGAAGTGGTACAGAAGCCTCATTCCCCCAGCTCCTGGAGCAAAGAACAGAATATTCCAGCATGCCTAAAATAAAACAATTGCTTTTTGGGAGAGCTTTACAGAATTATCAGCACTTTGCCTGATTAGCACTGGCAATCAGTGCTAAGCTTTTCACAGACCTCATTCCATGCTCTGTGAATTCATCAAATAAAGATCAGGTCTTTTTTTCCACAAATGGACCTATTGCCTCTCCATGTCCCCCTTTTTCTTTTAGTCTTCCCAAGGCTTCTTCTAGTTTTTGCCCGTTAAGTTTGAATACTTGAATAAACCTTGTACAGCTTTGTCAGACTACATTCTACACTACGCAATGACTTTTCCCATGCTGGATGGTCAAATATAGGAAGTCAAGACTTATTTTGCTGGTCTTTGGCCATCAGTGTCTAGAAGAGTATTTACAGAAAAAGTAACATAAAACGAAACAATTCCAGTAGGTGTGCTGAAGACGATGTCCAAAGTGGATTGTTTAGAAGCAAACTTAGGTATGTTTTAAATCCAGTGTACTTCATGAAAATAGTAAATTGGATGGGAAAAGTCAGAAAATCAAGTGAAGAGTCATTCTGTGCATTTCCAGGAATCCCAAAAGAGCATCTGAAAGTGCCTTCTCTGTAAAGTGGATTCCAGTAGTTCTTGCACTTAATGGGAAAGATGACACACGTTATATTGAAATGTATGAGAGACTGCTTGGACGTAGGAGTCATAATAAGGTGGATAAGAATAACATCCCTTATGATCAGCTAGAAAAAAAGGAAAATGTTATTCAGAGGAACTTTTTATTTCATTTATTTGTTTTTTAAGAGGAAGTCTTTATCAGGTATGAAAAAATATATCCATTCTGAAATATTATAGACCATACATCGGTAAAGGAGCAGATCAGGAACACGTCCATGCACCAATAGTCAGAAAATGTTGATAACGATGTTATACTCTAGTTTCCTGGAAAATAATTACTTTGGGAAAATAAAAACAAAAAAGCCCAGAAAACTCATGTCCTTATATAACAGTTCATCCAAACTGATGACATTGAGAAAGAACGAGTTCAAAGACAGACAACAGATAAGAGTTTAGATATGTTCATTTGGAGTCCAAGTCTCTGCTTTGCCCAGTTCAGATAAGTGCCTTAATTTGTCACACTTCCAATGGAAGTCACTAAGACAAACTGTTCTGTAGGTTACTTTTTTTCTCTTTATTTTTCTCACCCTTGAACTTTATTTTAATACATATAATATATGTATTAAATACATGCAATATATATGCAATACATAAAATAACATAAAAAAAAGAAATAAAAATTCTGTTTTGTTCCTTACCAGAATAAATCCAAATTCCAAAATCTGGATGTTTTTAAAGTACACTTCTTTATTTACAGCATGTCCTACACAAAAGGAATCTAGCTTTTCAGTCAAATMACTTGTAAAGACAAAGCATTTCTTTTGCTTTTGGAGCATGAATCTCTAGGAAATGAAGAATACAGGTTAACTCTTTTCTCAGGAGAGCATACTCCTGTTGTCTCGCAGAGCCATGCTTCTTCATACCTACTGCTTCTCTGCATTTCTTGCCATGCATTTAAATTCATTTTCTGGATAGTGGTACAAGTGGTACATCCAAGAAAGGATGAAGAGTATTTCCAATTTAGTGTAAATCTTAGTGATTASTCAAACTGCAGAACCAAAATCTATTTTTTCTGAGTGCTCTCGTGACTAAATTATGTAAAAGAAGATGGATGAGACGTGAGTGGGTTCTTCCCTTTTGATTCCATTTTTTGAATAAGAACAATATGGGCTCTGGACTTTGGCATTAATTTAMGCCCACCTGTGTGAATGACTAACATCTTTGAGGATTAGGTTCTTCACAGATAAACTAAAAATATGTAAGAAATGTGTGTTGACAAAAATGCAATGTGTGGATAGAGACAGAGCAACTTATTGAGACCCAAGTACAAGACACCTGCAGAGTGTGTTATTAAACTTTTATCTTCCAGGCAACAAGGTCAGTACTTCTCTTTGCCCTCACACACTTTGCCTGTGTATACTGATAATATGTGCTCTTACATTTGATCTATGTGAAATATTAACTATGTATTTTGCATAGAAATTATATTCACAGTCCATGATATACATATACACAAACGCACATGCTCCTCTGACGCTACGTTTGCAGATCACCACAGGGTTATGTGAAGGCTCCTCTGACAAAGGGAATAGACAATTCAAAGTCTTCAGAAACTCAAGGCAGCACTCCASCTTGCTGTAAATTGCACTTAGAGAGTGCAAATAACATATGCAATACATACTTTCTGATGTCCATTTTCTACAGGCACCKAAAAAAAGAAATCAGTTATCCAATTTCAAAAATGCTTAACTCAAAACAGTATTTCTTTACAGAAAGCAAAGCTCCTCCTCAGTGACAATCATTTCTTCACCAAAATTTAACTTACTTCATTATCTACGTAATTTCTGTTTCAGGATGTCTAAAATGATGCTGTAGAAATAATTTAAATGGCAAAACATTTCTCTTAATGAAAACTTTATCAACAGATATCTGTCTTTATCTAATAGATATGTATCTACAAGCAACATCAGGTTGAGAAAAATTACACTCAAAACATCAAGCTTGGGAGTGGTTATAAACCACTGAAAACAAGGATTAGCTTGGAGGCAGTTATTAACGGCTCACCAATAGCAGGAATACTGATGTATCTGAAATTAACCGAATGAYGTAAGAGTAGGTAGCAAGCATCAGCTAGATACCTTCTTTGTTGGAATACGACGTCTCAAGTTAAGCAGCTACATAACTGTTCCATACACAGAGTACAGAAAGACATACAACACAGTGGGAAGGCAAACAGTAACAACAAGGAAAGTAATATTGTTCTATTTTAGAAATGAAATAGCTTTTTTCTTATTTATAGTTCTTTGTGTTCTACCTCTGCAGTTTCTTAGCAACACAGCTGTCCGAAACCTTGACCTTAAGAAGGGGCAGCATGTGGAAAAGGATGCAATTTCATATGGACTCAAATTATGGAGTTAGGAAACTGGTCAGTAAATAGAGATGCCAAATAGAGATGTAGCAAAATGTTCTTTTTTGGCAAACAAGTGACTCAAAGCTCCCAAGCTCAATAACAGTTGTCTGCTACCTTCTCTTTATCAAAAGGCTGAATATACTACGAGGCTCACAAYGGAGAACAAGATGGGAAAAGAGACAGAAATTGCGCAGCTGAGCCTGTAGGGGATTTAGACAAAGATTTGTAAATATAAAATAACTCTCTGAAAAGGGTGAACAACATCAGATGTTTATATCATGATTTCATTCTGGTGAAAACTATACTCAGCACAATATAAAAAGGAAACTGGTAAACTCGGCTTTTTTGCCCCATTCTTGAAATGTCAGCTGTGAAAAAGTGTTTTGTATTCTTTTTGTCAGAGACAAGCATACCTCAGGAGAGTCAAGCGTTCATTTGGTGCACAGTTGTTTATCCACAGGACGGTCATTTTAGCTAACGGAAAGACACTTTCTACCCTTCACTYGAGGCTGGATTAGGACCTCAAAGCCTATCTAGACAAGTCGCTTGTTCAACTCTCATTTTCCTTTAGCCACACTATTCTTCCATTTATCACATTATATTTATCTGTTTTTATGGGGGAAAAATCCACCAATAAACTGTTTCCTCTCCCATAAAACTATCAAATCAACAACAAAAAAAAAAGGATAAATATGCAAATTTCTGTAAAATGATGCTTAACTACTTGGCAGAAGGGAGTAAAAATCAGTGAGAAAAAACCTCTTACAAAATCCTAGAAACTGGATCTCTRACTAAATGGTCAAGTAAATGTATCATTCTGCTTTTCTAGAATTCACGTGCTGAATCCAGTATCCTAACTCTTTTTAACAGATTCAAGTGAAACAGATTCAAGTTCATACTTGTGCAAATCCAAATGATCTGAGAACATGAAAGACAGCAGTGATGGCGATCTCCATAGATACCCATCACAGACACAGATTCAGGATATTTGGCAGGACTAAGCTTTACATCTCCCGTGCAGCACAAACAGCAGCGTTTCCACAGCAGGAGCGGGAGGGAGGCGGCYGCCAGCCGCCCTGCGCCGGCCGCAGCCGGTTCCAGCCGGCCCTGACACACCGCGACCAGCCTGATGCTCGAGGAAGCTGCAGCCAGGCAGGGAGGTGTCTGGCAGGAGGTGTCACAGGTGTCTGTGACAACTGGTGGCACTTAGGAAGAGAAGAGGAAGTTAGCGAAGGTGCAGCATGAGGGCAGACACGAAAAGGAGACGCAAGACGTAATTCTCTGAGGGTGCTGTGGCTGATGGGGGTCCCATGCTGGAGCTAGTGGGAGAAAAGAGTGGGCGGTGGAGAGCGGGGAGAGCCCCTAGCACGCTGAGCCCGACCTCCTGTGCCGGCCTCCGAGGGCAGAGAACATGGCGTGCAGGGAATACAAGGCGTGTGGAGGCTGGGAGCRGGGAGGAGAGTCACTGGACCGAAGTTGAGCCTGAGGAAGCGGGGACTAAAGGTGTTTTTCTTTATGTTTAATTGTCATTGTTATTCCATAATACCCGAATCAATAATTAAAAGTTTCTTAATTGACGATAAATAAGTGARACTGCCGCAGTCAAGACTGCTTTGCCTGTGAAGCGTATGTCTTGAGCCCACTTTGCTATTGGAAATATTTTGGCTGCTATGTTTTCAATAACAATACTATGCATTATTGACACCTTTTATATTAAACTTGGGAGGTGTCACCAAAACTTTGGTTGCRGTGGTAGAAGATAAAGCACAAAGCTATTCAATTTATTTATTTATTTTACATTGCTGATGAAATGCATATAAATGSAAAGGAAGGAGAGCAATACTTAACTAAAAACTTGCATTATGGAGTAAAGAGGAATAGCTGCATAATAGAACCGTAAACGTGTATGTGTTCTGTACATGAAAAGAGTAGCATTTACTCAGAGCTCAGACACTACATCAACTGACAAACGTTCTGGACAAGAAGCTGAGCTGAAAAAGAAGAATGAAAGGACTTGCACAAAAGCATGTTCTCAGCTTTTACTCAGTTGTAGAGTAAAAAACTCCACTCGGGCTAGAGATCTTTATCTTCCTATGAGTAGGATTTTAATTTGCCTAAAGTTGGATAGAACAGTATTTATGTATTATTTATAATACATAAATTATTTATAATATTTATTTATTATCTTGTAGCTAATGCACAGATGAAACTTGTAAGGATGACTGTTCCTCATCTGCCGCCAATAATTCTTCTAAAAGGCTATGAGGTAGGTGGTCTAACCAGGGATTGCCTTTTTCATCAACCAGAATATGTTTCCTGTCTAGAAAACAGTATAYGATATAACTCGGAGGTGGTGTGAGGCTTAAAAGAGTTAAGGATAAAAAGTACATTAAGATTATAAATAAATGACCTTATAGCATATTCTTCCTAGGACATAAAAACAATCATCTAGTTTGAAATTATACACTCTATACATAGAAGCTTATGTTAGGCTATTTTCCCTCAGAGTAGCTTATTATGTTACTTCCTGCTGATGTCTCTGATCTGTCTAAACCCTTTATACAACTAATTTTCTGTACAGATTAGTGTCTATGAATCTCAATTACTATCATTTGTGAAAGACATTAAGAAGTTGTTCACACTCCAGCTAAGATCATTATAAAGGTGTTAAAAAAGAGAACATCCACCCCCGTGGTTCTTCACTGGACAGCTAGTTCCAGTGCAAAGTTGGAGTTCATTGTTACCAGGTCTAATCCAGTTTTCAATCTTTGAAACAGCACTACCATCTAAGACAATAATTCCTCTTTCAGCTAATATACTCTTTTTACTTTCTAGTAGATTTAGTAGGAACTTTTTATGATGGAGRAATTTAAACCATTAAACTGATGAAACTATGAAGAAAAATATTATTTATTCCAGAGGAAAAAATAATTTGCTTTGTGGTTGCTTCTTTTTCTCTTCTAATCTGAAAAAAATAGGATTGGAACATAGAATTGCAACAGTGAAAATAAATATTTTTTMACTCACTTTAATACAACTTACCGGTTCTAACTTTTCACATTTTTTTGTTTGCTTTTATAAATCCAAGCCATGATTGGCCATCCAAGCCAATCATGATAAATAGGCTGGACTTTCGAAGAACATTGTAAGATAATGCTAGTAGCAATTTTTCATAGTAGCAGTGTAATTTGAAAATGTACGAACAGGAAGTATATTTCAAATTATTTTCTTCGTTTTACCACTATTTTGGATTTTCATCTCAAAGTTGAATCAATTTTAGATACTGTGACAAGAATGAGATTACCTTGTTGTCTGTTTTTCTTTTGAATATTTTTCTGTATGGATGGAATTAAATGAAATTTGAAGAAAAAAGTTTTCAGTAAAGGGAACACATTTTTGGAGCTACCTTTCACTACCTATGTCTCAAGAAGTCCAAAATAATCTTTTCCAACAATTAATAAGTCATTTCCTCTTCTTAATATTTAGAGTTTTTCTCTAGCCTGTTCTGTTGTTCCAGAATAGAATTTCATTTTTTACTAATGTTGTCACATCTGTGACTATCAGAAGCTCTAAKCCATTCACCTGCCCTATATCCCGAGTGACCTATTTATTCGTTTAAATTAAAAGCCTTGGGATTCACTATAACTCTCCTCAAAATCCACTGAAGTCCATGGGAATAAATGCTAGCTGAATAGTTTAGTGTTAAAATAGTAGAAGTTAAGACAYCACCTTTAAATATTCTGTGTGCATAAAACAGTTACTTGTATTCAAGAATCAGGATATCAGAAATTAACATGATATTAAAATCTTGATCCCTTTTTTCAATCACTTGTTATATTTTAATATTTTAAAGCTTGAGCCTTTAAGGATCATATTTTTCAATCTTTTTCTAATAACTATGATGTCCAGAAATGTATTTTTAAATAGTGAATTGGTTAGTTTGCTAGTGTAGAAACAGATGGCAAGCATGAATTATGAAMAGCTCAAGAAAAATCAGCCTTTGAGTTCCTGTGCAAAGCAAGATTTGCTTGCTTCTGATGAGAGTAAGAGGTTATCAGTTAAATTAATCTGCTCCAGGAATAAGATCTTTTTGTTTTGATGTTAGCACTTGGGGAAGATTTCTCTTTCAAATCTAGCAATTGACAATATAAGTCCTTAAACTGGCTACAGTGATTTGTTGGTATCCAGCACCTAAGTCATGAGATACCAAATTTGTCTGTTCCAATTATTTAAGTCTTCAGCATTTTGTTTGCTATACTGCCAGTCACTTTATTAGATTTATTACTTCCTAGGAAGTAAGAACTTCGCAAATTTGTCAAATTCATCTAGCTGTGTAAACAGAAGACAAGTATTACAAGGAGAACAGTACATCTTTTATAAAAAAGAAAAAGGTTAAGGTCTTGATTACAAAACTAAAATTTAAAAAAGATAAAAACAGTGCAAGAAAAATACAGACTGTTGCTGTGGGCCTTCATGCATTTTTTTGAAAAGCAATACCAGATTAATATCTTTCTCCCTCTTCCTTTCTGACCACTCATTTTTCCCCCTATCCTGTATCACCACCTAAACTTCATTGGCATATCCATTGGTGAGGCTGCATTGTGAGTTTGATTTTGCTGAAATATTTATGTATTTATTTAGTCTGAGATGCGTGTGTTCAAGGATTCTTCACCCATTGGTAGATCAGTTTCATAAACTAGTTTACTGCACAAGTCAATGTGTGTGTRTATATATATATATATATATATATGTATGTATATATATGATAGCTATCTATCGCTTTATATGCTCATAAATATTAGTTATATATGTTTATACACACACACACACACACACACATTCCTGCACTGTTTAAGGATTGGTGTAGCAAAAGTATAGGAGCAGCCAATGGAGGAAATTTAGGTCACATATTAAGGCTGCCAAGTGTGGAACCTTCTTCCTAAAGTATACCAAATAGACAATTAGTGTAACTATCGCTTAGGAATTTAAAGTTATGAGAGCTGATGTGAAAATACTGTATTATTGAATCTACCAGTGTTAATATACTACCGTTGACCTTAAAAAAAGGAAATTAGCACATCTTCACTTTGCCTGGTGAGCTTTTTATTAGATTACATGCACTTCATTAACAATTCCCATATTCTCATATTCATCTTCCTCTTTAAAATGTCTATATACGCACAGGTGTGTGTGTGTATAAAAATATATATCTAAAGTTGCTGCTAATGCAGATCTAGTAACAGATTACTTGCATCAGAGAAGTCTGAGATGATTGTACTCCAGGGTTCTTTGGAGTTTATAGGGCTGATGTTTCAGCACATTCATTTTCATATAAATAGCTTTACTGGATRACTACATTTTAAAGACTTCTACAATGCTGTAAAAATTGTATCTTATCAAACACACAACTATGTTTTCAGCTCTTCACGGAAACGATATATATTTATTGATGATACTAATGGTAGAGCTGACGAGCATTTTGTCCAAAGCACTTTATCCTGGACTGTCAGTGTCACAACAACACATAAGGGACTTTGAATTTATACTAAAATATTAATGTTTAAACAGTGACATACAGCTGCTTTGAAAAGTGGAGAAAAAATTTTCAAACATAGAGACTGCCATCTTTGATAAGACATACTGCCTCATCGACTATACTACTTTTCCCCAAAAAGAGAAAAGGAGAGCAAAAAGAGTCAGGCTTTCTTATGATGCAACATGCTTATGAGACGAAATACAAAATTAAATTGGTTTGAAATGTTTCATATTTGTTATACACACAGGGGTTCTTTTTTATTTCAATCTAAGTGAAAGCAAGCACAGTCAGTACATTTCCATTTGATTTTTTTCTAACAAACTTCTAATGAGTCAGAAAAAAATTTCAGCTTTCTCACTTCAGTTTTGCCAAAATGTGTGGTGTTATGCCAAGGATTCTTTTGAATGTTGACTAACTTAAGGGAGACTGAAAAGATCAAAGGCTCCATCTGTAGCATGACCACAAGTAATAAGCATTTATTACTCACTCTTAGATTAATCTCTCTGTTTAATTTGCTGTAGGCAGATGCTAAATACTATTCGACATGCACTTCTGGTTTACAACTAGTTGCTGTSGTGTGAAATTCTGAACCCTTAGTGCCCTGTCAATCATGGAGGGATCATGGTGCGGGCACCCCGTTCTCACTGGATGGGAGGTCCTGAGGTCAATCCAGCAGTCCGGAGCAGGGTCTGTATGTTGCAAGCTGGTGTTAATCTTTTATAGWTCCCCTGTTGTTCCRTCCAAAAGCAACAGTTCATACCAATCACAAGCTGAATTGTCTTTTTATCCAACCAGACTCTATTGTTCCCTTAAGATTCTTTTGTTTTCACTTCTTATCAYTATATTCCCATGTAGTATACCAGAGATGAGAGTTCCTGCAGTGCCATCTCATTTCTTATCACTGTATTTTCACATATTTCTGCAGTGTGGTGCCTCAGGCTGTAAATGCCCAAAGYGACTGCCGACTGGTGGCATGCCCCAGCACATCTTGCTGGCTATCCATATTCAAAATTCCCAGTCATTTGAAGAGCATTGTTTCAAATCCAGGCATGAGACTGAATACAGACACTAAAGCTATAATTCTTATATTTTGTCAACATACACATATACTACTACAACTTAGTTTCCTTGTACAATTCTTAAAAAACAGCATGGTTTAACAGAACATATTTTAATCTCTTTATGATTCAGCACACTGAGAAAAAAATGAACATTTCAAAACATTGCCTTTTTTATCTCTTCAGTTTCTACTATAAGCATCAGAAGTCATTTATAATAATTCTGTCTGTTCTTTTCCAGTGAATATAACAGGTTTTATTATAAATCACTGTGTTCATGTTCAGCAATACAGTATGTTCACAACTGAGTTAGAACATCATGACCATATGTCCAGCACTGCAGGGGAGGTTATCAGGGGGCTGAGGTAGGATGGAACAGAAAGTAAATTGTTCTCAGAATTATTAAAGAATGAAAGCTGGATGTTTTGAAGAAGAAATAAGATTTCATGCTAATTGGTTAAAAGATTCAAGAGGTGAACCATACTCTCACAATAATCAAAACAGCATATAACATGTAGATATTAAAATAACACCAAGAAATAGTGTTATTTTTTCCTTACTCTTTTTTCTTAACAATTGAATTATAATTAATTTTAAATACAAGCAATGTAAGCCATAAATATGGATGGATGGTTGCACCTTTTTAAAACTGTAAATAGAATTTAACAGATCTATCAGTTGAGTTTGTTACTGTATTCACAAAGATACAAATTCTTCATCAAATTTTATTACCAGACTGACAAAATAATTTAACGATAACACTTAAATAGTAATTAAACTATCAAATGTTCACACTTGCTAGTTCTGTGCTATTATTATTACTCATTGTGGTTTTGTTTTCTGTTATGGTAGCATATGGTGCATAGGAAGATTATTACTTACTCTGGACAGTAATAGAACACCCTAAAATGAAAATTCTCTCTCTCTCTCTCTCTCTCTCTCCCTAAACCTTGTTTCCTACCTTGCTGGCCAACCAGCATTGTAATTGATTTTGCTGTTGAAGTTCTTCGTGTTCTTCACAGGATTTTTTTAATCTTAAAAACTTTTCTTTATCTACCCCCCCCTTTTTTTAAACACCACTTCCTGTCTCTGCTAGCTGCTAATCAGCATGCTAAATATTTTATTCAGTTCTTGAGATGCCCTTTTGGTATCTTTGGCTAGGAAGAAACATATATATACTTTATTTTCTGTCTACCACACACTTTACATCTTGAGGAGGTATTTGGTATTTCACAACTGCTGGCTTTAAGAGATTATGCAAGGAACTTCATTTAAAAGCTCTGAAAGTTCAGATTCAGGTGTAGCTGCACATATTACACAGCAGATCCATATATACACATACATATATATGTATGTATGTGTATAATATATATGTATGTGTATGTATGTATTTATACATAAATATTAAACAAATGGTACGTGAAGAAATGGAGTAAACTGTGCTACAAAAGCTCACAAGTGCAAACACTAAAATAGCAGGAGATTAGGATTTCCGGTAAAAAAAATGGTAGCTGTCTGTGGACAGAAATCTATCGTAAGAAGGAGTGTTTAAAAACCCATCCCAAATCCCTGCTTATTTATTAATGAGTCTTTCAGGCTCTCTATATAGTGACTATGATCTCGGATATCTGTGTCAAACATCTCTTTGATAGTGAACATTTATCTACTTTACCACTGTTTTTGCAATTTTTGGATTGGACAGAGTTTGGAATTTGCAAGTGTTCTTCTTAGTGACRGGAAACCAGTCATTTATTTATTTATTTATGTGTTTTCAATTGCTGTAAACAGATAGCTTAACAGTGACTGAAGATCCTTAACCAATGAGTCCTGTCAGCTTTAATTTTAATTGGTGTGATCAACATTCATGATGACAGCAGCTCAACAAGCACAATATAATTTGTAACAATAAACTAACATATTCAATAATAACACAGTAATCAACTCCTCCTTCATAAAGGGTATGAATGAAGTAGAAGCATTATTTTTGTGATGTTTGTGTCTATTTTATTTTGAAGTACTCCCCTTTTATCTAATTTTGTTTATCGCTTGCCATAGAAATACACTTTTATTATACTTTAAAGGAAGAGATACTAACATATGTAACAACTAATTCTCAACGTATTATTTTAATTGAAATTTTAGGCATAAATTATGGGTTACATTCATTCCTGCGCAAACTCCACTGATTTCAGTTGAATTACAGCAGGAGGGAATTTGGCTGATCATTTATATTTTCTTATTGCAAAATGTGGCTCTAGTATTTAATAGTATCACACCTAGATTTTCATCTTTAAACTGAAACTGCTGGCTAGGGACAAATTTCTCTAACACCTGTTCAAAACATCTTTCAGGTGTAGCATTTGATCTGTGAAGATTGGTAAATGTATATACACACTTATATAAATATTTGCATGTATGTGTGGATGTCCAGAGTCAAAAATGAATAATGGAAAAAGAGGAAGAAAAAATGCATTGCTATAGCTCCATTGTAGGCATCTCACAGAAGAAAATACTACTCAACCTAATCAATACTACTCAACTTACTATAGTTAGGAAATTGCTCTGATGCCAATATACTCTAGGTAAAAGATTAAAAACTATAAAGAAAATAATACAAATAAAGATACTATGATATGTTTCTCATTGTAAGCCAAACAATACAAAATTGAATAGACTTTCTTTTGTCTTTTTATCTTATTTTATAGCCCTATTCAATTCTCAGTTTTCAGTACTGTGTTTAAGTGTCCATTAAGACTCTTTGTCATTGAAACCTAAGGAGAGCAAATGCAATATTTAGTRTTTTGTTGGTATCTAAAATGCAGAGGAAAAGGAGGTTAGAGAAAATAAAAGGACTGAACTGTCTTCATTATCAGGCACTCTTTCAAACCCAGTTGTCTCCACCTTCCTGCTCTTTTTTCAKGACAGGCAGGTAAAATCCTGAAGAATGCACTATTTTAAAAGTCTAATGGCCTGATTTTTGTTGTTGTTGTAAACTRATCTAATTTCATTAATTTCCAGACACTTGATGTGAATCAGCTGATGAGAGATCCCTAGGAGAACACTGTTGACTAATTCTAGGGCTAGAAAAAGTAATAAAAACACAATAATCCCATGTCAGCTAGAAACTGGTTTATTATTTAAAACTAGAGTTTGTAAACATCCATTATGTCTTCAGTGTGTTTGTTAGAATATTAGGTGTACTGTATTTGCTCTGTCATGCTTTCTACTTCTAGGAAAACAGATGAGTGTACTTCACAGTCTGCAGTAGTACCTTAGTGTCCATTATGTGTTCCTTTGTTCTAGGATATACAAGGCAACTCCATAGGGATTCTTAACACTGTTTTCCCCACTATTTCTCTGTATGTCAGAAAGCCCCTCTTACTATCACAGGTTTCTGGAAAATGCTTCTTTATACTTACAGCCCAGCCTGCCAACTCATTCTTTCTTTGATGCAGTCTGTTTCCTCTTAGTTATGCCATGAAATATGTTTATTTTTGCCTCAGTGTTACAGTTTCCTGCTTAGTCACACTTTCTGGAAATGAAAAAAATGTCTTATAGTTTTTCTTCTGATCACTCAAGATTTGTTCAGGCAAATTCTGTRATCACAACACTCATCAGAGAAAATAGTTGCTAATGTTTATAAAAGCATTGGTGAAGAAATGAGGGTGAAAAAAGAAAGCTTTATTTATGCATTGACTAGGAGAGAACACATGACTTTCTGCAGACTTTCTCAACTTGTCAAAGTCACTTCAACTTACCAATGAGTTAAGCTGATTTTTATAGTTCATTGCTACTGAAAGAGGTGGCTACTCTTGCATCTCAGTCATGCTCCTGGCTTCCTTCCTTGCACTTCTCTGATCCCCAGTGAGCTGATTCTACTCCCTAAAACTGCAGAAAACTAAGCCAGCAAAAACTGAAAATGGTAGTAGTTTATCATTGACTTAATGAGTTGGAACTGCTCACTAAGAGGTCAAATGAGTGCCAGAGCTTGCACAAGAAATGAGGCATAACTTTCACTGTGAGAAGTGAAGAAGGAGCTGATGTGATGGCATTGGGCTGATAGGTCAGTTCCTCTGCCCTCTCTGATCACATGTGGAAGTTGCATCTAGCAGGGAGAACATTTTCTTGGAGGAGCATGCCAATTTCAGTCAAATCTTCTTCRGACTGCCTAGAGGAGCTAGACCCCTATTCTTTGTACTCAGTTTCTTTCATTTTTATTTGGAGATAATCTTCCTATATGCTGTACTTAGAGCTTTTCTTCCTCGCAAATGTCTTCTTGGTAAACAGGATAATTTCCTGTACTTGACTGACTTGTTTAACTAGTTTTCATTTCAATAAGGAACACATTTCTTTCATTTGTGCTTTTTAAAATCCAAATCACACCTTTTCTAGATTAGGACATAATCTAGCAGTTTACATCCATCAGAAATATGCCTTTTCTCCTTCTCTAACCTTCTTATCTATTTCTGACTTAATGTGCCCTGAATTTATTTGGGRCTTTTTCCATTCATTGGACTTCTTCCTGAGATAATTTTACTCACTTCCCCAGAGAAAATCAACTCAGAGAAAAAACAAAACAAACAAAAAAACTCGAAGGATGTTTTCTGTTTTATTAATTCTGTTTTATTATTTTCTGTTGTATTAATTCAGAAAAGR
The DNA here is from genome assembly GCF_003343005.1 of Rhea americana. NCBI lineage: Eukaryota > Metazoa > Chordata > Aves > Rheiformes > Rheidae > Rhea > Rhea americana. The sequence goes on along the minus strand of NW_028186978.1, from coordinate 8,214,638 downwards.
GACTGAAGAAACTAGAGACAGAACAAGGTAAGGAAACCAGCAAAAGACAGAATACCACCAGGGAAGCAGTTCTGGAAGGAAGGTGAAGGAAACGAGAAAAGGAAATTTTATCTTTTGGTTTACTTCTAGTGGTTGTGAATTATTAGCTTAATTTATTGTAAGTAAAATCATAGCATCAGTTTTCATCTATCTGCTGGAAGTGTTTCCAGTACTGACCTTTATACTTTTTCAAGTATATATGGTGCATATGTAGCAGATAAAACCACACCGCTCATTTTGAGCTACTGTCTGAAAGAAAACATAGTGAGCCATTAGGGGTGATAGTGGACTACAGAGATTGATCCATCTGACACGCAACATCTTTCTTCTAAGGTACTCTATCTTCTTCTTCTTTTTTTTTTTTTTTTTTTTTTTTCCTGCAAATACATGAAAGGATAGGAAATAAGTAGTGTAATTGTTACAACATTCGTTTGATCTGTGGTGACTTAGGGGCACTAAGTAGCATATAAGCCAACAGTATACACTCTTGGCAAATAAAAGAAATGGCGCTTCGGGAGGTTAAGAAAAGCTTACTCAGTAGGTGTTCGCTGCAGCACTGGAAGAGGTTTTCCAGAGAGGCTGTGGAATTTACATCTTTGGGGGTTTTGAACATTCAATTAGAGAAGCTGCTGTTGACCTGAATTAGTGCTGCTTGTGGTCCCACTTCAAACTCTCACTAGAGACCTCTAGAGATCCCTTGCATCAACATTTCTTTGACTCTGTAGTTCTACCACTGTTCTTTCCTTTCCTACATTTTCTTTTGCACTATTACTGCATCACATGAGGATTSGAAAGGTTGGCTTCAAGTCTATATATAGCATATTGTGAAGGAATGTTGTTTCTAAATGCTTTGTTTGAATATATACTTATTGCTATTGCTCATGGGGCTTTGACTTTATACAAAAGTAATTATTAAGTAAATTCTCTCAAATTATTAAATAAATAGTCTCTCTCTCTTCCTCTCTCTCTTTCTCTCTCTGTCTCTCCTTTTTTAAGCCTGTGGTCAAGGACTCCTCTAATGAGTTGACTAAACTAAGTAGAAAACAACTTCCGCAATCTTTGACTCTGATCAGGCAAGCTTGTATCAGCTGCGAACTGGCAGCTTTTTAGAACTTAGCAAGGAAACTCCTCAGCATTAAACCTTAGTTTAAATAGGGCATTTCAGAACTGACTCAGCTGCCTTTTTCATGTTCCCTTTAACAATCTCACTCCTCAGCAAGGAGTCTTGAAGCCTATGTACAGCAAGTTCTGTTGGGCTTTAATTTTTACTCAGAATTACAAACATTAGAATTTTCTGAACAAAGATTTGTACAAAAATAATTGTTCAACACTGATTTCTTTACATATTTTGTATTATTTTTTGCTATTTTTGTGGTACTAAGTTAGAAGACAAGTTAGAAGTGTAAATTAGAAGACAGGGCAGGAATAGTAATAATAATTTTCTATTTCCTTGTTTGGCAATTATTAAAAATGTGCAACCCCACTGACATGTTTTAGAAATCAATGAAACAAAACCAATCAAGTTTTGTGAAGAAACTTCTAAGAATTTCCTTTGGCAGAAACTCAAAAGTTTTCATGCTGCATAAACCTGTCTAGTTATGCTTGAAGTCAGTTGTGGCCAAAAGTCATTATTAACTGGTGGCTGTTGCTATTTGTAAAATGTATTGCTGGGCTAATTCCAGCATAAGGGTTCAGATGTCTACAGGATAATTGGCAGTGATAAATAGACTCAGCAAAAATGTGAGTGACCATTTGGTTCAGGTTAATACACTTTCAGCTGTGCCTTCTTCTGTCAGTCTCAGGGATAGGTCTCATTTACTGAACAGTGTCATAACCTAGAAATTACCTGTCTGAATTTAGATGTTCAGAGAAGGGGAAAAAAAAGAAAGAAAACTTAAGTTTTGCGTATCAGCAAAAGTATTTTAATAATTTATTCTCGTTTGTACCTGTCTCAGCTCGCCACCTTTGAGAGTTTTGCTGCTTGTAGTCCAATTGGTGAGTATGGTATAAAGTACTAGCCAGATAGATTATAACCTTCTGTTTGCATATTAAGATGGAAGAAAAAAAGTGCAACAACAAATATCTGAGAACTCAAAACATGTGGAATTTAACTTGATGATCAACTAAGTATTTGTTGAGCTCACTTCACTTACAGAACTAAAGTTTTTTTTTGTGCATAAGTCTGAAAGAGTTGTGTTCTATAGAAAAATGTACAAATTGCTCCCACGCAGCTTAACTAAATGCTGTCTTTGAAATGTCTGTTCTTACCCTTAATTTCTTTTCTTTGGAAGGTATTCAGTATGCTGTTMTGCTGTTCAGATGGAAAACAGCATCTGATCAAATGGAAAAGTCAGAAATAGAAGCGTTAAAACRGTCTATCAAGAGGATTTGCTTTAGATTAGAGAATAGCAATACTTTCTAAGCTTTCAGTGTTACATGGTATCTTCATAATGCTATATATAACAAGTGGAATTTTTGGAACTTTCTAACATGAGTTCACATCTCTTTTTAAAAAWGTTTTGAAGCTTATATATAGATACATTTATCATTGTCGGTGTTAAACAGAAAAACCCTTGTTCTTTATTTAGAGACGTCTGAGGGATTTCTCAGCCAAAATGTGAATCCAAACTGAATGGATGATAGAATTCCATGCAACAAGAGTAATGAACATGCTTGTTTGTCATCTGTACCTCTGATTTATTTGACTAGTAGATCATTGATAGGTTAAAAACTGCAACAATAACTATAAAAGTAACATGAAAGATTATTGGTTTACGTACTCTTAAATCCACATTTAGAACACCAGTAAAAAAAGAAAATCAAAACCTTAGAATACTGCTTGATTTAAAGTATTAATTTCTAAACCTTAAAGATGAAGGCAAAATATTAGAAATGAAATGATGTTGAAAAGGTGATAGGGTTAGTGCCTTTGTAGTGGCTAAGTAAGTGAAAAAGAAATGCAGCAATTGCAGTAATATAAAAGAAACAGAGTACATTTATCAGCTCTCTTATGGATCATCATTTTTAAAACTTCAAGGATTAACAGCCTCCCTTGAGATTTCTTGAAATATTTGTATTCTATTGACAGTAGAGATACAGGACAAAAATAAAACCTTGAGAGGTGGGTTATGCTTCATATTTATCAAAGTCACCTTTTACTACCTCTGAGTCCTGCATAATTGTATCCYGGGTGTAATACATGTGCTGTCTTTTCTCCGCGAAACTAGGAAAGGAAATAGTTGCACAGTCTCCTCCCTCCCCCCACCTTTGAGAATGTTACACTGTCTGGGAGTTTCTTTCTTTTTTGATTTGATATTAACGCTTTCATGGAAGGTTTTGAGATTCTCAGACTATTCCAGATGCAAAAAAAAARGGGGGGGRGGAGGGGTTGGGTACAGATAATTCCCTTTTATGTCTATGTATACTTCTATGGATACTTTTAAAGAGTCTACTACATAGACTCTTTTATGTCTATAATTATTTATGTATCATAGAGATTCAGATCAAATTAGCCATTATTTGTGTGGTAAACTCCTTAGGGTTAAAATTTAACAAACGAGGTAAACAATGAACAAGACCCCCCAAAATATTATCTTCATTGTATAAATGAATAGTTGTATATCTAACTATGAATCTAGTGCACCAGTAATTGACCAATGTCAAACCAGTATGACTGACAGAAAGTATCACTAAAAATATTTTAAGGGTACAGGAATCATCCAGTTGTGTTGCTAATCCCTGTGTGTCATATGAAAACACTATCACGTTCACCCCAGCAGTTACTCTGTGACCGAGCCCTCTTAATTAATCCCTGTATGCAATGAAGTGTTACGACAGCCTCTGTAGAAGTTTCTTCTGGGGCTAAGACCATCCAAATATGTAAAAGAAGAGCATGAAGGGATGTCCAATACCAGAATAAAGGAGTATATCTTTAAATGCAGAAGACATCAGACAGGGAGTAAAGGATAAGCACAAAGATGTGTGAGGGAGAGAGAGAAGTACATAAGTAGAGGATACTGTAAAAGTAGGTTTAGTGGCCTTGAAAAGATACCCGTATYTAGAAGATACCAAACAAAGGACATCAAAAACATTAATACACAGGGTATGTATTTCTCTAGCCATTTTTCATAGGAACTAGTTTTCTGTCTTTGAGAAATTAGTTGAAGACAAACAGCAATGGAAGATAATCTGTGTGTTCTACGCTTCTCCATTTTGTAGCAGTACATAAATCTTCCTCTTGAGGCTACGAGTCAGCCTTTTAACATTAATAGTTGCATTTTGTTTGTTTGTTTTTCTTAATAGCTTCACATTGTATGATTTTATGAGGTGTTTAACACCCATTATAAAGTGGCTTTAAAAAATACACATGGCTTGGCTTAAGATCTACAGCACAGCATTAAAGCTACAGAAATGTAAATTCTCATTAATTTATTAATACATCTGCATGTATTCTTGTGTTTATTTTTTAGGCCACAGATTTGATGCCCTCTAGTGACAAACCACTTGGTTTAATACCTCAGCAAGTTACAGAGACAGTGGACAATACAATTGTGAGTAGATGTTGTATATCAGCACGGCAGTTTCCTGACTCTGATATGTATTATGAAACATGATTCTAAAATTAACTGAACCTTGTTCCCCCTATCAAAACTAGTATAAGGTGGAAAACATAGACTATTTAAAATAGGAGAGAAGGAAGAAGCTGATCAAACACTGACTTGAAGGATTTCTTAAATTTCGAATTAAAGCCGTTTCTTCCTCAAAGGTTGAGAGAATTGGCGTATGTTTACTGTCATGCTAACAAACTCTGCAGAATATGAAAGCATACTGCAGCTACCATATGTTAGAAAGCATATTATAACTGAATATAAAAGCTGACAATTCTCTGTGCCTCCTGCTGTCCTCTCCTTTTTTTCAAATACACAGTGGTGTAACGTACATGGCTGGTGTATTAAACATTCATCTGTTCCATTAAAAGGTTACCTGGCATCTTTCAGATAACTGAACTAATCAGATAACTGAAATAATCTATACAAGGCTGTGTGGGAGAGACTTTTTTTAAAATATAATGTAATGCTTCTTTGTATTTTTTTCTAGACCTAACATACATTTTTTTCATACATTTAGTTGGAATCATCACATTATTTAGCCTATAAATACATCTTCCTTTTGAAAATTCTTCTACAAAATTAAAACTTGGATTTTTTTGCGAAGGTTGGGGAAATAAAATCACCCTATAATTGCTAAAAATTTGCTGAAGAACTGTAAGTTTTAAAAGCAAAGTCAGTGTTGACTTCTGTGCAGCATAATGTGACAGATGTTCTTATGATGCTGGAGATGTAACAAGCTATCTGTAAGTAATTTGGATAACTGGTGAAGCAAGTTACATCTGACAGCACCAGGAAGTTAAGAACATGAGAAGGGGCATACTGTGACCCCTGTGTATAAGTAGAAAAGAAAATGGGGAATTATATAAAACCCAACATATATTCTATAGAATATGTACTGCACGTTGTATGATCTTGTAATTGTTCATGAGAATATTTATAATCGAAAGGCTTTGAAGGAATTTATAGAACCAAGCCAATAAATTGTCAGTTTTTAAACCTGTTTTCATGGTTTCTTCAGAACTGACACTAAGCATTAATAAAAAGAACAACAGATTTCAGGAATATTGTGACTCAGTCACTGGAGGAGCTTAAGATGTTACTGTCCCAGAGCAGTTTGTTACTATGCTGTGCTGGAGGTTATGACTCCAAAGGAACATCAGCAAAATAGGAAAGATCTAGCTGATTTGGAAGTTAAAGTTTGTTTGTCAGACTGTGCACTAGTGGCCCACGTTCCATTTTACCTATTGGGGGCTTATGAGGGCTGTAGTAGCCTCCAGCACAAATGCAGCACTTGGAGCTGAAAATGGCAATATATCAAACTACTGCAGTSAGCTTAACCAGAGCTCAGCTTGTAGAACTTACGGCTATGTAAATACATTTGTATTCAGCACAGTGGTATTTCAGAACAGAAATATTATTCATGTAACTTTTAATAGCTCATAATTCTTGTCTACTTAATAGAGAAAATGTTTGGGAACTCTAAAAATCAAAGTGAAGTGTCCATACTTTTCTGGAGTCCTTCTTACTCTGATACAGACAGAACTCTACTCAGTCCTTAAGAAGGGGTTTTCAAGAAGTCAGAATATGATATCTCAAAGATCTGTGCAGTGGAGAGATTTCTGCCACAGTAGGCAGGAACAGAGCACTTATAAGCAAAGCAATGTTGTCAGTTGCTTAAGGCAGCAATCAGCAGATGATGGCGAAAATCAGGTATTGTTTTATACAGAGACCTGGATTTTAGTGAAACAAAAAGCAACAATAGTGCTGTGGCAGAAGAAGGTTCCTGATATTTTATTTTGGAATATCATGAATAAATAAATGAAAGAAGGGAAAGAAATAAAACTAACAAGCCAATGTCTCCCCCTACCCTTGTAGAGGTTGTTGTTATTGTTGTGTTTGCTTGTGTATTGTCTTACTCTTTGATCTCTGTCTGTTGTTGGACTTAAGTAGCCTTTTATTTCACATCTCAGAAGTATATTCAGATATTATATTACTGTCAATATCACATTTTAATTTATTATCTAGAGTTATAAATGAACTCTAAATCTTATACCTTATTTTAATCTTCACATTTTTAATTTTTCCTGTGCTTTATTAAAGAATAAAGCATTTTTTTGGCAATCTGTTCTGTGATTCAGACCGTACTTGTATTTTTTAATATGCTACTGTCTCCTTTATCCCCTACTTCAGGCATACATACTTTATGTAAATAACACTAATGGTCTTGCAGGCATAATTGTAGAAAAAAATAAGCTAATATTGACCATTTCTACAATATGTAATGACTGCAGAGCCATGAAAATTCTTGAAAAGCAGGTATCACTAAAAGCTGTGGTGAACCTTCAGAATCTCTCAGAAGTATTCTGAGTAGATGTTCASACCTACTTCACAGCTGCAAAAATGTTTTGATATAGTAAACCCAGGAAGACTGAATCCTAGATCATCTTCAACAAGGAAATAAGCTTATCCAGCAATTTTCAGGGAAGCCCCTTGATATTTTCTGTGTAATTGTATACTTGACTATCCAGTAATTTGGCTTTCCCCACACTGTAAAATGTTTTTGGTAGTCTGTGTCATTATGTTGTTTTGTTGCTCACAAAGAACGGTGACTTTGATCGTTGCTTTTCTTTGAAAATTTTCCATTAAAAAAAGACCTCCATGTGCTTCAAAATACTTTATTAACAGTGATACTTTCATCAGAAATGTGTCTTACATTACAAGTGCTTATTTTTAAGTCTGAACATTCACAGCTAATTAGATAAGAGTGAAGGGAATGTATCTGTTTATATAACAATTCTCATAGTCAACTCTTACTGCATTTTTTCATATGGAGCATTTACTGAACAATTAATAATGACTTTTATGCAATTTCTATTCCGTTTTTTACAGCTACATGCCACTCTTAAATCAGTATTAAATATTTTTATGTAATATTTAAGACCATACACTTGAATGACCTAGGTTTATTAGTGTTATTATAAGCAAATACATTTTATTAGAAAAACATTATCAAAAGCCAGATAGCAAATGTTAATGTTTACATCTATGAAAGAATTGCAAAACCTTTCTCCTCTGATTGCCATCCCCATATTCTCAGTAGCTTTATTTTTTCTATTCCTTGGTGAATATACCTTTCAAAGAACTCTTTCTTAGAAAATTTCCACATAACTGAAATCCTTGTGAGAAAGTTGAATCATTCCATTCCCTAAAGAGATTAACGTTGGATAGTTCAAGTCCAGTTCCCTATCTGAAAGTGGTTATTTAAAGTTCCAGAGCTTCAGTTCTAGAGCTTCATCAACATCATTTTGCAGAAGTAACAATAAACTATTGAACAAATCTTGTGAAAAAGGACTAATTGGTTATCTGGTCCTTTTCTTTTGTACATGACCTTGAGAGGATGAAAAAGATCCATTCTGTGCATCTTACTCTCTTTGGATTGCTCTTTATAACCACAAAAATCTTACTAGAATGACAGACTTAGCAATAAACATATAGCATAACATTGACATATTTCTCAGATTAATTGCTCACATTCACTCCACTGTTGATGTCTAAGGAAGTCTAATGTCATCGTTCTGCACATAAAACTAAGATTCAGGAAGCTAGAGAATTAAATGTGTATTACATATGGCAATCATACACTCTGGCCAAGAACAGAATCAGAATTTCTTAAAATAAAATATTTCTAGCACATCTTCACCAGCAAAAAATAAATGGAAATCCTGTCAGGATTCCATGATGTATCCAAGAGCAAATGTTTTAGACTGTCCTCAAATAAAAGCACGATTCTGCTTTACAATAAGGTCTTCTGTTTTTTTTTTATTATATTAATTATAAATAAATATGATCCTACCCTATGAAATATGCACTAGCAGACTTCCAGATGTTGCAGACTTGATACTCACTTTAACTTAMCTTCTGACATTTCAAGTCTAAGACATAGGATCCTTGGTATTCATATTTTTTTAAAAGGCACTTTTTCATCAAATACAGTGGCTTGAGCCCTTTATTATTGAATTCTTCTTTTTCTTAAGGAGATTAAGGAAGAAAAAATAATGAAATAATGACAAAGTAGGGATTAATTCATAGCTAAACTCTGTGAGATGGAATTTTTTGCTGTGCCCATCCAGTAAATCTTTATTTTCTTATGCAAAAAGACTATACATTTTTAAACAGTTTGCTAATAATACATCTAATACTTAACATCTCAAAGTATAACAACACCACAGCTAGTTGTAATAGTGGAAGGAAGAGATAGAATTTAAACATTTGATGCATTGAATGAAAAATGATGGTTCTAGTTGTTACTAAGGCAGGGATCTCATTTGATGGGGTAGAAGTGAATATCAGAATTCTTGCTGATCTCCCTTAAAATGAAACTGATTTTGAAACAGAAAACCTCAGACATTTAAAAAGCCATGGAGACATAACACATTTTTTTTTCTCTAAATAAAGAAAGTATATATACAGCCTCTATTGTTGCCATGTTTGCTGATTGCCTACAATATGTTGGAAGGTACCCAAATACGGATGCCTTAAAAACAATCAGATAATGTGAAACATACTTAAGGGATGGTAAGTTCTAAAGAAGAATAAAGCTGAGTGTCATTGATGGACATGTCACATCAGGTCACAATTTTGCCCATGAATCAGATCCATAGTTGGCAGCATTCAGATTAGGAAAAATGGTATCTCAAGAAGGGCAGCCTGGAGTATGCAATACACAAGCAGAACATATGGAAAACGGAAGAAAACTGTAGAAATTAGCTAAAAAAAAAAAAAAAGAAAAAAAGAAAAGAAAAAGTCTAACAGGCAGAATTAGTTTCAAAAAGGGAAACATCTTGCCTAGGTATGTGAGTCAGGTTGCCTACTATAGTGGAACTGTTTAAAGAAAATAGCTTAACAACTTGGGAATGGAATCTGAATCATTTTTAATATATACAAAACAAACAAACAAGTATGGAAAAAACCAAACCCTCAATGCAGTCATGTTACCGTCTGATAGATTATACCTATACAGGTATATTTTAGGAGATGAGTATTTAAGAACTGTAAGTACCACAAAAGAGTTCATATCCTTCCTACATTTTCCTGTAGCACTCATTGCTTTCATACCTCACAAATAAGAAGTAATTTCTGCTCTACTTCTTTACAATGTGTTTTCGGCTCCATTTTAACAATATTTTCTAATTTTAAATGCTCAGCTTGAAAAGTGTAGGATATGATTTTCCAGAACATGCTTACTATTAAATAAGCATATAAGCTATTCAAAGCAGAACTGCAGATGAAAATTTTTGGATCCAGGGCTCAAACAGGGCATTGTATAAAATGAGGAGTATGTGCTAATAGCTCTTTTTCAAAAGTTTTAGTTAAAGGTAGACTCAGTAAAGGATTTTAARCCTAAAATAGGGTTCGAATGGAAAGGTCAAAATCATGTTTATTAAGAGCAAAAGCAAACCAAAATAAAAGAGATTTACATGAACATGAGCAAATAAAAGATCAATTCACACAATCAGTGGTATGTAATCCTCTACTTTCTCAACCTACTGAATGAATCTTTGCCTAATCTTGAGCATAGGCTTCTGTTTTTGTGGAATATTGCTTTAGATTAAGCAGATAACATCTACCTCTCATCTATGCATAAATGAGTGCCAGAAGTAGGATTTTTTTTTTTTAATCTTATGGGATGCTAAATTTGCTAAGCATTTTGAGAACTTATCTTAAAATACCTACATTCATAGAATTACGTCTTCCAGTTTTTACTCATGAATGCAGTAATAGGAACTTCTTTTACAACACTACTGAAGGAGATTCTGTCAAGCTTGTGTGTAAAGCCTGGCAGCCATTTTATATCCTTCCTGAGTAAATGGGACAACATAATTGAATCTTTTCCTCTTGAAGACGTTTCAATTCCTAATTTCACATCTCCTCAAAGATCCAGGGCTTTTTTGGATCAAAAATCCGTTAAGTATTATGGAAAGTATTGTGTTCTTGTGCTGCTGAAACAAGGTCATACATAGAAGATTTCAAAATTATTTGGATTAAAAAGGAGTAAATGACAAGAAAAGTTACTCTGGAGTGTTCATCTGGTTGATCCTATGTTTTTGTCCACATTGTAGATTTTGTATTTCCTCTGTTCTGAAAAAACATCACTGCATCCAAAGAGCCTTCTTCCAAATGGAGTCCTGTTAATTTACATAGTCCTGCTCCTTTTGGCTTCTGTTCTGGTCCAACAGATCTTGAATTCTTTCTTGACCTTCTTCACTATTTTAGTGACTGTAGGACTCTTCAAAAAGAGCAGAAGGAGTGCCACTAATGAAGAGACTCCATTTGTTTCTGTTTAGTATTCTTAGCTTTTTCAGATTTTTCATTCTATTACTGATTCTTGTCCTCTACAGGGTTTTACTGAGCCCTTTCTAGGTCAAAATATTTGTGATAGGAAAGTGAATAAAATCTAGTTCTGAAATGATACTTTCTTTAATAGTTTAATTGTCCTACAGAAGGAGAAAAATGTGTATCTAATTTTATCAAGGTCAAGTGACTATTGCCTTTTCTGCTTCAGCTGTAGTTCTGTGAATATCATCTGTGGTAAAGATCTGACAAACTGAGATAATCACAGAATCACAGAATGATTAAGGTTGGAAGGAACCTCTGGAGATCATCTAGTCCAACCTCCCTGCTCAAGCAGGGTCACCTAGAGCATGTTAGACAAGATTGCATCCAGGCAGGCCTTGAAGATCTCCAGAGAAGGAGACTCCACAACTTCTCTGGGCAACCTGTGCCAGTGCTCTGTCRCTCTCATGGGAGAGAAATTCCTCCTCGTATTCAGGTGGAACTTTGTGTGTTTCAGTTTGTGCCCGTTGCCTCTTGTCGTGTCACACAGGACAACTGAAAAGAGTTTGTCCCCATCCCCTTGACACCCTCCCTTTAGACACTTACAGACATTGGTAATGTCCCTCAGTCTTCTCCAGGCTGAAGAGGCCCAGCTCTCACAGYTGTTCCTGATAGGAGAGATGCTTCAGCCCTCTGATCATCCTTGTAACCCTRCGCTGGACTCTCTCCGGTATAGCTCCATGTCTCTCTTGTCCTGGGGARCCCAGAACYGGACACAGTAGTTGAGATGAGGCCTCCCCAGGGCTGAGTAGAGGGGCAGGATCACCTCCCTCGACCTGCTAGTGACATGTACCCCAGGATACCATTGGTCTGCTTGGCACAAGAGCACATTGCTGGCTCATGGTCAACTTGTCATCCACCAGCACTCCCAGGTCCTTCTCTGCAGAGCTGCTCTCCAGAAGGTCAGCCCCCAGCTTGTACTGSTGCCTASGGTTRTTTYTCCCTAGSTGCAGGACTCYGCACTTGCCCYTGTKGAACCTCAGGAGGTTCCTCTCTGCCCARCTCTCCAGCCTGTCCAGGTCTCTCTGAATGGCAGCACAGCCTGCAGGTGTATCAGCCACTTCTTCCAGCATGCTGTTACTGGCAAACTTGCTGAGCAGGCACTCTAGCCATCATCCATGTCACTGGTGAATAAGTTGAACAAATGATCACTTGCAAAAAACAACTGCACTTTCCGTCAACTAAGATTGAGGTTCTTGGGCRACTGTAGCTGGACACCAGTAAGAAGGAAACATAAAATTAAACCTAAGCGGAACACAAGACTGAGGAAGAAGTCCTCAGGACTCAGTCCTCAGGAGAAGAGAAAATATCAACATTGTGGTCTTGCTAGGAAAGAGGAGAAAGAAACCTCTCTCGTCAATTCCATATTCTTGTCAGTGAAGACATCAGGATGCTGCTGACTTGTGATCCCCTTACCAATCTGCCGAAGGAAGACTGAAGTGTGTACCTTAGGAGCCAGAGGAAGATAGGAAGTGTGAGCACTATACAGTAGAACAAGTGTAAATGATAGGAAGGAAAGGAGATTGTACAAATATTTAAACTTACTGTGAATAAGATTTTCTGTATTATTTTGATAATTTGGACTATTAGATTGACTTTTAAAAGTTAACCGGATTAGCAGTAAGACCTTAGTTCCGTATATGGTATCCTTCTTTTGCCCATATCAAGATTTTAAGTGTAACAGTTCCAAGATAATCTCTTTACTGAGATGCTCAGAAATTACTCAGCAAGTTTCTTCTTCATGTGAAAATGTAAATGACATTTTCTGTAGAATGTATGAGTTTAAGTGGCATGGAATAATCAATACATTGTTTAGGGGAAGATGACTGTGAATCAGGAGTATAATACCATATGGTAATAGACCTGGCTTTATTAGGAACCAGTAATATTGTCAGTGATATTACARACTTTGACATTAGTGTTGTCTATGAACCTTGATATGCACTTTTGGGGCACTCTGATCATATTTTTAACTATATGTTCAGTAATACGAGTATTTCTACCTAGAAAACTAATGAAGCATTTATTTCATAATCTCTTGACTCCAGAAAGAAAGGAATACAATTGACTGTGTTCTTCAACAAAATCCTGCTTATTAGAAACATTGTGACCCTTAATGTTTACAGTCTTAACTCAGTGTGAATTTACTAAAACTGTGTTGCTAGTGTTACCTTTTGCCTGATATTGAAATAGTACCACAGATGATTGAATCATTTTCTTAAGGATGGAATGTAAAGATAAATGAGCAAGATGTGCTTACTGAAGATTTTGAGAAATACTGTGTTCTGAAATAATGTAAAATGGCTTTTCTGGAAAGAAGATGGACTTTAAGCAGGTACAGTAGGTTACTTGAAACTCTGTGGTACATATCCTCAGTTCTGGAGAAATGTATTAGCATTTATTTTATATGTGTAAATAATGGGTTTAACATTACATTCTCTTCGTGTTTTATTTTTTATCTTTTCCATGAAAATAATAATAATTATTAATGCTATATCTGAATACTTCTAGTATGTATTTAGTAACTTAATACTATACTACAAATATCTACTATAAATAAGTATTSAGTACCAAAAGCTTAAAAATCTGAAAGAGGATTCTAGAGCAAGTTTCATTTTTTGTTCATTTCTGTTTTCCCTGTATGTGGTTTGAAATAGAGCAGCTTACATTAGACTTCAGGGTAGTATGCCATCAGTATGCTTTAGAGGTCTATAAAGCACTGACTCTTTGGGGCAGCCAATGAATGAAAAGCCAGTTGCATTTATGGAAGTGGGTCACCAAGTTACCATATYTCTTAAAGCAAAAGTTACGTTGCAAACTTTTTACCCAAATAGGAGTGCTTCAGTGTTGAAGAAACTCGGTTGAGAATTTTAATAGGCTTCTGTTTACCTAAACATTAGTATAGCTATTAAGTAATTACTGCAGGCACTTCTGTGGTGGTGAAAAGATACATCATTGCGAAGACACTAAGGACACACTATGGCTTTATTCTTAAGTATTATGTCTAATGAGCATGAGACAACACAGGATTTTAGCAACTAATGCAGAAAAGTCATTGTTCTGAAACATTTCATTATAGCTTTGATAACCTGAACTATCTTTTAGCAAAGATTGCTCTAATAATCTAATTCGAATATCCACTCCTATCCTTCATGATTATGCTTGGAGTCAGCTGAAATTTCAAACACTCTGAAATAAAACTGTTATCTGTGCATCTCCAACATAAGCTAGCTAGCCCTGGCAGCCATAAGCAAAAATATGCTTAGAAATATGGATCTAAAATGCAAGAGTAAAGAAGTCCTCCTGAGTCATCCTGTAATATTCTTTGTAAATATTTCCTGGTTCTTTTTTTTTACTTAAATGAAATTAAGGCATTTATGAAATAGTTAAAGGTCTTTCCAGAAGCATTATTTATTGTTATTGTTTCTAAAAGTGCATTACAGTGAAAGAGAATGTATATATTTTGCAACCATTCAGTGAAACAGATACTATACATTAATGTCTTAATTGCAGTCACTGCTGGAACACATAATGCATCACTTAGTCTGATCACAAAATAATAACACTATTCATTTACTTCAGATGCTATACTATAATACTTTGTTTGATCTTAATTTAGAATTCTGCATTTCTGAGATTTTTAGAATCTAAATTATTTCTAGAAAGAACCACAAGGACATATGTCAAATCAAAATAAACATTATGTATGTATTTTCCTGTATTTTTAAATAGTTCATCTATTTTTTTCTTGGCTACATACAAAAAGAGCAGAAAAAGCAAAAGTGGACCAGTCTATCTCTGCTACTGACTTCCTTTGAGTTATTTGAAAAGTCATTTTATCTGCATGARTCTCTTTTAAGTATATATTACAATAATTAGTAGCATATAGGAGTTTAATTCATATTAATGGAACTATTTGGGGAAAAAGGTAATGATGGAATTATTTTTTGTTATTATTGTTCATTTTTAAAAATTCAGAAAAAAAGATGAAGTACACTAATAAAGAAGATAGGTCTATAATTTTAGATGTTCCTGCTATATAGATAAAGGTTTTATTATGAGCCCTATAAACAGGCATATTAAAAACTCAGCATTTTATTTACTCAAGATCAGGGTCAACAGTTCCCAGACTTTTTAGAACAAACTTCTTCACCATCATTACATTCTTTTCTTTCTCTCTTTGAGCTTTCTAATTCATTTTCCTCTGGACTTCTGCTCTTACTCCCGCATTCTTTAGTTCCTAGAATTAAAATAAGCTTCCCGGGACTTCTGTGAGTTGAWAAGAAGTCTGAGATACCCTTCTTCTATATTAAAGAGGATTCTGTTCTGAGTGTCACTAGTAGCTGGGGTAGCAGGATACTGGGATGAACCTGGCTGAGAGGAACTGATTCTATGGGGAGGAAAGTTTCGGGGATATTATCATGAGGCTGAGGTGAATGCCTGAAGGCACTGGAGTTCATACAACATAYGGAGCAGAGAAAATCAGAACAGCCTTGGGCTGAAGGGTTGAGTGGCATCTGCTCACTGTCTGCAAAGATGAGAACTTAAGCTGTGGGAATGATGGGCAGTCAGGTGCAGCTGCTATTAGCCTCGCTGTCCTTTCAGGTTCTGTCCCTACAGAAGAAAGAGCAACA
Organism: Rhea americana; assembly: GCF_003343005.1. NCBI lineage: Eukaryota > Metazoa > Chordata > Aves > Rheiformes > Rheidae > Rhea > Rhea americana. Next base: position 8,198,962 of record NW_028186978.1, on the reverse strand, counting down.
GCAAAGCCTGACTAGGCTGAATAAAACTAGGGTGGGAAGAGAGAACATGAGCACAGGCTCTGTCATGTAGTCATGGGGTATCTGTAACTTCTGCACAAGAAGAAAACTTGACGTGAGATTCTGTAACTGCTTTGTTCAGTGAGGGAGGAGAAGCTGCAAAGGTGAAGTGGATCTTTTTGTATAAATTGGCATACTTCTACAATGAGTAGATCAGAAGCTTGGAAAAAAACAGTCCAAGTCCTACGTGGTATGGGCACTCAACTGCAGAAATACAGCAGATTCTACCTAAGCTGTCAAAGTGTTAAAATGAATGAAAAGAAAGTACAAAATTACCCATTAGGTTTAAGGAAAGATTAAAAAAAAGTGTGACTTACTCCAAGAGTGCAGTTGCAATTTTGAGGATTTTCTACATGTCTAGCCCAATTTTGCCTTTTATCTCGCTGACTTTATATGATGTTTGAGGTCTGATGTGAATACATTATTTGCTTCTTAGTCCATTCCTGACTTGTCATCTTTCATCTTAATTCCTAAAAGATCCTTCTACTTAATGCAATCAAATCTACTCATTCTTCTTTTTAAAAAAGTCTCTGAAAGTCTCTCATTTAGTGAAGCATTTCAGTCATAAAAATGACATGCTATTATATGATGGGTATGCATTGTATTTACAGAAAAATTTTAAATTTCAGTTCCACAGAGAAGGGAGCTTGTCTGTACAGTGTTAATTTAGAAGAACATGTAAATATTAACAACTTACCACAAGAGTAAAAATCAATTGGTTAATTAATTCATGCATGTTATTTGGAAATTCACTTAATCATGCTACATTTATATGGCAAGCTTCAAAAGGTGATTTCAGTTTTATAACCACTTAAATTATGTTCATGGCCCTAGTGGCTAAGAATGAAAAGGAGAGATTTGTTTCACCAAAGTCAGCTAGTCAGAAGCCAGTTTTTTAGTTAGTGGAGAGGGAGGGGATCACACAGGATCATGTCCAGGTGAGTTTTGAGTATCTGCAAGAGAGGAGACTCTACAACCTCTCTGGGCAATCTGTTCCAGTGCTCTGTCACTCTCAYAGTAAAGTTTTTTCTCACATTCAGGTGGAACTTCCTGTGTTTCAGTTTATTCCTGTTACCTCTTGTCCTGTCGCTTGACATCAGTGAAGAGTTTGGCCCCATCCTCTTGACACCCTCCCTTAAGGTATTTGTAGACATTGATAAGATGCCTTTCCAGTCATCTCTTCAGCCAAAACAGGCCGAGCTCTCGCAGCCATTCCTCATAGGGCAGATGCTCCAGTCTTCTGATCATCTTTGTAGCCCTATGCTGGATTCTCTGCAGTAGTTCCGTATCTCTCTTGTCCTGGGGAGCCCAGAACTGGGCACAGTACTCGAGATGAGGCCTCCCCAGGGCTGAGTAGAGGAGCAGGATCACCTCCCTTGACCCTCTGATGATACGTTTCCTAATGCAGCACAGGATACTGTCCTTCTTGGCTACAAGGGCACATTGCTGACTCATAATCAACTTGTCGTCCACCAGCACTTCCAGGTCCTTCTCTGCAGAGCTGCTTTCCAGCAGGTGAGTTGCCAGCCTGTACTGGTGCAGAGGGTTATTGCTCCTTAGATGCAGGACCCTGCACTTGCCTTTGCTGAACTTCATGAGGTTCCTGTCTACTTAACTCTCCAACTAGACTCTACGCCACTGATCACAACCCTCTGAGCTCTCTGCCTTTCAGACAGTTCTCAATCCACCTCACTGTCCACTTGTCTAACCCACACTTCCTTACTTATGAGCTTACCTATGAGGATGTTAYGGAGACAGGGTCGAAAACCTTGCTAAAGTCAAGGCAGACAACATCCACTGCTCTCCCATTTACCCAGCCAGTCACTCCATCAGAGAAGGCTATTAGGTTGGTTAAGCGTGATTTCCCCTTGATAATTCAAGCTGACTACTTTGGTCACCTTTTCCTCAGGTACTTAAGAGATGACATCAAAAACAAGCTGTTCTATCACCTTTCCAGGGATGGAGGTGAGGCTGATGGGCCTGTAATTTGCTGGGTCCTCCTYCTTGAAGACTGGAGTGGCATTGGCTTTCTTCCAGTCCTCTCCTGTTCTCTAGGACCTTTCAAAGAAGATGGACAGTGGCCTAGCAATGATGTCTGCTGGCCCCCTCTGCACTCAAGGGTGCATCCTATCAGGGCCTGTGGATTTGTAGGTGTCAAATTTGCGTAAGTGATCTGTAACCTGATCCTCCTCGACCAAGGGAAAGTCTTACTTTCTCCAGACCTTCTSTCTTGTCTCTGGGCTCTGGCATTCCTGAGGGCTGCACTTAACAGTAAAGACTGAAGCAAAGAAGGCATTCAGTAACTTAGCCTTCTCTGTATCCTTCGTCACCAGGGTCCCCACCCCATTCTGCAGTGGGCCCACATTTTCCCGAGTCTTTCTGTCGCTACTGMTGTATCTGAAGAAGCCCTTCTTGTTGTCATAGAAYCATAGAATCAGAAAGGTTGGAAGATAGAATCGGAAAGGTTGGAAGAGATTTCTGGAGATCACCTAGTCCCACCTCCCCGCTCAGCAGGGTCACCTAGAGCAGGTTAGACAGGGTTGCATCCAGGCAGGCCTTGAAGATCTCCACAGAAGGAGACTCCACAACTTCTCTGGGCAACCTATGCCAGTGCTTCGTCACTCTCACAGGGAAGAAATTCCCCCTCACRTTCAGGTGGAACTTCCTGTGCTTCAATTTCTGCCCATTGCCTCTTCTCCTGTCACATGGRACAACTGAAAAGAGTTTGTCCTCGTCCCCTTGACACCCTCTCTTCAGGTACTTGTACACATTGGTAAGATCCTCCCTCAGGCTTCTCTTCCCCAGGCTAAACAGGCCCAGCTCTCGCAGCCTTTCTTCGTAGGGCAGGTGCTCCAGCCCTCTGATCATCTTCGTAGCCCTACGCTGGACTATCTCCGGTATAACTCCATGTCTCTCCTGTCCTGGGGAACCCAGAACCGGACACAGTACTCGAGATGAGGCCTCCCCGGCTCTGAGTAGAGGGGCAGGATCACCTCCCTCGACCTGCTGGCAACACTCTTCCCAATGCMCCCCAGGACACCTTTGGCCTTTTTGGCCACAAGGGCACGTTGCTGGCTCATGGTCAATTTGTCATCCACCAGCACTCCCAGGTCCTTYTCTGCAGAGCTGCTCTCCAGAAGGTCAGCCCCCAGCTTGTACTGSTGYCTACGGTTGTTTTTCCCTAGCTGCAGGACTCYGCACTTRCCYCTGTGGAACCTCAGGAGGTTCCTCTCTGCCCAACTCTCCAGCCTGTCCAGGTCTCTCTGAATGGCAGYACAGCCCTCAGGTRTATCAGCCACTCCTCCCAGRTTGGTATCATCAGCAAACCTGCTGAGGAGGCACTTCATCCCCTCATCCAGGTCATGGWTGAAGAAGTTGAACAGGATGGGACCCAGTACTGAGCCCTGGGGGACACCACTAGCCACAGGCTTCCAACTAGACTCCACGCCACTGATGACGACCCTCTGAGCTCTGCCTTTCAGCCAGTTCTCAATCCACTTCACGGTGTCCTTGACATCCCTTGCCAGATTTAATTCTAAATAGGCCTTAGCCTTCCTTGTTGCTTCTCTGCAGACTCTGAAAACATTCTTTTATTTCTCCCAAGTGGTCTGTCCCTTCTTCCACATTCTTTGTACTTTCTTCTTCTGTTTGTTTTGCCAGGAGCTCGTTGTTCATCCATGCAGGTCTCTTGCCCCCTTTACTTGACATGTTACTCATAGAGATGCGATACTCCTGTGCTTGAAGGAAGTGATGCTTGAATATTAACTAGCTGTCTTGGACCGCTCTTCATTTCAGGGCCCTAACGCATGAGATACCTCCAACTAGTTCCCTGAAGAGGCCAAAGTCCGCTCTCCTGAACTCCAGGGTTGCAATCCTGCTTATTGCCCTRCTTCCTTCTTGCAGGATCCTGAACTGCACCATCTCATGGTCACTGCAGCCAAGGCTGCCCCCAGCCTTTCACATCTCCAACCAGTCCTTCTTTGTTTACTAGTACAAGGTAAACAGCACACCTCTCCTTGTTGGCTCCTCCACCGCCTCTGTCAAAAAGTTATCGTCAGTGCTCTGCAGGAGCCTCCTGAGCTGACTGTGCCTAGTTGTRTTGTCCTCCCAGCAGATATCAGAGTGGCTGAAATCCCCCATGAGAACCAGGGCCTGTGGTCGTGGGGCTACTTCCAGCTATCTGTAGAAGGCYTCATCGACTTCCTCTTCCTGATCAGGTGGCCTGTAGTAAACACCCACAACAGTGTCACCCGTGTTAGCCTGCCCTTGAATTCTTACCCATAAGCTTTCGACTCAGACTTCATTCACCCCTAGGCAGAGCTTGATATACTCCAGTTTCTCTTACAGATAAAGAGCAACTCCACCACTTCGCCTTCCTGACCTGTCTTTCCTAAAAAGCAGGTAGCCATCCATGACAGCATTCCAGTCATGCGGGCTGTCCCACCATGTCTCCGTGATTGCAGTGACATCATTGCCCTGTGACTGCACATAGATCTTTAATTCTTTCTGTTCATTCATCACATACTAGACAAGGAAGCACAGATGAACTGCTAACAGCTTTGTACTCTTCTAACACATTTGGAGAAGTATCCAGAAGATGATAGTGAGCCAGGTAATGACCGCTAAGTGGTTTTAAATAAAGAAGAAGAGATTAGTCTGGGATTATATAATACTCTGGCTTTTGCCATGTTATATCTGTCCCCCTTAGTAAATACATCTTAGATTTTATGTTACTGAGTGTTGTAGTTCTTGTGACTACTGCAACCCTAAATTCCCCTGTAACAAGCCTCCTATCAGTTTAACACTTAGACGATACATACCTGTACTTCAGAGGAATACATTAAAATATCATCTTCAAATTCAAGTGAATTAAGTGTTGCTAGCAATGTCCTCCTACCCTATGAGGGTAAAAAATGTCCACATCACAGATTCCTTGTTATTTTATTAACCTCACTTTTTTTAACAGAAATGTGGCAATTTGAAATACTCTTTTACAAAGAAGAGGAGAATGACAGCAGTAGAAGTAAAGGGAAATTCTGTGTCCACAGTTTTCAGTGGGGCTAGTTTTCTCAGGAGTGCTCTTCGTATTCCATGACTCTTCAGTAACAACAATATATGCATACATATTCATACAGATACTAAAAACTGTTTAAAGATGATCTGGAATCTCACAGTCTCAAATGAATACTGTATCTGATGAAATATTCTCTCTTCTCCTCAAAAATTCAGGTTCCAGGTCTACTTGGGCCCAAATGTCAAAATTCAGCTTAACTAATGCTGTGCTACTATTGTGAGACAAAAGTCTCAGAGAATGAGGCCACCGTTCCCTTTCAGGCTGATTCAAGCTAGACACTGAGGTTCCTTTTSTAATTTGCTAGATCAGCTACAGGGACGGTCTAACTTGTTATGTTAGATTGGATGTCAAACACTTCCAAAGGTTAGCAAACACTTAAGTATTTAAACTGTTTCAGTTCATGTGGCTCTTTTTGGACTAAATCTCAAAAGATTTCACTCAAATGAAAGAGCAAATCTGAAGGAATAATAATTTCTGTTAGTTGAAAAAAAAAAAAGCCAGAAAATGATTAACAGCTGGGAGAATGATAGCCTCTATGATTTCAGGAAGAAAAACACATATGAATACGTTCTCAGTATTTAAATATTTATTTCCACATGTAGATAATATCTGTCATCATAGAGTTCAGCGTAAGAAAAAGAAGTTATTGTTCCCATTTATCATCAGGGTATTAAAACACAGGAAAATTTCTGGAACAGTCAAATACTGAATAACTATATAGAAGCTAAATAAAATAAATCATAAATGTGAAGATGATGGTATTGAAGTCAAATTGTCAATAAAAACCCAAAATATCAATCCTCGGTATCAATTTTCTGCATGTACAAAAGAGAAAAAAAGAACATAAGTTAGAAATAACTTTCTTGAAATAATTTAATGATAATACTTTGAAGAGCAGTGCTGTTGTTTGTCACAAACACCACTCTAAGCAAAGTAAAGGTGGGAGAACGGAAATCTAATTTAAAAGCAATTAAATATTTTAAGTAATTATAAGGAGGTTTTCTTCTTTTATGTGTTGAGATGGGCAGAAATAAATTTGAACTTAAACTCGACTAAGAGCACAGATTGCAGTGCAATACATAACAGAAATCTCCTTATACAAKCCTCCTGTGTTTTGTTTTGTTTCTCTTCTTACTGTTTCTTACCGTAGTTTTTCTTACCATAATATATCTTATCATAATTTTACAGAGATACAGCAAGCAACTTGGTCAGGCGAAGCTAAATAGGAGAGAGTAACCTTGCTTTACTAAAACACAAGCATTAACATTTTCTGAGCACTGAGCCTATAACTAAACTGTTTAAGATGTGTTTGTATTGATCAACCCAATACCATAAAAATGTCCAGCTAATAAAAGTTTGGCAAATTCTTCCCTTTTTTCCTGTACAACATACACACACATCCCTACCATTAAGCTGCACAAATTATTTTGTCTTACTAATAGACATGACTGAGAATTTTTCAGTGTTGCACTTTTTGGTCAGAAAATATGACTTCATCAAAAACATCATCCTTCAAAGGAATGCATTTGATAAGTCTTTCACTAGCAAAGGTATCTCAGAAACAAGATTGAATCTCCCACAGGATAATTGTAGCAGAAGGGCAGATGTGCAGTGGTTTAAAACATTCACGTGGGCCATAAGAGAGCAGAGAGATGGAGATCTCCCACCTGAAAATAATCCTTGTAAGCAAGAAAAACACAGCTCTTACTAAAATTTAATGTGACATGCAGTATTTTGGTAAGTTTTGTGAGACGTAAAAAGACAATTTTACCATTTCACTAAAATGTTACAGAGGTAGCCTGAGATGATCTGTGTGTGTTTTTTATATCTGTTTGTAGTAGCACCAGCACCTGCTGCTGCATCTGTGGGATCAGCAGGGGATCAAGCTGTACAGCATCTGTTTCTTAGCTTTACCTTCTTTTCCTCCATCTGCCTCTTAATCCGATGGAGAAATCACCCAGTGAAACCCAGTTGGAGAAGCTTTCAGTGAGTCCCAAGGAATGTGGGAGCATGCTGTTAATTGACCAATCTCWCCCATTTCTGCTCATTTTAGCAGTTCTGGCAGGTTTGGCTACCCTCTGTTCACAGATCTAGAAGGAGGAATATAGCCTTTGGTTATGTTTTTTAATGTTGTCACAAACTGGAATGAAAAGTAGTTCTAACAAGTGTTGCCCCAGGCCTCCCTCAATAGTTTTTGTTTGTTGTTCTTTCCAGTTAAAGTTAGTTTGGTCCTATGTTGTGGTTCATATTGACATAAGAATATCTAAAAGAAAATGTATGTTAAAAGCTTTAAGTTTCTTCTGTGGTGAAAAGATGACTGGTAGCAAAGTACATGGTCAGGCAAAACAGATTTTTAGAAGTTGGAGGTTTAAAGTCAGAGCACATTTAGAGGAAATATTTTGGACAAATCATGATAATATCAAGAAATACGTAAAATGGAGTAGGATTACTCACCTATTAAACCTGAGCAAATGTTTAATTGTTCTGTGAATTCAGGACTTTCAAAATGCATATTGGAGGGTTAATTTATTATCATTAACTTTGAGTGTAAATAGAATTGAAAGAGTTACTCTAGTTCAGAACTTTCTGTCTTAAAAATCTTGTAGGATTGATTAACAAACTATTCTTAAAGCTTCCCTGCATATTACACAGCTGATAGGCAGATGTTTGTTTATCTTATATCACTTCTCTTTTACATTTTTAATCATCTTACACCATGCACTTCTTTTCTTAAGAGGAAAGAATTTGCTTCGTATTACACAGACATGGAYCCAAAATAGCTGGAGTTGTTTTACTGGAGTTCTAGTACTACGAATTTACCTTGGCTTAACACAAAAGTTATTCAGGAAACCCTTCACAGAGGGTTTCCTACAGTCAGTTGCATTTAACTGCGTGTTCCTTGGGATGTTGTGATTAACCATAGTAATAGTCTRCTATAAGTTCCATAGCTAACAAAAGCACTTACAAGTACAAGCACAATAAAGACAGAAAGGTACCAAAAATCAACATGCTGTATGAACCTTTAGCTACCTGTTTTCTTTATCTTATTCTCTGCATGCTAACTTTATTTAGCTCATCTGATTTGCATGCATTCTGTAGACTTTTAAAACCATATTTTCATGATATTAAGAAATGTTTATATATTTCTGATAAAAACTGTTCCAAACAAACAGACTATAAAATGAAATCTGTTTAAAAAACTTGTAAAACTTCAAAGAGTGTGGTTCAGGTAATGAAGACAGACACACTCAAACATACATATTTAAATATATTTTTCATTTTGTCTTGGTASGTAAGTTTAATTAGTTTTAACCATGTTGAGACTTCAGTGTATTAAATGCCGTGAGAGTGATTTGGAACTGCTAACAGATTGAGAATAAGAAAAATCTAAGTTGTGATTTAAAGTCAGAATTTTCCATTTAATGACTGCTTTTAAGTTAGGTGCATATGTTTGGATTTTTTGTTGTTGTTATTGTTGCAGTGAAATAGGGAGCTTATTTGAGTTAATAATAGCACACATTGTAGATGGTTTATGCAATAGTTATTACTGGTCACTTAAACTCATCAAAGCAAAGGTTGAAACATTCTAGCAGWGAAGAAAAAAATTTGAAATAGGAATTTATCAGACCTACTTAAATAATAAAAATAGATTTGCTAATACATTATTTACTAAATACCTCATAAAAATTTGAATATAATACTTAGAAATACAGTTTTCTTAGTTGTATTATTTATTAGTGAGCAGAAAGAAAGAATATACGTGATATTTAGGCATATGCAATTTACTTTTCAGTGCTTTGTATTTTAAGTAACTATTAAGTTACCTATAATGTGAATGTGATCTACCACTAACATACCACCATGGAATGACATTCCTGCATAAAATGGGAAACTGGGAGAATCCAGGAAGACTAAAAAACCTCCCTACGAATATAACATTGATCTTCATAGAAGGAATGGTGCTTTTATTAAATAAGTATCCTTTAGGTCTAACTAATTGCCTCTTTCTCAGTAGTTACCAGGACAGCAAAACCTTTCAGATCGATTATGTATGCAAAATAATTATTAGAATATCAAAGTATGACATGAACTTTATTAATTTTAAAAAATATTTAGAGTAATAAGTGAAAGCGCTATACACACTAAAATCTTACTTGTAAATTTGATATGAGTTGACACAGATAAGAATGGTTTAAATTACCATGCGAAGTGCCTGTGTAAGCCAACAAAAGAAGTAACAATATACGAAAAAAAAAGTTAGTAGGAGCGTATACTAAGGTCCTGGAGGGATACGTGGTGGATCCTGCCCTCAGTAATATTTTCACTGAACAAAAATAAATAGTCTATTAAATGAATTTTGAGATGATATTAAAGAAGGACTGTGAGTGCTAATGAGATCAGAAAGACTGAAAGGCAGAAAATAACTACTGTTGAAAGAGTAATCTCTTACAGAAAAATAGGCCTGAAATAGAGACTTCCTGACTGATGAGGAATTCACTTGTCCTTGCTACCTGGAGACTGCGCGTAAACTGCTTAGATGGAATTAAATGGAGGTAAATAATATAAAAATATTGTTTACAACCTATGTGCTGTGTAGGCTACATGCTAGGGGTAGTGACTTTTTCTTTTCTTTTTCTTTTTCTTTTTCTTTTTCTTTTTTTTTCTTTTTTTTTTTTTTTTTTTTTTTTTTTTTTTGAATAGGTTTTGGTGAGAAAAACCTGGCTGAATAGAATTGAATCATTGTTTGGGAACATGTAGATTGTGTAAAAAAACTGACGGAAATCAGAAAGGCTGAGCAAGCAGCCAGCTGCTAGTTTATCTGATTTCCTGCCAGCCTGCTCACCAGCTGTCTTGCCAATTGGACCCTAGGCTGTTGAGCTGGCTAGAAACCAAGTGGGCTGGTTGGCTTCCCAACTTGCCCAGCTGTCCTGCTTGGCCAGTGTGAAACCTGGTTAGCTCTTAAACTTGCCACCTGCCCAGCTGACTTTTCTGAGCAGTCCACAGTTCCCTGAGTTGTCTAGCTACCTGATGGCCTTGTTAGTCACCCAGCTATCTTACTGAGTAACTGGAAAGTTTTCTATTTCTCGTCTACCTGACAAGCATATCAGCACTTTCACAAGCTGGAGAGTTGTACCTATGTCTGCCTGAGTGTCTGGCTTGTCAGTGTGTTAACCCTCCAGGTACCTCAGTGAGGAAGGGTTGAGTTTGTTTAATATTATTTAATTGAAACAGATTGTTCCACTTCACCAGTGGCACTGTACCACTAACATTTTCCTCTCTTGAGAGACAAAGCAAAACACTGACATCTAGAATTTCCTATAAAATAGATGCAAGTTATAAAAYTTTCTTCAAGATATCTATACTATATGATAAACATACCTACGGTATGCAAAGTAATAAAAAGAAAAACTAAATATTTTAGTCAGTCTGAATATGATAACTGAAAAGCATGTCTTGTCAAGCAATACATTAAATTAGTATCAATAAAAGATAATCATTTAAAGACTAAAAATACTCTGTAACCTGAATTTCTGTACTCTTAAATAAAGGTAGAGTCAAGTTTAATTATAAGCTCTTCAGAATGATATATTAAGGATTGTTTATCAAAAAAGACATCTTCAGCTGAGTTGGTACAGCATTCACTGATTTGCAAAGTGTACTAGTGTGCTCTTGTAGGTGATATTGTAGTAAACCAAAGTGTAAACTGGTGAGATCATACATCATTTAAAAAATAATAGGTTATTAACTTTGGAAATAAAATTCTTTTTTTTTCTCTTCCTAGGGTAGTAAACATGTAACATAAATTTCCTGCTGCCTGATGTGAATAGAGCAGATGTTGAGGAGTCTCCAGTGCKTGATCTGTCTGCTTTCATTTTCTCTTTCATTCTCTTTTATTTCACTATAAAACTACAATTATGGGTCAATGTTAGCATAGAGAAGCAAAGTGTGTAGAGCTATAGCATAGATTTTGAAAGAGGTTCTTTCTAAACAAGATGTATAGAAATCAGCACAATTTTTCGAAAAACTTTATTAATGACCTAGAGAATTAAACAAAGAACTTGTGTCATAATCTAATGAAAAATACAGCACAGCATTTAACCTCTAGCCTTTTGTACAAAAAAGCAGGTTTCTGAGAGAAGATTCTTCTTGCTGCTTTTTSCAAATGTCAGTAACTTACTACATAAAATGTGAGTTTTCTATGAGATTCATTGCTTTATCTGGCACACTGCTGGCAAAGGGCTTCAGGGCTCTTCAGTGAATTTAAACTTAGGATATCTATTCCTAAAATATAAGAACTGCGACTGAGGAATGACATTCCTAGAGGAAATTTGTATAACATTGCTTTAAATGAAAAATATGTGGCTGGTGTAAATGAATGCTGTAGAATTTGATTCGGTAGATGTTAGCTAATTCATAACAGCAGGTATTTTACACTAATGCCTTACAGTATCACTTAGTTACGCTCTTGCAACTGGTAATTCATGTCTAACTAAGTTTTCCAGCATTGAAGTTCTATTGAGTAATGGAGAATTAAGACAGAAAAGAGGAAATAACTGCATGAAAAGTAAAATAAGATTCATCAAAATATTTAAATAAAGATATTTTAACTTACATAATAAAAGAAGAACTATTAACTGAAGTGTTGTTTATGTATCACAATAATACAAAAGAGGAAATGTGTGGTTTTTGCTGTCTCTGTATTTTGGGTTTTATGTASCCCTGAAACTGAAAATGAAATGTTTTTAGAACTTCTGCTTTCAGATGACAGGGAAGAATGGCAATCTGAGATATAATCCTTTCCTGTGTAATGCAATCCAAACCAATTTACTTTCTAAAAGTAGTTTGATTTTCCCCTCAGTGTACACTATCAGATAACAGCATGCTCTCCGGGGACTCCATTCATGCTGAGATTGCACCAAACAGTGATTGCATTGCTGAATCAGCCTGTAATCAATCTTGCATCCTACAGATCTCCTTCGGTATTTTTTCTTTGATCACTGTCTAATGGGAAACATAGCACGTTAAAGAATAATGAAGTCTCGGTCTAATTGTATCTGTGCTGAAGAGCCTCTAGGTACCCTTTTGTAGCCTCTAATGAAATGGTTTGTAACAGTCCATGTTTATGCACACAGTCTAGAGAAAGGCGATACTGTTAATAAGATTTCTCTTTAATGTAAGCATATACTAATTTTCAATATATTACTTAACATCCTTTCCAGTCTTTGTGCACTTAAATCTCTGGTTTCCACTATATTTGCAGTTTCTAATTAAAAGTTACTCATATTTCATATGACAGGAACTTGTAGTACCTTCATTAGTGCTGTTCTATACTGATGTGTTTACACATTATGTCTTCAAAGCCACATATACTATATAATGCAAGTAAAACATGATTCTAAAAATACTTACTGTTTCTAAGCCAAAAGCATATTTCAATGAACTACTTATGTTCTGATTGCTATCATACATTATTTTATATATATTTCTTACTTTGGCAAAATACTAAGTTACTAAATTCAGGAATGAGAAACTGGATAGAATTTAGTAATGGATTCATGATATTATTGATTCGGAGCAAAGAAATTAAAACATAAGATATTATGAAAAGCTGGGGATGTTCTTTGGTAAAAATTTAGGATAGTCACATTTAAAGTAGAGAGTCCATTATTATTTTAAAGGCATTTAKATATTTTGATGTGTGTTTTGTTGTTGTTGTTGTTGCAATGTGTTTTTATGAGAGTACCTAATACAGATCTGTTGAACATGTGTTCCATTGTTATTTTGTTCCTTCTTGTTGATATTGCCCACTCAAAAACTTTTATTTTTCCTTGGATAATTCACCAAGGATTTCAGACAGTAAAATGTCAGCAAAGATATATGCACTTGTAGTCTTGATGGAAAATGCAGACAAAATTACTAAGTGAGTAGGAATGCAAATTCCCCTATTCATGCTAGATGCCTGCAGTTGTGAGAAAAATGTTTCCCTTCAAAGGTTAACATTTCCAATGAAACTTTGAGATATCTAACTCTTTTGTTCTGCCTGCAGTTCTTTGTGGTTTAGTTTTCACATGTACGAATCTCCAGAGTTAGGCTGTCTAGCTGTACATGGATGCTTGAGGAAAACTCAGATATGAAAAATTGTGAGCACAATATTAGAAGTACAGAACTCTCATCTACTTTAAACCAGAAGAGCTCTGTGTTTCAAAAGCAATATGGTCTGTACAGCTCTGTTGATTTTTACAAGCAAAACGTCTCAGACTAAATCGGTGGARTAATCACCAAAGGCAATATTTAGCATGTTTTGGACTTCAAAGAAATACCAGCCACATCACTAAATTATTCCGTAAAGTTTATCAACCTTCATTATTCCTTCCTGATAGAGCATTTCAAACATTATGAGAAAACACATTTAAAATTGGCTGTTAGACATTGTAGGCACTGTGTGTTTTTATTTTCTGTGCACTTTAAAAAGAAAGATTTAAAATTTGGATTTTCTGTGAATGGAAACACAAATTTATATAAACACAACTATGTGAACATGTTATATGTATGTATATTTACAGATACTTTTCCCTCCTGTTTTGTTGGGTAGACATAATTGTTGCTTTATAATGGTAATTCTTACCATTACCTCCATCCCAAAGCTTCCAGAATATGGTATGTTGTTGATRCTTCCGGCTTTTAATATCTTTATAGTCTTCCTTCTGCCATTGATTAACGAGTGTCATTTCTGTAATCCTGTAAAAATGTATTAGGTAGAACCTGAGCAGTCATTTGTGCCTTGTATAGACTAGTTTGATTAGCTATATGCTTTTTGAGTAACTTTCATGTAGCTATGATACTAGAAAATAAGAAGTGTTTGCAGGATGATAACATGGAGAACTGTATACTGTGAATCAAGGCTGAAATGTCTACTGAGATATTCTAGTTAGGCTAGTCAGTGGATAGTGTGAAGAGAGTTCAGTGCTATTCGCTGTTTAGAATCTGAAATACATACAGATATACTACGTATTATATGAACATTATTTTTTTAAAGATATGGGGGTCATCACTTTGAGTTCATGGATTTTAGTCAGCTTCTTCACTAGCTAAAGATCTGATGAAAATGTTATACTACACTTTAGTAGTATCCTTTCATCTCCTCTTGCTGTAAAGTCTGTGGTGATAGAAGATGCAGAGTTTTCTCTGTTGGAGCTATGCCAGCAAGAATGTCCCTACATCAGGACATTCCTTCTGAATGCTTTTCATGTATTTTGTACTGCTGAAATAAGTGACTAAAGATTTCTCCACTGTATTGTTAAAAAGTTCCTGTTTTTCTAAGTGTGTAATGTTACGTGTTTGGGGAGAAAAACTGGTTGAAATGAATCGGCTGAGAGTCAGTTTTTTTTTTTTTTTTTTTTTTCTTTTTAATTAACATGTTACTGCAGTTTGCCTGGTGTTGTAAGGGAAATGTTCCAATATTGTAAATGTTCTGTAATGCACTCTGCTCTTGTTCTTACTCTACTATGCATTCCTTGAAACAATTTTCTTGACTTCTAGCTGGTAATACTTTTTCCACAGATTTTTTTTTAATTAAGAATTTCTCTCATATTCTGAATTTCTGTAAAGAACCATACCATTCCTCCCCCAAAAAGGAAAAAAGAGCCAAAATTCCTTTGCAGCTTCTAGAAGTATAACAATTCATGACCATAAAAGTGAACTTTTTATCTTTATCTTCCTCAGTGCATTATCAGAACCTCTGTTTAATTGTTTGAAACACATTTTGGATGCACTGAGTTAGAATGCCATCTGAAACAGTATCATTAAATGTTACAAAAGATTGCACTCTTTGATGAAAAGATTTCATTTTTCACTGGGTCACATCTTACATGCCACTGCAAGCATGATATCTCAGTTACATATACGTCTGATCTCTGAAAGCTTGTGGGTTTTTTTTCCCCTACTTGTAGCAAAGCTGTGTAAGAAAGAGTTTAAATTCTTTTGCAAGACTTAAGGACAGCCTTATCATTACCTACTCATGTTAAAAACCTATAATAATTTTGATGAGAAAAAACAAACCAAATACAAATACAGCTACCTGACACTCCTTCTCCAGACGAATCCCTAGTATATGGATGACAGGTTGACCATGAGCCAGCAATGTGCCCTTGTGGCCAAAAAGACCAATGGTCTCCTGGGGTGCATTGGGAAGAGGACCAGGAGGTCGAGGGAGGTGATCCTGCCCCTCTACTCAGACCTGGGGAGGCCTCATCTCGAGTACTGTGTCCAGTTCCGGGCTCCCCATTGCAAGGGAGACATGGAGCTACTGGAGAGAGTCCAGCGTAGGGCTGCGAAGATGATCAGAGGGCTGGAGCGCCTGCCCTATGAGGAACGKCTGCGAGAGCTGGGCCTCTTCAGCCTGGGGAAGAGAAGYCTGAGGGAGGATCTTGTCAATGTGTACAACTACGTGAAGGGAAGGTGTCAAGGGGACGAGGACAAACTCTTTTCAGTTGTCGTATGTGACAGGAGAAGAGGCAATGGGCAGAAATTGAAGCACAGGAAGTTCYGCCTGACCGTGAGGGGGAATTTCTTCCCYGTGRGAGTGACGGAGCACTGGACCAAGCTGCCCGGAGAGGTTGTGGAGTCTCCTTCTGTGGAAATCTGGAGGCAACCCCGTMTAACATGCTCTAGGTGACCCTGCTTGAGCAGGGAGGTTGGACTAGATGATCTCCAGAGGTCCCTTCCAACCTTACTGATTCTGTGATTCTATAACCTATGTCCTATTTTTACAAAGTAGGTATGGTTTCCTCATTGTTCTAATCTACCRTAAAATCTTAATTTAGAAGTCAGTGTTACTCACAGACTGAATCATTTTCAGTATAATCTCAATCTTTGAATTTGGCAAAAGATCTCAGAGGGAACCAAGAAGCAAACATCTCTTCTGATTACAGCTGCCTGACTTAAATTTTCCTTCATAACCCTTGCTTCCATTTGTAGTAGGAGAGTCAACTCTAGTGGAGCTATAAAACAGCAAGAAGTAATTCAGATTGCATATWACGAGAAGTTTATTAGGAAGTTCCTCTGGAACACCGTAATTTAATTACATTAGGTTTTATATTGAAGAAAAAGATCTAAAAAAGTAATGATTTTTCTGCTCTCCCAAACATGATATCATTGTAATGGCAATTATATATGAAGCTATATAAACAGAAAATTAAAAATTCACAATTGGAAGTGCATCAGTAGGGTAGTTTCGCAATACAAGGCTCATTTCGGAAACACTTATTTTCACTCCCAGAAGTCTGATATAAAATGTTCTTCCTCGAATTGTCAGGGAAAGGTCTCTTTTTGCCTTTGAGATAGTTTTAATAAATAAACTGTACATTTGTTTACATGCAGAATAATTTTCTGGAAGAATGATCTTTTGAAAAAGGAAATGRATTCTTTAGTCTTTATTTCTTAGCTTTTATTTATTATTGATGGTTGTCTGATCACAACRTAATTTCCTGTGATGAGAAGAACCGAAAGTCAGAGAGAGGCAAAATGATGCTTAGATCTGTCATGTATCTGGTCACAGTATTGTACAGTATAACCTGAGAAGAGAAGAATAAAATAAATCAAAATGTTATATATTCCTCTAAGTGTTACCTAAGTTATGATAAGCACTTTTGTCAATTGGAGAAGATGTAACTTGTAACTCATAAAGATTATTAACGTTCAGAATTGTAAAGATTTTTGTATCTTTGTTTGGGCACCAAGTAGTAACTGATGATACCCCTCATTAGTCCATGTAAAAAGTTGCTCAGTCAAGCTGATTGTTACGTAATTTTAATTTACTGACAATTCAGTTTAAAGTATCATAAATTTAGCGTGATAGAAAACTCTCCGGATACTTGAATCTGTAGATTTTTTTTTTAATTCAAATATTTATTTTATTGTTTGTAGTCGAATGGCACTTACTTATCCTTCTAGTTAGTTTTTGTATCCATAACTATAGGATCRAATACATATACATACATACATACGTGCATTTATATATAAAATTGGTTTCTTTTTCCAAAAGTATTTACCCTCAAAATTAGACTGAGTTGTAAGCTTAAGGGTTCTGTTGGTCTCCTCTACTATTATTTTGTACCATTTAGTGTATTGTGGTTTTCAGCTATGTTTCCAACCATAAAATTTTCAGTAGATTCATGTAGCTTGTGATCTTGTTTTTATTTGTTGGCATCATAATAAAATCTCGTCTGTTTTCCTTTCTTTTAGTTACATGTTAATGCTAGTCCTAATTGTGACAATTAAACTAGAGTATGTATTTCTCAGTTCAGCATTGTGACCAGCATTATGTTCCCTGTGGCGTTTTCAATCATTATGTCAGAGATTGTTCTGTAGTAATTAATCTAGGATTTAAATAGAGAACTACAGAATCATGAACTGCTCTATTCCAACTTTCTGTATGTTATAGAGGATTGCATGTTAAAGATTTTATCTGGCAATTTTTACCAAGATCATAAATGAATATTTATGATTTTTGCAATAAAAATACTTCATCCACTAATGCCAGTAAAATAACTGTGTATCTGCAAATGCCTGTGGTTCTAATAATGTAGGACAACTACCAAGCCCTTTAGGAATAGAAATACAGTGATTCTGACATTTCACATTGTGTGATCAAAGTTCTAGTAGTCACTGCAGAGTAAGTTTTAGATTATTGATCAGTTAGGAGAATAGGGGGAAGAACAGTCCAAGATTTTCATAGCTTAGATATAAACTACAGAAATGCAAATAAATATTGATGAGGACTAGATTAATGCATTTGCCACTGTTAATGGTTATTGTGTGCTTGTGCAGAGTATCATTCATTTCTCTCTTAAGGGCAAGAATGTTAGAAAATCAAATGTGAAAGTATTTTAATTACTTGCTTTGGATAATTGTTATTCATCAATAAATAAAACAGCGATACATACTTACTTAGCCATTTCTGTTCTTAGGAATGTGTTTCTCAGGGTGCTATTACGAAATAAATTGCTACATTTCCTTGATTGGGATTGCTGCTGCAGATAAATCTTTGTTTTGGCTGAAAACCAATAGCACAAAAGAAGACTGTTATGCTAGACTTCCTAATAATGCTGTCTGGAGYATTTGACTTCACCACACAGGGGTTATGAAACCACTTCTTCAAGTGCTAGTTGGAAAGATCAAGAGGAAACATATGAATTGTTTAATGCAGACATTGTTTTCAGAACAGTTTGAGCATATCCTCCATAGTAATACCAACACTGTTAGGAAATACAAATTTGAACAAGTAAGACAGTACTTTGCAAGAGATGGTTTTATACTTGATTAACTTTTGCAAACGTTTGAGAAAGAAGTGTCTATACATTATGAGGTGAACTGTGCTTTTTTGTTGCATGAGGAACATAAATGGAGGTAAAGATCACTTTCCTAATGTCTAAGCAGCAGGAAAATGGAACTGGAACCCAGTAGAGATTAAAAAGTCATGTATTTTTTAGTGTTCTATATATATATATGTATAAGTATACTAGTTCAGATTAAACTTGGTACACTAGTTAAAGAATATGGTTGATCTGAATACTCAGTCATGTAGTAGTTGCTCTTTCTGGATGTTAGATGCATTCCTGGGGAAACTGGCTGTAGGGACACTGGATTCAGGGTATAATATGGCTGAAAAGTACTGATATGGAAAGCTGACTTCTTAGGCTCAAGCTAAGAATAGTAAAGACAAATTTTGCCTAAAACATTTTTGAAATTTACTATATTTATAGATATTATGAAAAAAATCACTTTGGAAAAATAYAGAATATGCAAAGCTTGTTCGTTCAAAGTTTATAGCCAGGAATTTGTTAGGAATTTGTACTAAGAGTAAACTTCCATATTCCATGTGCTGAATCCTTCTTTTTAAAGATATATCTTTACAGTATGCTTTATGTAAAGATCTTTCCTACTGCAGTAAAGGGGAATTTTCTCCATCCAAAGGCAGGATCTTTGGATATAGTTTATGTTATATAGAGAGAATATAYTCTTAATACTATATAGAAATGGAAGTTTTACAGGTTAAAGATACGTAGACCTGAAATTTCTGTTGTTAGATGAAAATTATCTTTAAGGCTGCCTTTTCAAGCTCTTACTAGTACATGCTATTTGCATTTTAAGAATCCTGAGAACAGGCATAATTTGTGAGCAGTCCAGACTGGCTTAAAAGTTAGTAGACCCTTTGCACAGATACTGAACCACACAGTAGACCAAAGGAAAAAAAAAATTMTTCTAACTGCATTAACTTCCATGCAAAATTGTAGAACTGAACCACATTTTGGTGGGAGTATGCTACATGGAAAGATTAATCATGTTTATTCCTACCTATCCCAAAAGTTTTTCAGAAAACCTTTTGATTAACTATGAAGCATTCAGAGATACTCATCTCTTGCATAGGGGAAAAAGGAACTCTTAGATTGTGACTCTCCTTTGCACAGATAATAAAATAAATTACTYTCACTATCCAGGAGCTCTATTTCTAATTTGTAGTAATTTTCACTGCTAAGGGGAAAAGGCTACTTTTCGTCAAGAAATTAGAACATAAGTCTATCTTCTGCTTTAGCTTACATGAGATAGAAACAAGTTTTTAGACATGACATTTTTGCAAAGTTTGAAGTAGAAAAAAATGTTACTGGATTTTTTCTTTCAGGAATTCATTTCTAAAGAGGAAAGTTTCATTTCTTCTGCCAGTATGAAGTTTGGTTTTGGATGTGGTTCTTTGCTGCAGTCTTCAGTCTTTACAGCTAAGACCAGCATTCATGTCTCCCAGACCCTGGAGACCACAGAGAAAGTCTGGAGAAGGGAAGACTCCCTTGGTCGAGCAGGAYTGGGTTTTTTTTAAGGAAAACTTGACATCCACAAGTCAACGGCCCCTGATGTGGTGCACCCTTGAGCRCAGAGGGAGCTGCTAGACATTGCTAGGCTACTGTCCATCATCTTTGAAAGGTCCTGGAGAACTGGAGAGGTACCTGAGGACTRGAAGAAAGCCAATGCCACTCCAGTCTTCAAACAGGGCAAGAAGGAGGACCCRGGCAACTATAGGCCTGTCAGCCTCACCTCCATCCCTGGAAAGGTGACAGAACAGCTCCTTCTGGATGTCATCTCCAAGCATATGGAGGAAAASAAGGTGATCATGAGTAGTCAGTATGGAGAAATCATGCTTAACCAACCTAACAGCCTTCTAKGATGGAATGACTAGATGGGTAGTGAGGGGAGAGCAGTGGATGTAGTCTGCCTTGACTTTAGCAAGGCTTTCAATGTTGTCTCCCATAACATCCTCTTAGGTAAGCTCAGGAAGTGTGGGTTACGTGAGTGGACAGTGAGGTGGACTGAGAACTGGCTGAAAGGCAGAGCTCAGAGGGTTATGTTCAGTGGTATTTAGTTGGAGGCCTATAGCTAGCATTTAACCTCTTCATCAGTGACCTGGTTGAGGGGGCAGAGTGCCTCCTCAGCAAGTTTGCTGATGATACCAAACTGGGAGGAGTGGCTGATACACCTGAGGGCTRTGCTGCCATTCAGAGGAGAGGCTAAAGAGATGGGTGGAGAAGAACSTCAAGAAGTTCAACAAAGGCAAGTGTAGGGTCCTGCACCTAGGGGGTAATAACTCCATTCACATTACAGGCTGGCGAYTCACCTGCTGGAGAGCAGCTCTGCAGAGAAGGACCTGGGAGTTCTGGTGGACAACAAGTTGACCATTAGCCAGCAGAGTGCCTTTGTAGCCAAGAAGGCCAATGAGTGCATTAGGAAGAGTGTTGCCAGAAGGTTGAGGGAGATGATCATGCCCCTCTACTCAGCCCTGGTGAGGCCACATCTGGAGTACTGTGTCTAATTTTGGGCTCCCCAGTACTAGAGAGACATGGAGTTCTTGGAGAGAGTCCAGTGGAGGGGTACTAAACTGATAAAGGGACTAGAGCATCTCCCCTTTGAGGAACGGCTGCGCGAGCTGGGCGTGTTCAGCCTGGGGAAGAGAAGACTGAGGGGGGATCTTATCAATGTGTACAAGTACCTGAAGGGAGGGTGTCCAGGGGACGAGGACAAACTCTTTTCAGTGCTGCCCAGCAATAGGATAAGAGGCAACGAGCACGAACTGAAACACAGGAGGTTCCACATAAGCCCAAGGAAGAACTTTCCAGAGAGGTTGTAGAGTCTGCTTCCTTGGAGATATTTAAAAGCCATCTGGGCACAATCCTATGCAACATGCTGTATGTGACCCTGGCTGAGCAGGAGGCTTGGACTAGATGATTCCAGAGGTCCCTTCCAATCTTGACCATTCTCTGATTCTGTGTGATTCTTTAGCCTCCATGATCAGATTAGAATAGCCTAATAATCTTTTTTTTTTTTTTTTTTTTTTCCATGAAATCAGTGAAACAAGGATATATGTATTAATCAGATATCAGGCTTAATTTTTAAATGTTGTTGTACAGTCACAACCTTAATTTAAACATGCAATTATAAAGAAATTGTTTAGAAATTATGTAGAGAACTGCAGGTATGTTTAGACCTGGATTAGCTTTGTTTCCTCACTTTTTCTTCCTCCTTTCACCATTTTGCTTGAAAATATCTGTCATGAATTTTTTCTTTCCTTGCATTTATGTTTGTATTTTTTTATCAAGTTCAAATTGATTTTTTATCACTCCATTTTAATACATATTTTTCTAAAAACTATTGTAGAAGAAATGCGAACCAAATACTAATGGCGTGTGAGTCCAAGTTTCAATTCAATGCAGTTTCAGTAGATTAATGTACAAAAGTAAGTCACCCAATATAGTTTATTTTTCTATCTCTGATCTAATTTCCAGGCATAAACAGTTGGCATACCCATAATACACAGTGATAATTTTTGTTCTCATTTTATGTGGCTTGTTCTTGCCTATTGTAATAAAATGTGGTATATGAGAACAGGAAAGTGCTCCAGAAATTCTTTCGGCCTGAGCTAAATGCTTGCTTTATCACATGTATACAAAGCATTCACTTTGAAAACTGAAAGTGGTTTTGTTCACAGTGGTGCCTCATCTCATAAAATTAATTGCTTAGACATGTCCTGTAGTACACTAAGCAAATCCCTGATGGCTTCTGAGCCTAAACTTTACAATAGTTTAGGAAATACCACACTCTGCTATGGTCTATTACTACAGTGTTATAATATAAGCTTCTGTGGCAATAGTACTATAGCTGTAGTCATTATAATCAAACTGTAAAGATAATGACATTGTGAAAATTTCCTCTTTGCCCCCAAGGATAGTTTTGGAGTGCTTTTTTGCAAAGGACTGTGTGGACACATCTGAAGTGACTGGTGAGCTTATTCCCATGTGSTTACTATCACAGCATAGAAGCCAAAGAGGCTATATGCAATATCAAGGACTACTGGGATCCATTTCCTTCAGATGTCTGTAGTCTTTGCAAAAAAGAGAAAGGTTCAGTAATAACATTATTTTAGGAAGGAGTTAACAAAGGCACAGTGCTAAGAAGCTAAGCCCAGGAAGATACGTTTCTAACCAATGTCCATGCAGTCTGGTAGTTAAAACATTGAAAAAACAAGTTTCTCAAAATAGAGAAGAAACCCATTCTAGCATGTGGATTGCATTAAGTAATTGTTGTATTTTTAAATTACAATATTTGAAAAGCTTGTAACATTTCTTACCTATTTTAGATATGTTCAGATAYATAGCACCTTACCAAAACCTGGCTATAGGAGAAATACAAAAACTTCATAATATATACAAATAAAGGTACTTACTCTCATTCATACAGCAGTGCTTGTT
Source organism: Rhea americana (assembly GCF_003343005.1). Lineage (NCBI taxonomy): Eukaryota > Metazoa > Chordata > Aves > Rheiformes > Rheidae > Rhea > Rhea americana. The sequence goes on along the minus strand of NW_028186978.1, from coordinate 8,176,039 downwards.
GTAGTGTTGAATTCATTTAGTTCTTCTTACAAGCTAATATTTTCGTTAATGATTTAGATGATGAAACACAGAGGACATTTGCAAAATCTATAGATGAAAATTGGAAAAGATTACAAGCACTTTGAAAGAGAAACTCAAAGCATAATGTAAGTTTGAATTTATATTAAATTTAACTTGGAGAAATAATCCAAAAACAATAATGAGAAAATTACTTGGAGTTGTAGAGAGTCATAGAGTAAGTATAAATAAACAAAGTGATAGATCTGTCTTTTGGGGGTTGTATTAACAGAAATATAGTATGTAAAATTATTACTGTTACCGGTACTGCTCATAATGCTATATTACCCTGCTTTGCTTTACAAATCTGTGGATTAGCTGGATTGCTAAATCCAGTTTGGCAAAATATTTTCTGATTAAATTTTCGGGGGTTAAAGGATCAGAAGACGACTGATATGGAAAAGTTGATTTTTTTTCTTTTTCTCTGGAAGAGAGAAATCTTAAGAGTCTCATTTTTTTTTTCATTTGGGGAAATATTGTTACAAAGACAATAATAGTTATTTTCTCTCCACTGCATAAAGAAAATGATTTAAAGTTTATTTTTCAGTTGTAAAATACTATCTAAATATTAGAAGTAGCATAATGACTTCTGTGTCTCTAGACTTTTTCTTCAAGAATACTATAGAGAAAAACCTATCAAAGATAGTATAAGCGTATCTACCTCTGTAGAGAAGAYTCTTCCAGATAAATTCTTGCGTTCCTTCCAAATGTGCACTTTTATAGTGCAATTTTTTGYTTTTTACTCTTTTTTCTTCAAAAAGGATCAAATATGTAAAGTTAGGGAAATRATTCTGTGATGGGTTATGAGATGAGATTCACAAGCCTGCTTAGACATGAAGATAACCACCCTTACATGATGTGTTCTCTACATGGCTCTCTGAGTGGAATTTTTATGTGCAGTTGGTTTCCAAATGTAAAGAAATTTTAATGTAAATGTAAAGAAATCTTACATTTTTTTCTGTACAGTGGAACAACTTCCACAAGAGTTGTTCCTCCAGTCTTGCCTACTTGAAATTAACTGCTCTTTTAGAAGTGCACTGATACCATTTCAAACAGAAGAAACTCAAAAGTTCCTACTGCTAAGAAAATAGTTATTGATTTAGCATGATAAGATAGTTTCTATGCCTCTCCATTGGTGTCTTGGAAGAAAAGAGATGTCTGTTTTGCAGGATGCATTTGGAATAGCATGACCACACTTTTTGTTTACATCAGTGAATCTTATATGGGTTTAGATGAGACAGAGGTCTAGAGATGCCCAACTCTTAACAAAATGACTGTAAAAAAATGACAGTACTTTCAATGCTAAAGTAATGTTATGGCCCAAACTCCCATGTTTATAGACTCTTAGGTATGCAGGCAGTTCTGCAGCATTCTTGTTGATTTTTAAATGGGACCTAAAGTCCAACCAAATTGAAAACCCTAAAGTACCTTCTTTGATTTGGCTCACAGATCTAGATCAGGACTCAACCAGGGAAGAAAATAAGCCTATAAAACAAGTTATTTAAATGTAAAGAACAAAGATAATAGTGCTTTGACTTCAATCTCCTGATGCCATAAAGTGAAAAAAAAATTCTTCATTCTAAAGAATAAAAGTGAAGCAAATAACAAAAAAGTTATATGTAAGTTAAAGCTAAATGACTCATGTTCCTGCTTTCTAAACTGTGGAGCATCTCTGCTTTCACTAAAAGTCACAGGTTATTTGTCCTGAGGGAGGCAACAGTCCAGTGAAGTAATAAGTAGCACTCAGTAAAAGTATTTTATTACTCAATATGTAAAAATATCATCATAACACATTTCTAAAAGTCTAGGCCCTAGAAATTGAGTGGTAAACTAGGAAACCTCCCAGACATTTTGGATTTCATATGCAACAGATTCAGCGGCAAAAGTTTGATAGAGTTGCCCAAAGTAAAGGTTTGAAATAAATTTACCTCTGAATTTTCAAAGCAGATGTAATATAAAAACATTGTTCTATTATTATCAGTGATTATAGTAATGGGGAGTTTTTTTCATCTAACATTTGCAAGAATATTCAGTAGTAATTGATACAAATAAATAAGAACTGGAAGACCTAAACTGTTTTTCCACATTGTTGTATTTTTCAGCATTCTTTGCATCATAAGTATGACTTTACATTGAAGGATTTAATACAGATTCCTTTTTGAGTAAGAAGTTCTGTAAGAAGTTTAAGTAAGGRCATGCAAAGTTATGAGTTAGCATATAATATCAATAACTTATTGAAGAGGTTTGACTTTTATGTGACATGGTAACTATGTTTTTGTGTAGCTAGGAGTGTTCAGCTATGCAGCTCTGTCATTGCTTTCAACATGTTATGCAAGCTAATGTTGCAGCAAAATGCTTGTGTTGTTTTTGATTATGCTTTTTGTAATTTTTTTAACAGAAAAACACACTGGCTTTTTTTAAAGGGYAGAATCTGTGCACCCTTGGAGACATACCTCTTGCCTCAAGATGGATTTATAGAGCATGTCTGTGTACCTAGTATTGTAAAGTACAAAATTCTTTTATTATGTGTATTTTGCAGATTCTTGAGTTTTTATATGGATTCATGGTTCACTAATTCCATGAAGTGCTGATACTGGCTAGTACTTGAAAAACATGTTGCTAGACAAAGTATTTTATACTTAGTGGCAGCCAGCACTGAAGTACCAGCGTGGATGTCAACAGCTATTGTGGTATGGACAGCAGGAGGATTCGTTTGCCAACATTGTGTGGAAGACTTTGATTACCAGTCTGGTCATATTCATGTATGAAGTAGGACTGTTTAACCATTGCTTCTGTTGCTAGATACTTCTGTAAGTAATGCTACATTCCCCCAGCCTACCATGAACTGAAGTGATCTGCACAAGTTTGACTAGAACTACTACTAAAAAGCAGAGATGAATACCAGATAATTGTAGAGCTATCTCCTCACATGCTGAACTCCCACAAAGAAATTATCTTAGTTTTAAAGCTGCTAATAGCTTGTGAGAGGGGTGCATTGCACATAGGTAATAAGTGTTTGTGCAATACATAGCATACATACATATTTGTAATATGTATTTGTGAGGGATCAGAATTTCTTGGGGTTATTTATAGAAGTGTGTTTAGAAATTTGTAGGTGCTTATTAACATTTTGTAAGTGAATAGTGTTGTGGTTTATCTGTTGTATTGCTGATACTGATTCAGGACATACAGTTCACTAACTGCCAGTTAATTACGTATTGTTAATATGAGTAAACTGCTTCAATTCTGATTTCCTCTAAACAATATGAACTAGCAACTTTCCCCTGCCACACAAGTGAGTAGGAAATAAATAACAAAATACTTATTTCCCTCCTCATTGGTAAAAGGAAATGGCTAGATTGAGAGTAAAACAGTTCATAGAATTATAGAATCAGTAAAGTTGGAAGGGACCTCTGGAGATATCTAGTCCAACCTCCCTGCTCAGCAGGGTCACCTAGAGCAGGTTATATGGGGCCTTGRAGATCTCCACAGAAGGAGACTCCACAACCTCCCTGGGCAACCTGCCCCAGTGCTCCGTCACTCTCACAGGGAAGAAATTCCCCCTCACGGTCAGGCGGAACTTCCTGTGCTTCATTTTCTGGCCATTGCCTCTTGTCCTGTCACATGGGACAACTGAAAWGAGTTTGTCCTCGTCCTCTTGACACCCTCCCTTCAGGTACTTGTACACATTGATAAGATCCCCCATCAGTCTTCTCTTCCCCAGGCTGAAGAGGCCCAGCTCTCACAGCCGTTCCTCGTAGGGCAGGTGCTCCAGACCTCTGATCATCTTTCATAGCCCCACGCTGGACTCTCTCCAGTAGCTCCGTGTCTCCCTTGTCCTGGGGAGCCTGGAACTGGGCACAGTGGTGTCCCAACGGCCCCTGCTCTGGGGCTAGGTGTCAGGGCTGGGCCCTGCAGGGCACCGGCATGGGGGAGGCTCCCAGGCACCCCCCGAGGACGCTATGGCCAGGGCCAACCACTGGCAGAAGCTGCTGCCCACTGAGGCGCYGGCACTTGGCCCCACCATGCCATAGCCTGGCCCGGCCCGGCCCAACCTGGTGCCACTGAGCCCTAGCCATGCTGCTCCCTGGTGGGGCGGTGGGATGGGCCCTGGCAGCAAGGCCCAGCCCTGCCCTGCCAGAGCCCTGCCYACAGTAGCCCCAGTGCAGCCCCATAACTGAAGATGTTACCTGTTTGTAACATCRCTTCCTATAAATCCTGGTTTAAGAGGTGTTCTAAAGAAATTGATGGCTGCAATCTCTCATTCTGTAGCTTTCACTTAGCTAAAAATTTATTTTACGACATGGGTCTGAGTTTGTGAAATGCCCTTCTGAAGGTTGTTGTTATTCTACAAAGCCTCTCTAGGTTTAGATCCAAAACCCAGGATTATCCAAGTCTAAATTGAGGTTGTGGATTAATGAACATAATTTAAAGTTCTTTTAATTACAACATTCTGGCATCTGCTCTGTTTGAGTTCAAGTTTCCTATGTAAATTTATATGTGAAYGTACATATATTTGTGAACTAAAAAAAACTAATCTCTGTATTAGTGTTTTCATTGTTGAAAACTACCCATCCATGAATAGAACAACAAAAATAAGTAAGTGTAATACATCTTTTCTTTTTCTTGCTTTGCTTTTCCTTTTTTGCTGTTTGAATCGTTTGCATACTCTTTTTAACATTGTTTTAATTCATCAATGTTTTTAATAAAATTACTAATTTCAGATTTCTGGTCATCCTAGGAAAATAATTTCAATGTAAATGAAATTTCAGGTACAGTTTTTAAAGCAATTTAGATGCTGTCTTGAAGCCTGAATTTCCTTAGAGAAGTCTGTGATAATGATCTAATGATCATTGCCAAGAATTCTTAAATGTATTTGTAATGTTATCCTAGTCCACTAGAGTAAAATTCAAACTTTACCAGAAATGTTAGCATAATTGGGACTTCTCTGTAAGTAATGAAAAAAAGTAGGAACGTTATACTCTCTTGATTACAAGAATTTCTGTACCAAGTCTGTTAATGGGTTAAATGTAACCTATTAAGCATTTTGAGGAACAAATATCATGAAACACACAGTAGAGGTGGTCACTTCTACCAGATGACTGGAAGATCAAGTCTACTATAATAGAAATTCCTTGACAAAATCTCTACTTAAAACATTTTTCACAGAAAGAGTACCAAAGTGTTGCAGCTGAATATTTCTATTTATGTATATGTCTACACACAAACATACACATCATTATATATATATATATATACACACACACATAATCATAAAATACATGTGTATATATGTATACACACACAAACACACACACACACATATATATATGCATATATGCAAATTCCACTCAGAGAATTAGAAAACACTGTGATGGATGYCTTTTCAAAACTGGTAAGTCAGGCCAGTTTCAAACTTCAAAACTAAACTTTACTAGTTTGACATTCCTTAACAGTCTCTGTATGCATCTTCGCAGTTATATGTCTACATATTTATGCTTATCTATTTATATCAATTTATATCAACAAATGATTTRTATAAACCATTTCTCTAAGGAACAGAGAGGAAACTGAATCAAAACATGATTCATTTAAAATAATTAGCTGAAAAAAGTAGTTTATCACATGGTAAAATAAACTTATTAATGAAAAGGTGGGAAAAAACAAATCAGCTGTAAATCAATGATAGCTTTGATTTCTATGTTTGCTTAGTGAACTCAAAAAGAATATTGATAAAACTAAAAAAAGCTATGTTAAGTATTTCTGGAGAARTGGTTTCCACATGAGGAGAAACGAAGTAGATTATGACTCTTCACTTTGTGAAGAGGTAAATAAAAAGCAGATATGCCAGAAGCGTATAAAACTGTGAGCATTCTTGAAAAAGTAGGTAAATAAAAGCAGTTTTCATAATTGTAGAATTTTTCAGTGAAATCTTAGCCATCGGACAAAAAAAAAGAAAAAAKAAATWCTCCGAACTGGGAACTGTTTGCGGTACAGAAAAAATCTTTAAGAATACCTCCSTTAGCAATTGTGAAACACAATTGTCTAATTAATTGGCTCAAGAAGTCCCTAAGCGAATGATTACTGGATGCTGGGATGTTATCACTGGGGAGATTATCATCCTGTACATACTCTTTTGTTTCTTGCTCTTCCTAAAAGCATTTGCAAGCACTGGGTTAAGTAGTCTTTTGAGTGCTATTTGTAGAAACATCAGACTAAAATGACTCAGTCTGAGTTTGTAGCTTTGGAGTAAAAAAGTACACTTCTGTGCTTACAGCTCTCATACTTAATTGTTGTAATAATTTAAAATATGAAACTAAGTAAAGTCAGGAATCCATGTTGCCTATTCTTCCATGTGTATCTTAATAAGCTGACTAACAATCCATAGTTTTCTGATCAGTTAATACATCGTTACTCCACAAAAAAGAAAATAACTTCTATAGAGGAACTGAAGGTACATACAGCTATACACAAAAATACTCATGACATGCAGTATCTTCCACAGTTCACTGACAGATAAGCAGGATATGTTTGAATCCTTGAATCGTTAAGGTAGAAAAAAGAATGCTAAGTGGAGCCTCTTCCTCATGGAAAAACATATGCCCATGATGTATTGGTTAGAAACTGATGATAAATTCTTGTCACAAATGGTGACCGTGAGATGGTGGAGTTCAGGATCCTGTAGGAAAGAAGTAAGACAACAAGCAGGATTGCAACCCTGGACTTCAGGAGAGTGGACTTTCGGCTCTTCAGAGTCCTAATTGGCGGAATCTCATGAGCCCTAGAAGGAAGGGGGATCCAAGACGGCTGGCTAGTATTCAAACATCACTTCCTCCAAGCTCAAGAGTGGTGCATCCCTATGAGTAAGAAGTGCAGCAAAGGGGGCAGGAGACMTGCATGAGTGAGCAAGGAGCTATTGGCCAAATTCAAGCAGAAGAAGAAAATACACAGAGTGTGGAAGAGGGGACAGGCTACTTGGGAAAATTACAGGAATGCAGTCAGAGTATGTAGAGATGCAGCGAGGAAGGCTAAGGMCCTGTTTTAATTGAGTCTTGCAAGGAATGTTAAGGACAGTAGGAAGGCCTTCTTCAAATACATCAGCAGCAAGAGGAGGACTAGGGAAAATATGGGCCYGCTACTGAATGGGGCGGGGGCCCTGGTGACAAGGGATACAGAGACGGCAGAATTACTGRATGCCTTCTTTGCTTCAGTCTTCACTGCTAAGGGCAGCCCYCASGAATCCTGCAGCCTGTATGTGAGGGAGAAAGTCTGGAGAAGGGAAGACTTTCCTTTGGTTGAGGAGGATAGGATTAGAGACCTTCTGGGCAGGCTAGACATCCACAAATCCATGGGCCCCAATG
>NW_028186978.1:8143871-8167134 GCF_003343005.1 Rhea americana | reverse complement strand
GTTGGGGGGGGGGGGTGGACTAGATGATCTCCAGAGGTCCCTTCCAACTTTACGGATTCTATGATTCTGTGAAAGTAGACAGAATCTGTTCAGGCTTTCATTTTTGAAAAAAACTAAGTGGAGTTAACATTATAAGATCTCTGAGGCTGATAAAAGTTTGTTATTTCCAAAAGCCTGGAGAAAGGCCACTCAGTCCTTAAAAAGATGTAGCTTTCTGTTTACGATTTTCTGTTCACTAGTTGAAGCAACACTCTTGTACATGCAGGCTTTTTGATGTCTAATTCCCTCTACATGCATCTTAAGAGGAGCAGATTCCTTGAAGTAGTGAGTTACCTAGAAGTAGAGTTTGCGAAGATTGTGGCTTTTAACTATGTGTTTTGGATCTAGCTATGACTGTTCTGAATATAGGCACATAAGGAATTCAYACAAAGTAAGTGAATACATTTTTCATCATGTGTAACAATTGCTATTTGTGGGTTAAGTGACTGGCACTGTAATAAATGCAACCTAAAGTACTACAGGAAGTAAGGGAAGGTAAGAATAACTTGAAGAGAATAACTTATGGAAGAAAAACAGTTTTGACTCATCATTCATTCTGATAACATGATCATGGAACTACAGGCTGATTCAGCCTCCCCTCAGTCCCTGGGAAGGTGATGAAGTTATTAATTCTGGATACCATTTCTTGGTGTCTTGGTTGACAAGTTGAACATGAGTCAGAAGTGTGCTGCTGTGGCAAAGGACAGTGGTATCCTGGGTTGCATTAGAAAGAGTGTTGCTMKCWGAATRAGAGACCTTCCCCTCTGTTCTGCATCAGTGAGCCCACTTCTGGGTCCAGTTCTGAGCTCCCCAGTACAAAAGGGACAAGGACCTGTGGGAGCAAGTCCAATGAAGAATGGCAAAGGTAGTTAAGGAACTAGAGCATCTATTATATCAGGAGAAGTTGAAAGAGCTGGGACTGTTCAGCCTGAAGAGGAGTAGGCTTGGGGGGCAGTCAATGTTTATGAAGATGACGTATTTAAAGCATTTTGAACACAGTAAATTCAGCACATCGCCTGAACTGTAGCTGAGTTTATGCAAGTTATATATATAAGTTCATATTTATATCCAGACCTCTTTCTGCTTAATAGATCATTTATACACAAGCCCTGACATTGGAAAATCCTTTCCTGAAAATGTGAGACCCTTCCATTTCATGAACTGCCTATCTAACTTTGATAAACTGTTTGACCCTTACTATTTTCTTCTTTTCCCAACTCTCTTTCCTTTTCTTCTAATAACTTCGTAACCTGGACTTTGGCCAAAGCTAATTGAAGTTAATAGAAAGATTCCTACTAATGATTTCACTGGTTCTAGATCAGGTCCTTCATCAGTTAGCACTGATTTGATTTTATTCTTTGTTACAGTCTAGCAGGTAGTTTTGTTCTAAATTAACTCGCTTTTTATATGGCATTCTAATGACACAATTGGATAGATCTACTATGATTATAAACAGCAAAAATAGCTTAAAAATAACTTTTTTTTTTCTCAAGATAATGGCACACATATCTTGAAATTATGCAGAACCATCTGCATTTCCTAGTTAAAAGAAGCTGTTTTATGGAATTTATGTACCATAAAAGTCTGTAGTTTCATAAAGTATGATATGACACTGACATAATTCAAAAATAATGTTGCTAGTGTTTCTGAGTATTTCGTATTCTAAGACGTGTTTATGTGTATTTACATATGTATTTATGTGCACGCTGTTTTCTTCTTAATTTTCAGTATTTTTGTATGAAGTAATATGTGACTAAYCCATAAAGAACCCTGCAAGAATTAAAGTCATCCAAAAGTGAGTCTCTGAAGTATTCRTATCTTGTTTAACTAGTGCAAGACTGACCTTTTCTCATTCACACTCCKTGTTTTATGGGATGCTTAACCTCTTGTTGAGTTCATAGAGGTGGAACATTGTACCTATTGACATAAAAAAGACTATGTTCAGCATGCTTAAGATTCTGTGTAATTTTTATTGGGATGAGATGTAGTCTTGGATATTTTCTTAATAAATGTTAGCTGACCATAAATTCCATTTTGCCTGACAGATTGACATTTGGATTTAAAAAGGATTGAAGTGTTTTATCAAAGAGCTGGCTTTTTTGAAAGTAAATACAGAAGTTCTTTCTGTTTTAATGAAATAAAAATCATATGGAATACAATTAATAAATACAGATTTTAGTATGTTTTTAAATGCATAATTCAAAAAATGATAACAAATTCTAATTCCAAATTTTGGAGATTAAGTATGGTTGTGTTTTTGTTTCTAAGAGGGAAAAAAGAGATTATGTCCAGAAGAAAATAAAAGGAGACTGTAGTAAGAGAAAATTAAGCATTGGCATAGAAGTCTGCATAGGATGATTAAAGCAAATCTTCATGTATGTCTTTGAAATTTCTAAGCTRGTGAGCAATAACTAGGTTTATATGCTGATTCAAATCATTAACAGCATATGTATTTATATGAATATGAACATAAACAGCATCATGTGTTTAATCGTGCAGAAGACAAGTTCAGTTAGAGAAGACCTATGTGCTTGAAGTGGTAAATATCAAGCTCGCATTAAAACACCTGCTCATTTGTTTTGCCTAAACATGTCCACTATTTTATGAACTAATTTATGTGGTTGATTATTTCAATTTATACAAAGCTCCACTTAGTTTTGCCTATTTTGGAATTTGAATTTTTTAAGTTGTATTTTTTTATGTTTCTTAAACTTAMAACTTGAAATCATTAATCACCTATTAATTTTCTTACTTCATTTTAAAGACAGCATCTTTTTTCTCTCTTGACTTTGCTTCACTGTTCAAAAAACACTATCAAGTTTTTCAGATACCTTCACTAGAAACATAACTTAAAGTTAGGCCACAATTACTTTCATTTGTTGAAAACAAATATATGCTCATCTTTTAATAAGTAATTTTCCTTTCACAGGAAAGTTATACTTAATCCTTTAATCTTATATACATATATAATTYCATTTATGTATGCATCTATACATRTATGTGTACATATATACACAGTTTTATATGTATATAACAGACCTGTTCACTTAGATGCAAAGATACTAATTTCTGYAAATCTGGAAAAAATGTTTTTAGTTATTCAGGTTTTCTTTGAGGATAATTTGATAACTATGAATAGACCCACATTTAACATTTAACTAAATTTTTTTTATCTCTTGGTGATATTAAGGTAGAATCCTGTTTTGCATTCTGATCTTAAGATTAATTTGACTCACAAATAATAAAAAATATTTTTAAGTTTCTTGAGCAATCACAAAACCAGTATCTGATGAAGTTTTCTATTGGGGTCTCAGCGACAGCTCTGTTATCACACAAACTCCCCTAAATAAAACTTTCTAGATTTTAAAAGTGTGATGTTAAACTGTTTATTTTCTTTTAAATGTTCTCCCAGTTTTACAGAGGTACATGAAGTTCCTACTCCATTTTAAGCACTTATTCTTCTCATTTTTCTTTGAATAAATTCAATGTAAATTCAATGGTCAGTACAAAGTTAAATATTTCCTGTAATAAAGGAATCTGTTATCAAAGGGTGTGAGCAAGTTTCAGTAATTGATCAGTCTGGAGTGGGAGACCCTAATGTTTCCTGTAGCTGAATGCATATAGAAAAGTGATTTTAGTTTGCAAATTTCCCTTCATTCTTTTTCCCCTTTAGTCCACCGATATCCCTTGCAAGTGCCTTCATTTTTTGCATCCTCTGAGGGCAAGAACTCAAGATTTCAGTTGTTCACCCCCGAGCACTCTGAAAGACATCTTATCTGGTCTGTCACCACACTCTTTAGGTACAATAGAAACATGATGAGAGAGAACACAAGAAACTACAATTCTTGACCCTCCTTTTGCCCTTTTTTATGGTGAAGCTCTGTGTAATTGAACAGCCTCAGAGAGATAAGAAACAAGCAGCTTCTGCTTTTGTCCAGAGCCCCAGAGCCTAGTAGCCCTGAAACTGGCTTACATGATAATGTTAAATTAATAGCTAATTAGTTGGGAAGAGTCTGGAAAACTCCGAAACTTGCATTAGTTACATATTTCATTTGGATTTTTATCACAGAATTTGTTATTAGCTTTTTTCTAGGAGGTCACAGGCCAGAAAGATTTTGTTTTAATAAAGGATGGTAAAGTACATTTGATGATCTAAGTTTCATTGTATTAACAGCTATTCACTGCATCTGATGTGTAGATTATGTCTCCATAGAAATTTCCATTACACAACATATTTGTCATTGCTTACTTTCTAGAATACAGCATTCATTATGTGCCCAACAGCACAACAGTAATTCAGCATCTGACAATATTTCCATTATAAAACTCCCTTATAAGAGGATTTTTAATGCATTCATAAAATTTCAATCTTACTGAAATTTACCAGAATGTTTCAGTCTGAGTGTGAATATATATTAACCAAGTTAATAGTTCAATAATTACAAATAATTCAAAAATAATAAAAAAAACCTAGCCCCTTTGTTGGAGACTAATAAAGAAAAAAATCAATTTCAAATAAACTAATTTTGTGAAAAAAATTATAAAGGTTAGATAACAGCAGTTTATACCAACCACATATTTAATGGTGGTATTGAATTAATTAAGTTTAATACCACATCTGAGTCTGCTTGCTTTCTAATCAAGCGCACATATCCTTTCTTTTATAAAACAGTAAATTTGTTTCTCTAAACAGTTGGTAAAACTTCAGCATGTTCTAATTTTTATTAATTTATTTTTTGTACTGAAACTATAATACAGATTTAATTGATACTTTTTATTGCTTGTATAGTCAACAATTTTCTTTGAGAATTTTGCTTTTTTATTGACAGGATGAACGAAGGTCAACTGCTAAGACAGTCAGACAAATAAAGTAAGCAAAACAAACAGCCAAGCAATAAAAACCTACTTAAAATGGCCAATTCCTATACGTCTCTTTTGCTTTTTTAATACAGAATTTTAAGGACACAATAAGCAATTTCAGATTTTTTTAAAGGACAGCAGGAATTAATGGAATGGTTTAAGTGTTCAGCATGATTTGGGATTATGAGAYCAAAAGGTGATAAAAAGACCTTTATGTTGCAAAAGGACAAAGCTGAAACAGGGAGATGGTGCATTTATTTCAACATTAAGAATGCATCCCATTAGTCCTAAAGTTTGTGAAACCAGTGTCCTCTGAATCTCTCAGGGATAATTCACCTAAATTAGCATTAGCTTTAGGAGGGAGCTGTGATCTGAATACTGCTCTCTTCGTTTACTCCAGCAGAAAAACTTAAATTTAATTTATTTAGTGACCTTTGTAGATTTCAGACTTGAATGATTTTCTTTCATTTCAGTCTTTGGTAGACTCTAGGCAGGAACTACCCCTTGTAAATGGTGATTGCCTTGTTCACAGTAATACGTGTAGCGCCTTGGGGCTGTCCTGTGCTCCTCTTATAGTGCAAATGTAARGCTAGGATAAAATGCTTAAAAAGACAGCATTATAGAAAAATAATGATCAGGCTTACTATGGTTAAACTGAGACTCTTTTTGAAAAAGCACTAAATTTGATGGGCGGTGAAATATCCTTAAAAACATATTTGTGCTGTGATAAACAGGTTCAGTTGCAGAGTGACAACACATGTATTTCAAGAAGACACGTGGGTACCGAAATTCACAATTATGATCTCCCCAAATCCCAATTCGCCTTATAACTATGGGAGCTCCTATATTACATCAGTATGTATATAAAAAGACCGTATTCACTGATTACTTTGCTTCTGAACAGATGCAGAAATGCTTCAGTGTTAACATAGATCCCTAACTTAATGCCTTATTCCTGCCAAACATTCACTGGATTCTTKAAATAGGTATTTCTCTGACTTACCTTTTCTGGAGAGTTTGATACGGTGGGTATTCTCCAAGCAAGTCTAATGGGTTAGGGCCAATGAAAAATGCAATGGTAACTGTCACTTTCTTTTAAAATGACAGTAGGAGAAAAGATAAAGGTGATGTTTCCAGTTCTGAAGACCTGTATTCAATTAATCCATTTGTGGTTTAACATAAAATGCAAAAATAATCTTTGTATTAGATTCTCATTTTCCTAATGCAAAACGCTAAAGACTCGGTGACTTAGCTTGGAGCTTGTATTTGGTGTTAAGTTTGCTTTTCTTAACAAATTAATTATGAGTTCTTTTTATGCTACATCTTACAGGTGTGTCAAGTGGTGGATGTAATCCCTTCAGAAAAAAAAAAAAAAAAAAAAAAAAAAAGGAACTGAGTATGTCTCTAGCTATCTCCTCCACTCCCTCTTTCCTCCCTCTTTCGCTTTGTCTCTTTATCCTGAATAAAGGACAATGCCTTTTTTCTGTTAGCCAGGTTAAAACAAGGGAAGAACAAGAATCTGAAACATAGCACTCAACCCCATGGTTCTTTATTGGTCATCTTAGACAACTCACTATTTATATGCAGGTTTATAAGGCTTGCTTCTTGGTGTTGTTTCCTTTTGTTACTGGCAAATTCCAAACATCACTAGATGTTAATGCATTTGATAAAATCAGATCCATGAACTTTGCTAAAATCTGAAAATTTCATAGCTCAGCGTTGTGACACAAAATTCCTTTTATGTATAAGGCTGGCATGATTAGAAAAAATATATTGAGAGTTTAGTTGAACTAGATTAACAGGTTCGCATCCCATAAACTTGCATATGTTTAAGTGCCTAAATACAAATGATTCAGAAACCCAAGAGGGCATCCTGTGAGCTCACTTGGTGTTCTTGCATGTAGTATTTATTAAATCAATATATAAGTGTATTTGTAATAAACTACTGCTACTGGAAACAGAACCAAATACAGGTGTGGAAGAATATCTATTCTGAATAATTGCAATGAGATACAACGACTGTCATGGAACTCATATTTTTAATGCATTTGAAATACAGTAGCATAGGGGCAATTAAGGCATTTTTTCACTCATTTTTGCATAACTCTAAGTGGATCAAAGTTGTGGTATTTGCATAAATTAAATAGCAAAAGTGTAGTGAAACAGAACACCCACAGGTTATACATTATTAAACACAAGAATAACAACTTCAGTTAACTTACTGCTGAACAGAGAACTTTGTGTGTTTTAGTCATTTGCAAACAGAGTACTAAAGACTTATAATTTCTTACATCTTGCTTCTTGTCTAATCACAGCACTTTCTAATTCAAATTCTATTAAGTGATTCAAATCAAATGAATTTATGTAGTCACAAAAGTAAGAAGCAACCTACTGGAGGCGATGTTCAGTAAACATTTAAGGTTTTTAATTATCAAAAAGTAGGCAATGAGCTTATTTTCTATTATCCCAGTCATTGTTCCAAAGGAAGCTAGTTTCCTTTGATTTTTCCTTCTTTTAAGCAAAAGATTCTCCCTTTTAGATTTTTTTTCTTCTGCACTCAAGATGTCAATTTTTTTTTTTTACAATTAAGATTCCCGTTGCCACTTTATTACCAAAGCTATGTGGTTTGTAGATCTTACCCTCTGTTACTTACATCTGAACTCATCTGCAAGTGTTTTTTCCTGATTGGCTGTATCTGCAGTATCTATAAACAAGCCTACTTGCCCAAAGATGAGAATGCAATGTTTCAATAAAATTGGTGATAAACATACCTAATTGCAGTAGTCTTTTGCAAAAATATGTGTGTCTGTCTATCTGCCCCTCTACTCAGCCCTGGGGAGATCTCATCTTGACTACTGCGTTCAGTTCTGGGCTCCGCAGGACAAGAGAGACATGGAGATACTGGAGAGAGTCCAGCGTAGGGCTACAAAGATGGTCAGAGGGCTGGAGCACCTGCCCTATGAGGAACGGCTGYGAGAGCTGGGCCTCTTCAGCCTGGGGAAGAGAAGACTGAGGGGGGATCTTAYCAATGTGTACAAGTACCTGAAGGGAGGGTGTCGGGGGAACGGGGACAAACTCTTTTCAGCTGTCCCGTGTGACAGGACAAGAGGCAATGGGCAGAAACTGAAGCACAGGAAGTTCTGCCTGAACATGAGGGGGAATTTCTTCCCTGTGAGAGTGACGGAGCACTGGGGCAGGTTGCCCAGAGAGGCTGTGGAGTCTCCTTCTGTGGAGATCTTCAAGGCCTGCCTGGATGCAACCCCGTCTAACCTGCTCTAGGTGACCCTGCTTGAGCGGGGAGGTTGGACTAGATGGTCTCCAAAGGTCCCTTCCAACCTTACCTACTCTGTGATTCTGTGATAAGAGAAAATGATAATTCTGTGGAATAGTTATTTTAGAGTTTTTAATATTTTTTGTATTGCAGGAAGGATTTAGTAAAGAAAAAATGCAGTAAAACCAGTGTGACGTTTGAATTTCAAAAATCATTTTCAAATTATTTTTTACCTATTTCACACAATTTTTCTTCAAAAGTTTCAGAGTGAACTTGATAAGCTTTAATTATTTTTCTTAAAAAATATTCTCTAAATCATAGCAAGATTTCCTTGGGTCTGCCTAACCTTCTCAGTGGATCATAAGAAAAACACAGAGAAGACAAAGAGATAGTAAATGCAGTCAAAAAAGGGGTGGAGGAGTTGATCCTTCATTGTTGACAGAGTGCGTTCTGCAGACAGCTGTGTGTGAAACTTCACAGTTTTACTTCACAGATGTTGGTGTGAATATTTTGTTAGGATTTTATCCATGTGGGTTGGCACCTGATATCCCACCCTTTCTTCAAGAATCACTTTGAGTTTCTGTTTCAAAGAAAAGTAAAAATGCAAAATGAAAATCAGTCAAGATCACTGAGTTTCATCTGGTTGCATTACTGAACTGTGAAGTCTGCATGATGTTCTTCTGCAACGACATATCATCTCACTTTGTCAAAAACTGGAAGTAACTACATATGAAATAGCAGTGGAGCTTAAGAAATTCCTGAGGAGATCTAGACTACAGTTCATCCTGCAAACTCTGATCTGAGATTTTGTTTCTACGTGTTTGCATTTCAGTGGCAGCTTAAAAACCCTAATCACGTATAACTTTCAATCTCCCCCCTCCCCCACAGCAAATACATCTCTACACAGGCAAATACTTGATCTGACAAAAGTAGATGCTCTGGAATCCTGTACTGAAAATGTAGAAAAAAWTTTGCATATAGAAAAGGCAATTTTTATTAGGATTAGATTCATAAGTCAGTAGCTTCTTCAAACAGTATTTGCACTGGATTACTGGAGATACAGTTTCTCGTTTTGTTGTAATAGCATAGGGTCATCACTATGACTTCCTATAGTCCATGCTTAAGGTTATGAAGTAAAATTAGCTGATGTGGCAGTGGGAGCAAACTGATAGAACATGTTATGTACATACAGGTTGTAGTCAATTCATTCTTACCTTCAGCTGTTACTTGATTCTTCCCCAACCAAATTACTTACAATGGTGTGTGTTGAATACACATCTGTGTGTACTTACTTACTAGAGGAAGCCAGAAGACCTGTTATGATCTTCTAATCTGACCTCCTACATATCACAGATGATGTTTTCAGTAACTGATGATTATATATAATTAAAATAAAATTGAATTAGATAACAGCTATTATTCCTTTTCTGAATACAGATTTTCCAGATGTACACCCTTTTCTTCACATACTGAGCACCTGACATTACTGTGATGATAAAATTCATACTGCAGTTAGGGCTTCATTCTGAAAGCTTTATTGCAATGGAAACATCTGTGAAAAATTTATGCAGCAAGCAGGTATTCAAAGATTAAAGATTACTAGGAGCGGCAAAGCTAAAGTATGTACCAATCAAAAACAAATGACCACTGGATATCATAAACCATCTATAGTTAACTGGTGAAGAGCACATTAGATTTCAATATCATTCACACTCCCATGTAAATGGTGACAAGAGTTAATTTTATTCCCATCACACAAAARCGTATGACAGATGCTGAAGATAACAGACTCAAAGCTATCTATGTGTAAATGGCGTTTAAAAAAAATTGATAAAAAAGAGCTTCCTCGTCAAGAAGGATGAATACTTGTCACAACAGCTGTCACCAGAGTCCAGAGTTTTGTGATTTCCCTGAATTTTTCTTTTCATGCCCATGACTTCTGACATTCTGTGATTTTTGCTTTGGTGGGTGGAATGAGCTAAGTGCGCGGTTGTACACTGTAGGCTTTACAAGGAGCTTTAGGATAACAACCCTTAGGACTGAACTGAAGGCAAGCAGAGAGCAAGGTATCAGCATCAATGACAAGACTGCAAAGACATCAAAGATCAAGTCTGTAGTTTCATGAGACAGTTTCAGCATGGTAGACTGCTGTGGCAAAAAATGAATAGCCAATATGAAAGGTGTAGGAACATATCCCATTGTAAAAATCTAAAAATGTTGTTTATTAGTAAAAAAGTTTAAATAAAATCAAAACCACCCTAAGCTTMCAATTCACACTTTGTAAGTGAAAGGAAAAAAAGTACAAAACTCATGAAGTAAATAGGTCAAACAAATACCTGCAAATTTGGGACTGAATCTGAAACATTTCAAATTATTTGTGATGTTTTAGTCATGATTCCTATAATATTGTCGCTACTGATCCAAATTGCAAAGACCTTCACCTAGGCATATAATTTATTTYTGTTTTTGCTTGTCTGTATTGATGCCCTAAATCTGTGCATTTTTTAAATTAATAGACTTTGAGATATATGACCACCTTAAAGATTTTAAAAATAAGCATATTTGCTTTTAAAATAAAATACATTCAAGATCCCAGATACTTGAGAAGCCTTTAAAATCCAGATTATTTGAAAAATTCACTGATACTGCAAGGATAATTGATACTACAGTGCAACTGCCCAGATACRTAATTTGATTTCCTCAGAGTTGCCTTTATTCAGTTTTTCACTAATAAAACAATACTACAGTTATGCCTTTAAAATTTTGTTCCACTCTTACAAATAGACTGCATTATAAATTTCAAATGAAAGTATTTTGYTAGCATTAAATCTTGTTTCATGTTAAAACTAAGTGATCTGACGAGTGGCTCCTTGCGATAATTCTTGAAAACGGAATAATGAACCTCTTGCAGAATTTTGAACATTTCAGAGTACACAAATGGTATCGGGGAGGGGCAAGCTGCCTCAAGTAGCTTACCCATCAGGAGTGGAAATAGAGTGGTTTACTACGTTGTTACCTTTACTAACAGATACTTACCAGGAAATTACCTGGCATGTGGCAAGGTAGCACATTTGATTTCAAGGGTGCACTGGAAGAATATTTAGCACTGTTGTACTCAGACCAGCTGTGACTCTGTTCTAAGTATTAGTTTGGGAACACAATCTCATTCACAATCTCATTCATGTCCCAAAGACTTAAATATGGAGGATTGATTGTATTTATTTAATGCTCGAGAGCTGGTATCTTCAACCTTTATTTTAAAACTGAGTCACCTTTATACAGTGCTGAATGAGACTCCGTATTTATTGTACATACAGTTTGTCAGTGAGTTATTATTGTACAATTTGTATATTTTTCAGTTGCTTTTTTCTTCAGCTCAGATGTAGTTAACCTTTGCAACTTGTTCAATGACAAACTCCAGTGAACTGTATCACCACACAAAATTAATGGTTGAATAGCATATAATAAATGAAAATGCCATCATGGCTTAGCAATTAGTGCATGTATCATCTTAAAAAACTTACACTCTCTTCTGTCTGCATGTAACTTTGCTCCGTGACTTAAATTACACCCAAAGTGAATGGCAATTTTCAATTACTATAGTAGTGTATTATGGGAAATTGTCACAGTTGTGATTAATAGCCCATATGGAAAACAATTAATATGGTGTCCTGTTGCTAGGTCAACTATAAAAGCTAATTTCCTGGAGGAAAGAAATATGTTTATCAGCTTATCTTTTCTGATGTTTTAATCTGAAACACAAAGCGCTTCATTCGCTGTAAAAAGTTCTCTTGCATACATTAAAAATGCATATATGATCCAAGAGATAGTGAAGAAAGTTCCATTGGCAGGATGTGTGGGAGCACAAGAAAGACTAGTGTAAAAGAAAGGACAGTTGTCTCCGATTTTAACACAGGAAACTTTTCTCACACCAACTGCTAGTCAAACCTGGCTGAACTGCACAATTTTAGTGACACAGAAGAACAGCGTAATACGCAGTGACACAAACGGGCCGTTCTCCCTTCCCTTAAAACACGTGCCCAAACCCCCCCCCCCCATCAGCCAGGCCTAAAAGGAAGGKCATTTCCTGCGAGGCAGGAGGAAGGACGGGCGTTACTTCTCCTTCTGCACCACTACTTCCTAGCTCGCATTCCTCTTTAATGTCTGTCYTCACTGCCGTTTCCACTGTTTCCTAAAGAAAGAAGTTCTTGCTGTAATTTCATCCCTACAGGCCATACTAAGCCTCTAGTCTTTGTTAACATTTTCAAATGGTTAAGTGGGTATGAAATTTCTCTGTGTTACAATACTCAGTTCTTCTGGAGACTTTCATTACTTTAATACTTTACCCTTTTTGTTTTCTGTAATGTTTATAAATTATTCCTTCTAAAAATATAACAATGCAGCATGATATTTTACAGAATGAATATGTACAGGAATATTTATACCACATAATTCCAGACACCTAACTTTTGTGCTTACATTATGAGAACAGTTTCCCTACAAACCCCTTATAATCYGTCAAAGAGAATAGGAGCCTAAGATAAGCACTCTCAATTGCCTCTACGTCTCTTTYTCTCTCTCCCCCTCTCTCTTTCTGTACCACTGAATATATATAACTCTAAATAAACTATACTCCTACTTCAAATTATATCTCTAAAATTAGCAATACTAATTATCCACATTCCTAAAACTAACTAATTATCCAACATTCTATGTTTTTCCTGAACTAGACTTCTACGAGCATTACTTCTATCTTAATTCCAAATCCTATTAACAAATAAAAATAATTATTGTTGCACTGGTTTTCCAACCACATAAGCAGAGAATAATCTTATTTGATTATACTTCAAAATTCTATTTATAAAATCCTACAAAATGAAGTGAATCATGAACTATTAATTGCTAATATAATATGATAGATCGCTCAAATAATATTAGTATCTGCCTATTTATCTAGAACTTCACTGGTTTGCAAGATAAAAAAMCAATGGTATTAAGAAAAGGGAAAAGAAAAACTTCCTTGCTTATAAATACGCTACTTCTAATTGAGATTATAATGCAGCTATTTCAGTGCCTATGAAGTTTATATTGTACTGCTCATTCTGATATATTTTAGAATTATAAAATGCTCAGGAGGCTTTTTTCCCCCAAATACTTTAGAGTAAATGACACTCACAAAATTCARTGATAGCAGCCCGTTCCTGTATGAGAYCCTCCACAAAGAAGATTTTTTTTTAATGAAAATCTCAACAACATATTGTTGTTAGAACCCAGTTAGTACTRTTTATGGAGCTCTCCCATCCACAATAGAAGATGAAGGCAGAAAATGACTTCTTTATCTGGTACTTTATGGATATTTTATGAAATAAACAAATKATAAAAATTATATGCAAAAATCTCAATGTATCAATTTATTCTAATGACATATATTAAACACTATTTTGCTACAATGATATTAATAACTTTTTTCYTTTTATCAGTGACTGAGATAATGATACTTCCTTAAGAGATTTACATATAGCATGAAGGATATTGGAATGTTAATAATGAAGAAATGTAACTCTTAACAGTATTCTAAATTGCCCTTTTAAATGGTCACAATCCAAAGACATGTCTTTTATTAAAATTGTAAGAAAGATACTATATTTGAGAATTAAAAGAATGATTATTTCTTAAAAAAACCCTGTGATTTATAGTACTATGTAGTAGATAATCAATAAGAGTCATGAAGCAATGATGCAATCAGGAATAGAAAGAGAAAACAAAACTACTGGAGGTTGGGAACTTATTCTGACTCTTAATTTATCATTGATAAGACTGATTATAATAGAGTGTTCTGTCCAGTTTTGGAGCCTGTCTTCCAGGAAGGTGAGGAAATTCAACGAAAGAAAATCAAAGTTGTTTAAAAGATGGATAMATTTTAATGAGAAGAAAGTCATTACTTTCTTGTTATTTTGTAAGTATTTCTTTATTATTAATTCTTCATTAAAACATATTGAGGGATAACTTGATGATTATGTATTTTTATACGGAAAAGTATTTGATGCTGGCGCAGAGACTTCTATGCATTTATGATAAAGCATAAGATCCAGTAGCTGGAAAGTAAAATYAAACATTACAGCTTTGATGTTGGGTAATAATTTCTAGTCCTAAAGGAAATTTAACAACAAAACAGCTTTCTGGGGAGAATGTGGAATCCTCATTGTCAGAAGGGTAAACCACAATTAGCTATATTTTTTAAATACATAAATAAATGCAGTTTCCAGATAGTGGAAAAGAAGGAAGGAAAAACTGATTATCAAAGATGTAAGGTTAGCGAAGGGTATTACTCCCATTTCAAATTATCAGGGACTCTGGAGAGCAGGGAAATGAGTTTCAGTATCTGGATGAAATCCAATATCTGTGATATAACAATGATGTTGTGATCTGGGATATTGAGAAGGTCAGCCTTGATTTAATGATCGTATTTTAGCTTTAGGATCTGTGAAACGATAGAATCTATGTTTAGATTCTTTTCTGTTACATCCACATGCTATTGGAAATTATGTTTGCGTTCCTTTAGCTGATTATGACATCTCTCATTCCACAAGGAAGACACCAATTAAATTAAAACTTGGTCTGCATGTGCAGGTCTGAGTTTCAGAAACTTAGAGGTCAAACAGGAAGGAATCAAAATAGAACTGACAAAAAATGCTGGTTCTTCTATGATATTGGGCAGAACTGAAACGAAAGTGATTTAGCAAGAATACAGAAATCTAAGATACAACAAACAGCCCCCCTCCCCCCCCAAAGCCTAGTGTTTATTAAAGACTGGAAGTGTGATTTCTAAACCCGTAGATTCAGCACTTGTATAACCACACTCATGCTCTTTTTAATTTGACAGACTCAGGTTTAATAAATGTAATGAAGCAGTCAGTCTGTCAATACTATGTGATCTCATTTTCATAAGCACTTGCATACTGGTGAGATTGTGCCTATTCGTATAAAGCACATAGAATCCAACTACTCAGGTCTGCTCTGATGCTTATGGTGCCAGAATCTTATTCTAGAATGAGATTTAAAATGATTTCCATATTTTAAAGAGATTTTTCTGCCACTGTTACTACTGCTGCAGATACAAACTAGTTTGTTATACTGACAATGGAGACTTAAGATCAAATGTTACTTTTCAACTTTGCCTGCCCATCTTAAACTTCTACTTTCTTTAAACATCTCCTGAATCAATAAGAAAATAATACTGATCACAGCTATAAAATGCAATTTTATGATATCATAAAGTTGAATTCCCCTGTGGCTAAATAGGACTCTTGTCCATTCATGGACAAGTACAATAGAAAGAATTTATCTTTTCAAAACCAACTAGCATAGACTATTCAAGCATATTCAAGCATAGACTTCATATAGATTCAGTTTTGGTCTTGTGAGTCAGGGTRAACCAACTTTCTTTCTATTTTCTATATATCATCATTGCTTCCTGYATGTTTTACAGAAACTGCACAATTTTCTAAGCAGAGTTGTTCTTGGTTCCAGAAATAGTGTTTCAGTTAAAAAGTTTGACACTAGAGATTTCTTTATTTCATTTTTACTTGCTTGACTGAGAGCTGCTGTAACAGACTTTCTTGCTATGAACTCCTATTTCTTCATCAAGCTGAAATTTTAATAGGAGACTATCTAAATTTTAGATGTAACAAATAATAATTAATAATCATCTTCTTATTCTTTCCCAATTTCTATTTATTGAAAAAAAGAATTAAAAAGTTAAAAACGGAAACTTCTGCTGCACATTATGGAAGGACTGAATTCTAAATGGTATATTGAAAAGTTATTCMTTTAAAGTATAGGTACTGCAATCAAATTTTGTATCCTAACTTACTCTTAGTTAGCAGAAAAAAAGTGATGAATAATGTATTATTTTTCATGTATAACAATGTTAGTAAGCCTCAGAAAAATATAACCATTATATTATTATTCATTTATGCATACAGTTAATCATAAACTACAAAGGATTGTTAGTTTTGAACCCTTAAGCAAAATTTATGAGGTCAATTTTTAAGGAATTATTCCTCTGGGCCATAATTAGTATTTTGTAGGATGTGTACCTGATGTTACTGTGGAAGGCAATTTGAACATCTGTGTGTATTATTTGAAGATTTTAATTCCAAAGATCTTCCTTAGTTTATGATGTTAGGGTGCACATTAGACAAAAAATGAGTAAAGCAGAAGGACTCATTCCCGTTGCTTTTGAATGCTAAGAAATATACAGCCATTTTGCTTTTTACTCGGATTCTTAAATATTTGAGCCATATGAGACCACAGATTTAGACCCTAAATTGAAACCTCATTTATTTTAGAACCTAGTTCAGCTATTTCATGAGTTCTTCCTAGCTGTAGAAAAATACAAAACAGAATATTTAAATAAGTAAATATATCCCATACCTATATATCTGCAAAGATGCACATGAGCTTTACATTCAGCAGTCAATATACTGTACACTGAAGCCATAAATTATTAGGTTTTGATCCACATGAATTCTAGAATTAAATAAGATTGGAGAAACAGGGCTGATACATTTCAATAATTATCCATACTATAATTCCATTGAATAGACTAGCAAGATTGTTACTCATTTTTATTCTACTTCAGAATAATTGACTAATATAAATGGTAAAGGTGTACAATAAAAAATCRTTATCAACCATTCTGCCCAAATTACCTTGGAAGTCTGGCAATATGAAACTTGTACTCATCCCGAGTCAGTCCTTGATACTATCTTATCTCTGAAAGTGTGGATCCTCAGAACATACAGAATTTGTGAAAAATAAGCTCTCCTTCATGACACCGCTTCTGTGAATCTCCATTAGGAAATATTACATAGTAACACAAAAYTCAGGAATTTTGTCCTTGGAGATGTTATTCTGAGATGCCATCCTTATGTTGCTGTAGAAAAGCATTCTAGTACTAARTCCCAGGCCCACACTACCCCGATTCTCTGCCTTTTTTAGCAGCCTAAATGCTCCACTAAGTTAATGTTGTTCAAATTATGTCTTTGTATAAGTTATATAATTAACTGCATTCCTAATTCTTTTCCAGTGTTTTGGGGGAAAAGATGCAGGACAGCTTCTTTCAGTATAGAAATGGTAAATCTATTAAACAGATTTAATTTTTTTATCAATCTGTATGTTATCATTARAGTTCCTTCCCACAAGACCTGGAATCCCTTAACCTCAGTAGAGAGGAGTGATGATAATGAAACCTAAAGGATTGAAACCCTCTAAGAGGCTTGACAGAACCGTGCAATGTTGTAGCTTTGGAAAAATAGGATTGTAGATATTTACCTAAGCAGTGTGTGCAACTGGAAACAGATGTTATGAATAATTGCATGAGATACATTGTTTTTTTATTTTATAGCTTATTATAAAATTAGAGGAATTGTTTGTTTTGGTCAAGGAACTAGAAATTTATATAGTACATATAAGCTATATGGTTTATTTAATGTTTTAACCCTTTAAATATTTCCCTTGGCAGTCATTCTGCTCCAGAAGTTAAATTCTGCTTTGAGTTACATAGATGAAAATATTTAAAACAATGAAAACTCATCAGAATTTATGCCTAAGTAACTCTGGTCAGAAATTCCCTTTGAGAAACATTAAAAAATCTGAAACTAATAAATCACAGAAATATACATTTTCTTGTGAAAAACTCTTCATATATGGATTAGATGTTTTCCTASTGGAAACAAAAAGCTATGTGATTTCATTTATAAGGTGATACTTTTTTTTGAAATACCTAAAAACTCTACAATATTATGCAAACATGAGCAAATACCGTGGTTCTGCTCCGAAGACCACTGTCAAATAGGAARAATTCTGTTAAGTTGGATAAGCTTTGAAAAAAACATAGCTGACAGTAATTGCAGTAATTAACTGTAATGCATAATAATGGATTACACCAATTAAAMAATGCATTTATAGATTTTCTATCTGTGGATATAATATAACTCTAGAAATCTTTAAAAATACATACATATATATAAWGTTTAAAAATTCCACATTCTTTCGAGCATATTTCATAATTAATGTAGTTACACATGACAAGTCATGCTTTAAGGAAATTCTAACATCTCTTATTTAATATCCTGTATCTTGCAGTATCTGATAATCAGTCCTCAATAGCCCAGAACAAGTTATTCATATGAGTTCATAGGCAACGCATTTCCATTTGTGCATTGTAAGGCTCTCCATTTCACCACCCTGAGGAATGGAAGAGGAGGATTTTTATCTTCAGCTTTCCCATAGATTTTTTTTCTTTTTTTAATAAGAAATCTGCAGATCAGTGTTGTGAGAAATACACTGAATTCAGCCATTCTGGGGATGGAGAAAATTGCCAATGCAGAATAAACAGGACAACTCCTGCTGCAGATTGCAGAATACCTTTATTCCAAGAAACAGCAGTAAAATTTGTGAAAAATACAGGATTTCCAAGGATTTTTTAGAAGCCATAGCACTGAGAGTCAACTACTTAATGAGACGAACATATATTGAAAGGGTTTGTTTATTCCATAGACCTTATCCCTTGCTCTTCAACCTTTTGCCTTCTCCTTGCCACGGGGTAAGGAAACGTGATGCTTCAGAAGCTGCGCACAGTTGACGCAGACATTATGGGCTGAGTGACGTTGGTACACGYACATACACACATGCCGAAGTACACATAAACACAGAGAGATGTTTTGGGAGTGGTAGACAAGAATCCCTCATAAAACTGAGTGTTAGGCCAAATAATTAATCCTTGGTAGGTAGGCTGCACAGGTGTGCGCTATGTTAGAATGTGTTGACCACTGAGTGGCAGATGATGCTAACAGATTATTTTTACTGTACAAAAACAAAAGAAAAAAGAAAAAAAAAATTATCCCCTCCCCAAACCTATTCAAAAAGGTGCTGGTTAAATCAGTCTAAGGTCTTTCAACAATATTCATTTGAATTTCCTAGACTTTCAAAATTTCTCTTACCTCAGTAGCTTCTTCAGAGACTGTTCTTATTCTTGCTTATTTGCTGGAAGAAAAAAATCTGCCATATCTGTGATTTTCCTATCCACTCTTYTTATTTAATGAATATTTTAAAATACTGATTTCTTAGTACAAATTTTCCTCTCTACAATATCCTCAATTATCAGTTTGAACACCACTGTTCTTTTATATGTATCCTTAATCCTGATTTTTCTTTTTTAACCAAAGAACTCTCCAARGATTAAAAACAAAACTTGGCATTCAGTCACGTTTTTCTACCTTTACCTGATGTCTATTCAGTTACGTATTTTTCTTTCTACCTATGTTAAATAAATAAATAATGGACAATAATTCCCCTTCCTGTCTGTTCAAATTCCCGTACGTATTCCCTGATCATTGACTATTGGTCATTGTCACCCAATCTTTTGGGTTCAGCCTGTCAGTTGTGATTATAAGATAGGGAGTTTTCTCTGCCAGTCTGCTCCTCTCATACCTACAAGACATAACCCAAAACTGATTTTGTGAATTGCAGATTGCAACCAGATAGCCCAAGCAGCAGCAACCTCTTTTCTCCTAAATGAATTTATCTGCAATGCAAGGATTGTTCATTCCTCACCTAAATTATAACCAAAGAAAAACCTGATTTGATTTTGTCTACCTGTCTTCTAGTTGACTGATGGAAGATTTTTTTTTTTTTTTTTTTTTTGGGGGGGGGGGTAAACTGATTGCCTGTCAATACTTATAAATAAGGCCCAAAGTTCAGGTTCATACATAACGAATCTTGGGAGCCAGATTTTCCAGAATGTTCAGTACTGGCTGGAATTACTTTTCTCAATGAGAGCTTTGGTTAATAAGTCCCCAAACCTATTCATGTGTCTAATAGAAATACAGAATTATTAGAATTTAATTGAATTTGTAGAAAATTAATTTTGATTTAATTAATATAAATTACAAAGTCATGTGATGGGAGTTCAGATGTTTTTTGATCAGCTACAGAAGGATATCAAGACAAGTATATCCCCTCTGTGAAGTTAGAAATGAGTTCCAGTTATTTTATTTTCTTTTAATCACTTATGTTTTCATTTGATTCAATCCTGTTTCTCCAGCGGAATCTCAGTGGAACACTGCTGTTAGCTGACATGATTGCCCGTAATATCTCTGTTGTACCTGTTATAGCCTATCATATCAAAGATTTCTTAGGGAGTCCTCAATTTGTGAATCATTGACAAAATAGTCCATAACAGCACCTTAAGTGCTGAGCTATTATATGAGGCAGTAATCTCTATCCTTGGTGAAAAGCCAGAAGACTAATGTCAAATAGCTTTCTGTGATTTCCACTGAGGAATGTAACAAGTTGTGCTTCTTTCTGCTGTTAGATGGAAGCTTTTTAAAATATTTAAAATAAAAATATGAATGAGACTTCATAGCRAAGAGGTAGCAGGGCAGATTAGAAAAGAAGGCAAAGATAATATATTTATTATTTTAGAAAGCTCTCTGGGAAGTTATTACAATGGTAAGTGTCATCTTCAGGGATGACAAAAGAATTTACTCACTTTACAAAGTGGTATCAACGGATCTCCTTAGGAGAGTGCAAGSCTGGGATGAAATGAAATCTTAGGCTTCCCAACCCACAAACACACCCTAACCACTAGCCTGCATAATCACAGTCCCTGTTGCTTACTCTTATCTGGTATTACAAATGTAAATGATGAATAGCAATAAATTATTTTATTCAATGAGTATTTGGATTACAAATAATACAAAATGGTAAATATTTGTAGAATTGGATTTATCTGTTAAGTTTTGTTGATTTAAATGCTTTCATTTAATTTTCTTTCCTTTGAAATATGTTTTTTAACTTCAGCGTTTTTACAAAAGTTTCTACTTGTTTCTACTATGTTTTATTGAGCTATTATTTYATCTGTAACTAGCAAAAGGAATTGTTTTATTCTTATATATCCCCWGCCCTTGAAATCTGAGGGCCAAAATCAAAGAAACTCCACTGAATATAATGGAGTTTYTGCCCTTTTATCAAAGCTCTGGTCTTACTAAGATTTTAACAATATTAAATTTCTAAGTAGGTATATTCCACAAAATAATTATAATTTCAAGTATGCTGTAGAACCTCAAGAGCTTAGGCAGGAAGAAAATCACAGAACAAGTAAGATGCATCTATGCTAATAAATTGAAGTGTCTCCAAGAACGCTCTAGGCACTGAACAGGATAACAAAATTTTAGAACATTCTGTAGCATGGTTTTGGCCTATTTCARCTTATATTATTCCTATTCTATCCCAGAATGGGTAACCAGGTAACAGTCCAAGGTTAATTCCCAACAGCCAAGTTGCACGTAGCCATCATATGGTGTCTAAGACAGCATATTAGCATACAAGCATGTTGTTCCATGCCAGTTGGCCTAAGTCTAAGGAAAGAGAGGCAAGAAGGAGGATCTGGGTAGCTACAGGCCAATCAGACTCACCTCAATGCCTGTTAAGGTAATAGAGCAACTAATCCTGGATACTATTTCCAGACAAGTGAAACACATTTAAATTCACTAGTTACGTTCCAACTAGCTGGAAAGGAACTTTGCAGAGAAGGCCCTAGAGGTCCTGCTGGACAACAAGTTGACCATGAGCCAACAATGTCATGGGCAGCATTAGGAAAGGAGTTGCCAGCAGGTGGAGGGAAGTGACTGTTCCCCTCCACTCTGCACTGGTGAGGCCRCATCCGGAGTGTCATGTCCAGTTTTGGGCTCGGCAGTACAGAAAAGATATTCAGCTGTGGGAGTAAGTCCAGTAAAGAGCCACAGAGACGTTTAAGGGAGAGGAGGCTCTTTCATATCAGGAGAAGCTGAGAGAGCTGGCACTGTTAAGCTTATAGAAGAGAAGGTTTGGGTGGATCTCATGAATACATATGTCATGGTAGCGTGTAAAGAAGACAAGGTCAAACTCTTCTAATCATGTCCCGTGTCAAGAAAAGAGGGCACAAACTGAAACACTGAAAATTCCACTTAAACATAAGAAAGTATTTCTTCACTGTGAGGGTGACAGAGCACAGAGAGGTTGTGGAGTCTCTATCCTTAGAGGTAGACTGAACAGGGTCCTAGGCAATGTGCTCTAGTTGATTCTGCTGCAGCATGGAGGTTGCACCAGATATCCCCACAGGTCACTTCCAGTCTCAGCTATTCTGTGATTCTGTGAAACATTTGGGTTTGTTAATATTGGTGTAGCTGTGGATTCCATTTAAGCAGGAGACAAAGTGACAAATACCTATATTTTATCTTTTCTTTCAAAAATACTGATTTTTTCATAGATGCATTGGAAAGTTGGTAACTGAATATTATTACCTTTTAAACATTATCTTCACTATGTCTTGAATAAATCCTCATGCAAATTTTCATTGCTTCAATTAGGGATTCATGTGTCAACTTCTTATATTTTCAAACTGGCTGTTTTAATTACACTAGTAAAGAAAATATGCTGAAGTAAACCTGACTGAGAAATAGATAAACTGATTTTTCTTAATCTCCCTTGCCTGCCAAAATGCTACGATACTATAGCTATATGGTATAGTCTATCTACAGATTTGTCTGTTCTACAGATTGGAGTGAGTTCCACCTGAGAACAAAAATCCAAGGAAATTCTCATGCATGGGATATGTACAGAATTTCTAGACTTAACATCCCATAAATTTCTATTTGGAGATTTTAGCATGAGAGCAGTCTGAGAAAGCCGTCAAATGCAAATGTAAAAAACAAAACACCCCCACTTCAATTCAGAGAATGCACTTTCCAAAAMCATTTCTAAGTTTCTAACATTCTAATGCTTTATGACATGAAATACGTGTGTATAAATCTGCTTGATCTTGGTCAAAAAGGTGTATGATTGTCTTAGGTCAGAATTTGTTTTAGATTTTTAATAGAGATGATGAATGTTTTTTGTACAGAAAAAGCCACATTTGGGGCTTTTTAAATTTAAAATATTTAATTACATTTTAATATGATCTTTCACGTATTCTGTTTTTACTTTTTTGCTTGTTTAATTTTACAAATAGTAGATAGCCCTACATCAAGCTCTTATTGCAAAATTATC
>NW_028186978.1:8009473-8142701 GCF_003343005.1 Rhea americana | reverse complement strand
CAGAGAAGGCTATCAGATTGGTTAAGCAGGATTTCCCCATGGTGAATCCATGCTGGCTGCTCATGAGCACCTTCTTTTCCTCCATATGTCTGGAGGTGACATCCAGGATGAGCTGTTCCATCACCTTTCCAGGGATGGAGGTGAGGCTGACAGGCCTATAGCTGCCTGGGTCTTCCTTCTTGCCCTTCTTGAAGACTGGAGTGACATTGGCTTTCTTCCAGTCCTCAGACACCTCTCTAGTTCTCCAGGACCTTTCAAAGATGATGGAGAGCAGCCTGGCAACAACATCCGTCAGCTCCCTCAGTACCCGTGGGTGCATCCCATTGGGGCCCATGGATTTGTGGATGTCTAGCCTGCCCAGAAGGTCTCTAATCCTATCCTCCTCAACCAAAGGAAAGTCTTCCCTTCTCCAGACTTTCTCCCTCACATCCAGGCTGCAGGATTCATGGGGGCTGCCCTTAGCAGTGAAGACTGAAGCAAAGAAGGCATCCAATAATTCTGTCTTCTCTGCATCYCTTGTCACCAAGGCCTTCGCCCCATTCAGTAGCGGGCCCATATTTTCCCTAGTCCTCCTCTTGCTGCTGATATATTTGAAGAAGAAATACAGAATAAATATCTCAGAAATACAACAAGGAAAGTCGAGGCCAGTTACTCCTAGTACTACTTTCTGCATCTTGCTGAAGATTGATACTGGATTGAGGCTCTGTAACACAAGCCTATTCAGTTCAGGAGTTTGTGTTCTGTATTGTTTTTCTCCTTCTTGACATACTGGCTAATAGGRGGGAATTCACTTTCTAAAGAAATTGATCTCCTTTATAGTCTCCTGGTTGCATAAGTACTGCTGTATCAGCAACAGAAGGTTGTCAGGGGAAATAAGTAGAAATAAACTGCAAAGGGAACTTGGGAGAAGGGGAAATTAAGAGTAAAAACAAATTACTGTATAAGTGATAGGCATTGACCTGGTAATGTAGGTCCTTTGCTGAAACCAATCTAAACCTCTGTGACCATGACATATTCTTAGTACTTTGCTATAAATACTTGGGGAAAGAGCATCAGAATGAGAAGGAGAACCTAACTTAACAGACACCACTTTTCTGAGTAGGAAAATATGTACATATTTATAGTTTTCTTTTTCTTTAATGCCTATAACAAATTCGTTCTAATAAATTAATTTCATCTTCTAAGTCACATTGACAGAGGCATACTTTTCAAAGTAATAGAGAAGAGAAAAAGAAGAACTTTCAGAAGACCTGAAAATCAGTGACTCTGGACCATGGTGTCCAAACTGGGTATTCATCAATGTTCTCAGCACTTGAATTCAAAGAGCTTGGCTGAAGGGCAAATCAGAGCTGCATCTTCATTTAATGAAGTTTCTTTTGACTTTTCCTTCAAGAAATAATAATCCTTCAAGAAGGTACATCTGATGTTGTTGTATGTAATGTCAAATTCAGAAAGATCATAGCTGCAAATTAAGGACTATTTCAGGAGAATAATTTCATATTTTCATTTTGGTGAAATTAATTTTCTAGGATTATAAAATTCAGGATGATTCAATGATTTTGAGTTTCATGAATGTGAAAGACATTTTCTTAAAGAAGTTTCAGACAGCATGGTAACCATTAGACAGTTTTTGAAATCAAAAGAGATTGATCTTCTTTGATATGTGTTCCTGAGAAATTTTGAATTAGGTTGTCATTCATTTAGCATGAATCACTAAGCAAAAGAGAGAATGAAAACCACTCAAAATACTAAATGCAATTTAATGCAGTTTACATAATTACGATTCTCTCTGAATAACTTGGCAAATTGTTTTAGTCTGCTCAGGATAATCTTTGGACACCTTCACGTTTTAAAAGGAAAAAAAAAATATACAAAGTCAGTTTCTGTGGTTTGATGAACACTTTGGCCTGGCTCCTGTACCTATAAATATTATTATAGTTGAAATATTGAACAGAACAAGAAAGTCAAACTGCAAATGAGCAATAATTCTCTTCTAGTTGAASAATTTCTGGAAAATTTAGCCAGGTGAAATTAATGAGTAATTTAAATTAATATTTTTCATATTTCATTCAAAAGTTGTAGACAACTCTTTTTTTTGTCTGAGTCTAAAAAAGGTCATGATGTTGCTAGAGTAACTCTGCTTTTATGATCTCTTATTATAGACTTCAGGAATGCATGACTGAACTTAGATAATCAAACCAAGACAAATTACAGCATCTAWCTTGAAAATAGTTTCAAGGGAATTAACTAATGTTAAAAGTATATGGTCAGAAATATAACTAAACTCTTATAGTCAGTGACACTGATACAGAAACTTGCTACAGTAATCCATTAAAGACTAAAAAAATGGGGTTTTTTATTACTCAAAAATTACAGAATCATAGAATCGGTAAGGTTTGAAGGGACCTCTGGAGATCATCTAGTCCAACCTCCCTGCTCAAGCAGGGTCATCTAGAGCAGGTTAGACAGSGTTGCATCCAGGYGGGYYTTGARKATCTCCAGAGAAGGAGACTCCACAACCTCTCTRGGCAACCTGSYCCAGTGCTCYGTCACTCTCACAGGGAAGAAATTCCCCCTCACGGTCAGGCAGAACTTCCTGTGGTTCAGTTTCTGCCCATTGCCTCTTGTCCTGTYRCAYGGRACAACTGAAAAGWGTYTGKYCCCRTCCCYTTGACRCCCTCCCTTCAGGTACTTGTACACATTGATMAGATCCCCCCTCMGTCTTCTCTTCCSCAGGCTGAAGAGGCCCAGCTCTCGCAGCCGTTCCTCATAGGGCAGRTGCTCCAGCCCTCTGATCATCTTCGTAGCCCTATGCTGGACATTAGCACTTTCCTAATATATCTGCAGCCAATCTCCATCCTGCTGAAAATTCTGAAAATGATTTATATTTCTTACATACTAAAGGAATTCTTCCAAATTAAAACAGAAATAAATTCTGTAAAAGGAGTTACTTTATCCAATTTTTAGCACCATAAATTATTTATTAACACATTGATGAACATAATTTTGGATTGTTTAACTGTTAGAGATTTTTCAGGTGTCAAATCCTTTGTCTTGTATGATTATTTGCATGTTGCTAAGGATTAAATGTCTCGTGATAAAGTGATAAATTTCTTTCTTTTCTTTGATAATTTAAGGTTTTTACTATTTTACTTTGAAGAAAAATATTTGCTATTTCACTGTTTCCTATACTTCGGGAGATACTCATTCCTATTCTGTTGTTCAGAGAAGAATATATAATCAGTGTATTTTTTTACTTTGGATAAATCTGAACATCTGAGGGTTGTGTAAACCAACAACCTAGAAATAATGTTACTGCTTCTATAATGTGCACCATACTTCTTAATGGTCAAGGTCTGCTATCCCTCTTTCCCAGGAGTTATTTTTTTTTTTTAATGTTATCCATCGCTGTGTGTTTTTGCAAATCCAAGCCATCATGAGTTTAAAGGTACCACAGACCACTGGATCACACAATATAAATGGCTATATATGACAAGCTATTGCTTTCAGCCAGTTATCCCTGTACTGGACTCAATAAAGTGTGCCTTGCTACAGTGCAGCTCCCAGAAAAATGCTTTTTCTTTGAATATATGAAACAGTAAAGATGCTGCTGTTTTAATATCTGATTTGAACACATTTTTATGCTTCAGTACTTAAAATGTGTGCTACATTTCCTGCCTAAATTAGTGTTCTAACTGCATACATTGGTTGATAGTTGCTACAGTATTATTTGCAGCAGTAARATACATTTAAAGAGCCTTTTAACATCCAATGTGTGTCTTTTACTGTATAAAAATTTGTATCAAACTTTTGATAAGTTAATGTTTTGATACCTTAAAGTCTCTTACACATTTCCTAGGCTGTTGATTCAATTTTTGTGAGTCTGTTTGGAGTCTGATTTTCAGTCTATTTAAAAATTAGGATAACATACAAATCTTACTTTTTTATACACTTTAATAATATTGAAAGATTTTTTTGTTTTTGCTAAATCATCATACTCATAATTCATGTTTAGAAACATAATTTTTATGAGTGCTAAATACTTTTAGAAGTCATCCATTCTGTATGTTTAGATATTGAAAAAAAATCTGTGTATATTTTTGTTTCCATATATCTTTTTAACCTGTATTAGGATGCACGTTAAATTATTATCCAAACATTGGCTTTTGGTTTGTTTTTTTTAATGGTATTTACTTAAAAACGTTGAAGAAATTTTGAATAATGATTGAATAATTACTGATTCCCAGACAACCCTACTGGAAGCATTCTGTTTAGATGTGCCTGTCTATTAGTCACTGTCTTAAAGATATGTCTGTCAAGGTGTTATTAATCTGTTTAATAAATATTTAAACAATATTAAATAGCATACATTTTAATGAGCCTATCATGCAGTACTAACTAAGCATCTTATAGGCCGTAGTATATCTATAATTGCCATTATCAACCTAGCGTGCACTATCAATATAAAATCCTTTGATGAGATCTATTTTCTTTGCATCTCTTCTTATCCAAATAATAGCAGGACAGTTTATGCTGTTTTTTTCCCCTCAGGAACTCAGAGTGGAAAAAAAAAAAAAAAAAACAAATGATGACACAGATGTTTATTTGAAACCGACCACACGGTAATAGTATGAAATGATTTTATTATCAACACTATCTACACAACTAATAGGCATTTGGTTTACCATTGATAAATATTGTTACGTTATTTTTACTGGAAACACTTTCATATAAAATGGGAAATAATAAATAGGTGAATTCATATCATATACACGTTTTTAACATTCTTATGGGGAAAGCCATCTTTATAGAGCTGTAAAATCACCAACAACTACTTTAAAAATATGCAGGTGGTTAAGTAACGCTCTGTGGTAGCTTCTTAGCTTGTACCTCTACCACTGAGAAGGGGAAAAAAAAAGCGCTGTAATTTTACTTACCTAAATTCTTTGTGAACAGTCTGAGGACCTCCCACAGATAGCCAACTGCAACAGCTTGCAGACCTTCTGCAAGAAATAAAATAAACCATCCAGGGTGCTGTAAAGAAAGACATGTTGTAGGTTTTTGAGATACTTCCTTCTACTTCTGTTTTATTTATACTGTTTATAAAAGTAAATTACTTGTTTGGAGTGCTGCTCTTGGAGCAGACTGATTCTCTATGGGGAAGAAGCCTACCAAATCCTTTTACTTTTATAGACAGCAGTTGAGCTTTAACTCAGGGGATGAGATCTGCAAGGTTAAAAAGCTTTGCCTTCTAAAAGGAGAATCAATCTCGTTTGAGAATAGTGACAAACATGCGGAAGAAAAGCAAGCCCTGTGGAAATGACCAGGACTAGCACTGATTTGGAATAAATAGACATACCCAGAGAAGCTGTAGTTTGGGAACAGTGGTAAACTCCCTCTTTTAAGCTGTAACAATCACAGGAGAGGAAAATGCAGCTCTAAACCAGACTCCTTTGGTGCACTGTTCTACGACAGATCACAGATGTGAAAGAGAGCTTCACTCACCAAATATTTTGATGTGAAACTCTTACTTACTGTCAATCTCTTCAGATCCCCAATTACTGTARGCTGTTTCCTAATTAGTGAGAAAGTTTAATCCTTTTTTTAATCTTGGTAATAACAGAATACTTAAAGACTCTAGACAAATATATGTATGTATGTATATATGTATATATATATATATATAAAATCTCCTTGCCTTTATAGCTAGTATCTGTACATAGAATGGCATAATTTATAATTATTCTTCACTAGAATATTTAATTTAGTATCTACTTTACCATTAAAATGAGTTCTTAAAAACCTGAATTTCTACATTTAAAAACTACTACATCAAAAAAATCTTTAGATCAGAAAGAGAAGTTGTTTCTTTTTCAGATTGGAAAGCACCTATGCCCTGCAAATAGACATACTGAAACATGACACTTTTCCGCTTTTCAGGGGGTGAGGGAAAAGCYTTCCTAAATCAAAGTGCTATACTTCTGTTACTTGAACAAAGTCAATTTATYCCATCTGTGCTTCTTCCAAAATTAATACATATCCTCTCAGCTGCCAGGATGCCCCAGTAAGTTGTTGCTTGAAAGTGTCATATTTTGCTAACTGTTAATATTTGTTTTATTGCAGTAAAATATTTCAGCCAAATCTAAGCAGTCAGTGTGTGAGCAGCAACTGTAGTAATCTTATGAAATCCAGTTCAGCAGCCCAGTCTATAGACGTCTATGTCAAATTTCAATCTTTAATAAAAATCTTGACTATTTTTAAATGTGAGACACACAAATAGATACTTTAGGAGCCAATCCAAACTTCCTGATTGCACAATACTCTGATATAAACTAGGGTTTCTGACATGATGCACTAACATACCTAATGGCACACAATGTTTTATCAAATATATCAAATAGTATCTCACTAAATGCCAGTGCTCAAAGATTTACTTTCCACCATATACTTAGTCCCCATCCATGGTTGCTACTAGTGACCATCTGCACTGCCTCTGCCACCTTCATATTAAAAGCTCCTCCCCAAATTTCATCTGCCRTGTGAAATTTCACCAGCTGGAGCCTAAAAGACATAAAATTTACACCTAAATTTAGAAAAAAAAAATATATTGTACTTGTCATGCTTACCTGCTCTTCTGGGTTTTCTGAAAAATACTCTGTCTAAGGAGATACACAGATCATAGAAAGAAATCACCTCTTCCCTAACTTAAATACAAACCAGGTTTAAAATGTTTAAATTTTAAATATCTTTCCTTCTTAAAAGTAATGTTAAGTGGCTATTCAGTTATTTGAACTGGAACTTATTTAAAAGTGAGATTAAAAGTAAAAATAATAATACTATGTGAAATATTGTGCTTTAAAGTACAAACTCTTACGGCACAGGATCCATTGTACACATAAAGTAGTGCACGGACTGACTTGCAGAGATGTGCTGAAAGCTTGCATTCTCAGCTGTTCCCACTACAGCAGGCCTTCCAGTTTCTCTTCAGGGTGCTTGAGCAATTGTAGAACCCAGCTGAAATCTGGAGTTATGCTTGCRAAAGATTGCTGGATTGGACTCTATTTAAACACGGTGGATGGTGATTTAAACTGCTCAGAATAAGAAAATCTTTGTCAAGAAAGTGATAATAGTGTGTCTTGTTGGTTTAATATCTGAGGATTAATGTTTTGTGGCTTGGCTGATGAAAAATCAGTCAAATTGTCACAGCATATCAGCAGCTGCAAGCGCCACAGATGTTACTTCTTACGCCCACTATGCCTATGTTTCTACACAGTGCTGCAGTACAGTGCTGTGTCAGTCTGTCTCTTTAGGTTTGTTCATGGGCTCTCAGGCAACAGTGCACACTCTTTCCTATAGCAGATGGTCTTGAAGTGCAGTTTCCCACTTTGTGGGGCTGGTACCACACAGTCGAACATTTGCTTTGAGCATGACCTTACAACACTTCAGTGGCCTACCTGTCAGCCGTTTACCGTGTTTTTAATGGACACAAAAAAATGGTTTAAAGCATTCAC
Source organism: Rhea americana (assembly GCF_003343005.1). Taxonomy (NCBI): domain Eukaryota; kingdom Metazoa; phylum Chordata; class Aves; order Rheiformes; family Rheidae; genus Rhea; species Rhea americana. The sequence goes on along the minus strand of NW_028186978.1, from coordinate 8,135,190 downwards.
GTTGTTCATCATATGCGCCAGATGTCTAGAACAACAGAGCTGAGCCTGCAGGAACATTGCTGCAATACTGCGTATTTGATACTGATTTAAGATAACAGTATCCCAGATTGTTCAAAGGCTAAGCTTATTTAATATATCACCAGCCAATTTTTGTTTTATCAACAAGATTGATTTAMCATTTTGATGTAAGAATACTTTTTAACATAAGAGCCTGGAGAAATATATCTGTACTTAGMTATTCTTATTTTGAAGAAGGGAACATTATTGCTATAAACATTAGACATTCCATACACACTTTTATTCAAATATTAATTTCCAGCAATAATAAGAGGTATCTAACAGCATACTTTTGTTGTGAGAAACAGAAGTATAATGGTATTTACTGAGAAATGTATTTAATCTACTTTTGCTTTCTTACTAGTCTCAAGCTCAAGAGTTTAGGGCATAGTTCTCCATTATCCCATTTCTTTTCAAAAAATTGTATTTTGAAATTCATACTCAGAACTGAAATTCCTACTCCAATTCTAGTACTCTTTTACTTCTTCTACTTCAATTCTTAAGCAGGTGTGTTAACAATTAGCAATTTTAGCAATAGTGTTCTTTATTATCCATAATGTTCTGGGCTCTAAGGGCTTGAAAACACAGTGTACCTTAGAGGAAAGCAGATCTGATCAGAATGTCTGGTTTAATAGATGGGTGAGACGCATTTCTGTGTGACCATGGGTAACAGAATACCTTCTTGTACTTCTTACCTGTAAAAGAGTAACAGGAGTTCCTCTATAATTTTTCCAGGTTCTGAGATGTGAYTGACCTGACTGCAGTTCTCTGGAASCTCCTTCTTGCCTTTTCTGAAGATGAGTGTGCCATTTGGTTTAGCTCAGTTGGCTAGAGTGTGGTGCTGCTAATGCCAAGGTTGTGGGTTCAGTCCGTGYATGGGCTATGCTGAGGGTTGGACTAGATGATCTCCAGAGGTCCCTTCCAACCTTACCTTTCTACGATTCTATGATTTGCCTTTTCCCAGGCTTTGGAGACCTGCCCTATCACCATGACCTTTCATAGATAGATGGCCTTGCAATGACACTGGTCAGCTCCTCAGCACTTTTAGATGTATCCTGTCCACCTTGTGGATTGGTAAATGTTCAATTTATCTAAGTCATCCTTAACTCAATCCTCCTCTCTCATGAGTGGAACTCTTCTTCCTCTCCTCAATCWTTGTGATTAGGTATAAGGACTTGGACTTAGAATTAGGACTTTAGTGGACTTTGCCAATAAACAGCAAGACAAGGAAGGCATTGAGAACCCCAGYCATTTCCACGTCCTTTGTCTTTAGATTGCTTGCCAGCAAGAGGGCAATATTTTCCTTAGTTTTTCTTCTGCTGCTGATAGACCTGTAGAAGCCTTTGTTGTTATACCTGAAATCCCTCTAAAATTTCTGCTTTAGCAGAGCTTTAGCTGTAATTTCATCCTGTTTACTATGTGTCTATATTCATCCTTGGTGAATCTATCCCTGCTACCACCTCCCATACGCTTCATTTTTGTGTTTGAGCTTAATATGGACACCTGTGTTCTGCCAAGCTGGCCTCCTGCTATGCCTTACAGAAGAGAATGGATTGTTTTTGTGCCTCAAGAGTCTTGTCTTCAAAGACASACCAAGTCTCCTGGGATTCCTTGTTCTTTAGGGCTGCCACACACGGGATCTTGATTGCCATTTCCCTGAACAAGCTGAAATTCCCCCTCATGAAACCAGAGATCTTTGGTTTGGACTTTGGAATTCTTTCTTCAGAATCTTAAACATCTCATCTACTGTCTCATGGTAATTGCAGCCAAGGTTGCACCACATCTACCAGATCAGTTCATCTGTAATGTTGATGCCCACTGTGATATCCCCCTTGTTGGTTTTCCCTCTGATCCTGACCCACAGRATTTCAGCAGGCCTGTCACTTGTTCCACAGCAGAACTCCATGTCTTCAATTAACTTCTTGACCTCTTGGGGCAGAAGCCCCACTCCTTCTTTAAACTGCCTCTTCTGTGGATTCAGTCTGTTACCAGCCATCCTTGTTCCTTGAACAGGGTTGTTGGCCAGGTCTGCAGGCAGCACCACTTGCACAGCCAGGCATTGATCTGCAGAGCGTATTTGTTCTGCCTCTCTTTGACTAGTAGAATCAAGGAGAACAGGTCTCATTCCTTTTACCTGGCCCTTAGAAACTAGCGGTCACCCTYGACCTGCCGAGGCCTGCCCCTGACAGAGTCATTGGCACCTGTGTGCATGGGAAGCAAAAGATAATAGTCCAAGGCAGGACAGTTTCAGCCAATTTTCCCATGATGTCACATAACTGAGCCCCAGGTTCTACCCAAGTAGAAAACTGTCTGAAAAAGGAGGTCTTTCAGGCTGAATTTAAATCATTAAATTGCTAGGAAGTTTGTCTTTGACTTCAAAGACAGCAGAAATATGCAAATGCTTCGTATTTCTTTGGCTTGTATAAAAGGCCAGCAGTATCTGCATGGTGTCTTGATCATGAGTAAAGTCTTGGGTTCTTTAAAACTGTCAGGCAATTCTAGCAGAAATTAATAGACAACAAATACTACAGAGTATAGTAGCTCTATATGCATAGAGCTCATATGTTTTTTTCATCCACTTCTACAGAAATAAAATATGGTACTTTTACATGATTATCAGATTCACTAGCGGCCAATTAAAGGAACWACTACTTCTCATGTAGCTTCACATCCACCCTCATGAACACTGTTGCTGCATCTAGTGGTGTTTATATAACCAGGATAACTCCAGTTTCACATGCTTCATCTCTAAAAAACACAATCATATAAGTAACAATAGCCTTAGAMATTAAATACTCTAGCTCAGCTATTACATAAAACTTACTTGTTTGTCAAATTAACTTTTTTGCCCTTAAAGTCCTCCTTAACACCTATTTCTGCTAATATAGTTTAAAAAAAAAATCTCACAAGTATTTTGCTAAGGGCTTATTATGGACAAACAGGGCAAAATCGTAAGTGTAYATAGTGTACATTTTTTTGTGTATTCCTATTCTTCCTGTAGTCTTTATGTTACTTTTTTTCCTATGCAAAATCTGTGGTAATTTTTTAATATACATTATAATGGGAAAGCAAACGAATGGAATCCATTGAGTAGACATGAATGCTACCAACTGACATTTTCTGTTTGATAATTTTCAACAAATTTTAATAAAAGAGTAAAATATTTTAATATTAAAGGTGCTTGGTAACAAACCAAGCGCTATAATAAAAAAATCAATTTAGACTTGACTTTAATTGGATGTCTTGTTTTTGGTAAAGCCATTTTTGGAAAAACAAAGAACAGCATGAACTAGCTCTTAGAGCCACCATATCTGTATTTTTCAACAAATCTAGTTACAACAGTGACCATATGAAATATTTTTTGTCAGTCTAGACAAACTGGAAATAAGAAAAATCATGTAAATATTTAAGACTACTTAAATAAATTGTAATAACAGGAGATTCATGGGCAGAACAAAAGAAAGGAACACAGCCAAAAGAAAAAGGTTCTAAAATTGAAAGAGTGTATGATAAAATTACATTTTTTGAAATATTCATTCAGCAGACTGTCTTCTTTTTAATGAATTCTTAAGCAAACTTTAAAATAACAGCTAGAAAAGCTAAGCAGTATAACTCAATATACTCAATAAATTTTACCTGCTTTTGGTAAACAAATACAGGTATTGAACAATATTATCAAATGCACCTGAAAGTCTCTTATTTCTCTACCAAAAGAAAAGGCTGAAATAATGTGACAATTATTCTTCAGAAAGACCTGCGACCACATCTACTTAAGAAGAGATAGTGTTTTCTGAAATCAGTTATGTGTACAGCAGTTATTTCATCTTGCAAGAACACTATTCTTAGGCTTTGGTCTTGCAAGCCAGAGGGGGTCCAGTCACATGAAAAAAAAACCCAGCAGGATCATCTTCAAATAATTTCCTTCATAATTCAGCTACAGTATTAACCTTAAGGAGTGATGTGATTTTCTAGAGAACAGTGGAAAATTTTGTGTCACTRTTTTAAACAGTTGAAGGATGCCTGCCAGGAAGAACTGTGATCAGAAATGTTTGACAAGCCCAGTGGTTAGGTAACATTTACTAAACCATATTTGCTCTCTTCAGTGTTGTGTTTCAGTATTTGTAAAGTGATGATGGTGCCTGTGAGGGAGAGGAAAAAGGGTTGGAGAAAAGACAGTGAGTTCTAACAACAGAAGATGGAAAAAGCTTCTATAATTCCTTGGGCCAGAAACAGAAATTTTGTAAAAAGACATTTAAATGTATTCATATTTTTTGTTGATTTGCTGTTATCAAAACTGTTCTGAGAAGCTGTCATAAAATCAGCAATTTCTGGCAAATGTTCTAATAAAGTTAACTGCCAACAGTAGCTAGAACATAGCTAGCAATGTTTATTTATAGCTAAAACATTAAACATGGAAAATACTTTTTAAATATTACTCGTCTATATGTGACATGAATGCAAGGTTCATAATATGATAGCCTCTGAACTAATASGGGGAAAGAGAAAATGAGCTGATTTGTTTTCATGTTACACTAGGTATGATAATCATTATCAATTTGATATTTGCCTAAATAAAAATTACAATATTTTGCTTTCAGTATCTTTCTAGCTAAGAAAGGGAAGAAGCTTTTGACTCTCAGCTACTTCCTTGTCATTGATTAACAATAGGTAGCAGACAGCTGTGCTATCTTCAATTTAATCATAAGGTATAGCAGTAACTAATCATTACCACATGGGAGATTGTAATTTTGCTATTAAAAATCCCTGCAGTAAGGTGGAGTAGAGTTCTGAAGAAAATGTAGTAAGAGTAACTTTTTATTGGCATGTTTTAAAAGCAGACTTGCTTTGTGGCATTTTAAAATGTTACGCTCCTGGGGTTTTTTTTATATTCTCAATTTATCTAATTTTTTTTTTGAGTTCTGTTTATTTTTACCTTCAGTGCTGTTGAGGGTACTCCCCTTCCCCCATTTTTAAGTGCTAGCATATTCTGACAAGAAGCATAGGGTTTAAAATACCTGGCATGGAATTTAAAAGACTGGGTGAAGTATGTGGGTGGTTTGGGCAAGGCATGGGGGGAATGAAGCAGCTTGTGATGGACCTCAATGCACTTGGAAACAGGTGGCCAACTGCCAGGAAGCCAGCTCCTCAAGACCAGAGACCTCCCATTTAAGGTAGATCTATGTATTATTTTTGCCTATGCAGTCGTATTTTGCCTCTCAGTAGGGCTTGTTATYGTAAGCTTACAGTTGCGTGTGCTGACGTACCCCGAGGCTCCAGGGCCGCCCGCTCGTGTCCATCGCAAATTCACAGCACGCAGCAGTCTCCTGAGGGGCTCTCAAAGTCATCGTTCACGTGTATCAGATGGCTGTGATCAATTTGCTTTTGGATATTGTCAAACAGGAAAAGGTTGGCTAGGCCCTTGCTGGATAGGGRTATGGGGGGGAAAAACGCACTACTTTTATACCACTATTTTAATGCAAAGCAGAGAGAGAACAGAAAGTTTTAGATATGCGGTCTGGGCTATTTCAATGAGTAAAAACAAAACATAAGGAAAAACAATAAAACAAAACTGCAGSTGTAGAAAGAGAACAAAGTCAAAGTCATCATTTTGATTTGCTTTAGTAACTGAAATTCTGCTTGATAATTCATCCTTCATATCAGTTTGAAGTGCCTGAGGTAATTGCTATTATTTGAGGCAATCGTTAATATATCTGGAAAGCATAAGCTCTTAATTCTGAGGCAAAGCAGAAAAAATACAGATATTTTTTCAATGATTTTCAAAGTCTCATGTTTTACCAGCATGTTTTTGAAAACCGCTGAATTATGGTTTTGGGAAGATAAAGTGKTATCTTTGAAAAACATCCTTAAATATCAGCTCAGTTAGCTGTTATACTGGCTGGTATGTGTTATCTGTGGGATACTCTTGACATCCATTTTGTGGGGATTTTATGAGCATATTTGTTTTGTATGTTTATTCAAGGATAAACAGTGACAATAATACTTTATGTAGAGATGGAAAGCAGTATTCTTGCTCTCTTTGTATGTTGACAGAAAATATAAGGTTTATTTGATGCATAAAACAACAGAATGTCTTTGTTTTTTCTTTCTATCAACTGTACTTCTAAATGTTTTTATGCTTGTATTCTGTTTATARCTTGACATCAGCAAAGAATTACTCTCTCTCCTCTTGTCTCATCTCAAGAGGTAAAACAATTTCTGAATTTTGCAGGAGTTCACAGTAAAAAAAAAATACAGGTATTGCTTATATCTTTTGTTTAATAACATACTTTCTAATACATGTGTAGATTAACTAATCACCAGAACAGATATGTAATTTTTCAAACTAAAAACAGCATTTAAAAATTCAGATTCTTTTAGCAAATCTTTTCTTTTACAAATAAATGACAAATGGAAGTAGTAGTCTACCTGCTTTTGGGGGGGGGGGTTATTGTTATTTTTAATCTCATATCAGTTCTTTAGATATATTTGGCAAGAACATTCTCCCTATTTTCAGTGCAATTACCTGTGAATTGTCTACAGTATAAAATAATCTATAGTCACAAATTGACATTTCATCTCATTGGAAGTTTCTTATGTACTAATTAATAAAATGCTGGAATATATATGTCTGAAAAATAACAGAAAATAAAATTTGTCATGTTTGCATATGTACCATTTCCATCTTAATTACTGGGATTAAATTCTATGTTAGATGTTTCCTAATCAAAAAAAATATATATTTTTAATCCTTTTTCTTGTAAAGAAGGAGGTTAGTATCAGGATGACCCCGTATCTTGAAAGAAATTATACATGAAGAAATTGTTAACTTTCAGGTAATTTCAAATCTAAATGCTCTAGAGGTATCAGGATATGCTGACTTTACAAAGAAGTATTTTATCTTCTGGATTATTAACATCATAGTTCATAACAACGTTAAACAGAAAGATGGGTTCCCAAGATTAAAATCAATGTACAAATACCAACCATTACATGTTCTAACTTTGAACAGCCAAGTACAGATATAGAAACTTTATTTAAAATAAGATCTATTAGACTCACGCTTTCTTCTTAGGGACTAGTTAAAATATTGTTAACACAGTGATAATAGGTACTAGCTGGGTTATTGTCACTGCARGAAGCATATTTTTTTTAATTTTTGAAACATGCTAACCTATTTATATTCTTTAAAAACTTATATTCGTGTTTGGTTTCTTTGAAAGGTTGGTGCATTCTAGCTGATCCCCTACAAATGTCATAAACATCTTCTCTCCAAAGGTCATRTCATGCTTGTTCTTTTAGTATATTAAGTGTCTGTGTGTGTGCTCTCTYAAGAGCTGATTCTCATTTCTTTTCCTCTATTATGAGCACTTCTGTGCAATGTAGATATAATATCTATGATCAAACGAAAATATTAAGTGGACTGAACATTAAATACGTTTCTGCATCAGTTTCCTCAAGAGACAGGAACAGAGGAAAGATGTATTTCCGAAAAGAGGAAAGAAATTAAAAAAAAAATCAAACAAAAACACTAGGTCTACATCATGGCTCTAGTTTTATTTGAGCCAGGTTCTCTTAGGTCATTGAAGTTTTCCACTGACTTTACACTGAAAGCTCGAAAATAGGATAGAAAAACTAAACCCAAAATATACTTACTTTGGATCAAGTGCTCAAGAGTAGCTAAATAAGACACTTAAAACCGCCTTTTTTTGAATGGGTTCTTGATTTATCAGTTACTAGTTTCTCTCTCTTTTTTTTTTCTTTTTTTAACAGCTAGATCATAAGAAAGATATATATGGTAAATATAATTCAAGTATTACAAAAAAATAGAAAATATTGAAGGAAAATAAACCATGACAATTGTAAAAGCCCTCCTCTGGTATTGAGCAAAGACTTTTTTTTTTTCCTAAATTAAGTATCTAACAGCAAATTTTAAAGTTGCTATATATAAGATTTGTATGATATGTTTTTATTGAACAGTGTTTTCTACCAACTTTCTCCTGAGAAAGAGCACTCTGTGCTGGATAATAAAGAACAAGTTTTGGAAGGCTTCTATACATGTCCCTTCAAATATAATGTGAAATTTCATGACAGAATTTTCTGTTTTTCAGACTTAACGTTCAATTAATAAAGTCTTTACTGCATACCATTATTTTGTGTGTGTGTGTGTGTATATGTATGTAAGTGATTGTATTGTTTGGGCGGGGGGAACAGAGCTCTTATTGTTCTGGTGCACACAAGAAACCTTATTTTTAGTCTTCTCTATTATCCAAGCATTCCTAAACAAGCCTGTTGGGAGTAGATTGAGAATAACTTCTCTTCTTAATAGATTTTGTACATTCTTCAGTATTAAAGCTGCAGTACATTAAAATACTTGCTAGATGTTGCTGAATACAGGACAATAAAGGACAAACTSATTCTGAACACAGGTATTTCCTCACTAGTTATGTTATGCAGGCATTTTGTCATATGCTTTACAGTCCTGCAAAACACTCTAAGCATTTGACTTTGTCCTATCTTTACCACCTCTTCCTTCTAGTATATGTTTGTTTGATAACATCTGTCTAGATTAAAACTAAGCTGTTTTTCCTATAACTGCTGCTGGTTTTTTTTGTGACATTATAATTATTTTTAGTTAATTTAATATTTAATTTCCACATACATTACTTTTCATTGCTAGTTTAAAGAAGTGTCTTACACACATTTATTCCAAACATTTATCAGGTTATTCCAAAACAGTTATCAGATTACTAGGATTGCATGGAATGACTGAATTCTCCACATCCAACTCGAAGTGTCATAATTGTGGTCTTAAATTGCTCGAAGGTGGAGTTGCAGTGTTGTGATTTTTTTGGGGGTACCAAATTCATTGCTAAGCTATAAAGCTAATAGCAATCATATTATTGTACTGCTGAGGATGCTGGCTTCTTAATAGTAAGAATGTTAGTAGTCAGACATGCAGTTTTATTTATCATGTAMATAAGGAAGTCTTGTGACTTACCAAACATAATAAATGAATCTTGTCATAAGACTGTATGTACTTAAAACAACAAGGCAACACTGAGCAGACTTGGTTAAGAGGCCTGGACTGAAAGAAAGAGGAGAACAAAAATTAGATTATTAATCACAGGTTATGGTTTTAAAGTGTCAAATTTCTGTTTTCAACAAAAAATATAATTATTTTTATATGTATATACAAACATTAAAAAAAAAAAAAAAGAAAACTTAAAAACCTCTGGAGGAAAAAAAAGATGTTGCTGCCTGCCCCTGCCCCCCGCAAGTGTCTGTATTAAATTTCTATTATTAAACCCCGTCAACAAAAATTTCAACTTTTCCCTGACCATATCAGTTAAATATAGTATTTTTCATTCCTATGTCTATCATAAAATGTAGTGAAATATACCGCACTGTTAAACAGATCCGGTCTCACAGTGCTTTCAGTGTGGGTGATATCATTCCTGTAAATAGCTGACATAATTCTGATAAATAATTTTAAGATTTGATGTACTGATACATGCAGTGCTGTTTACTGACAAGTTATAATAAAAGCAACAGATCTGTGATTCCTAGATTCTGCTGCACTAAGTACCCCTGCTAATATTGCATTTTTTTCCCAAAAGAAAAAAAAAAATCTTAGAAATATAAATTTAAGCTGAATATATTATAAATCTGAACTTCATACTTCAAATAACTGGAAAAAGGTTTTTCTTTTAATTTATTAGGTTTGCACTCTTTTCTAAGATTTATTATCACTGAAGAATTCTAGCGCTTGTTTCCAACCACAGCAGTACATCAAGTCTGAGTAACATCCTCTGTCCATAGGAAGATGAGTTTGCAGGCAGCATGTTCTGCAGTATTCTTGGGCTGTGTTTTGTTCACCCATGAGCTTAGCTTTGATTGAACACAGTCACTCTTGCTGACGTGGACCCGGGCCAAGGTGCATCAGAGGCTAACCAAATTTGTCCAATTTAGTAGAAGTGATTTGATTTAACTAGCAGTTGTTACCTTTCTGTTCTTTTTTGCTGACAGGCAGATTTAGAGGCTTATAAAATACACAGGCGGAAAGCCAAGGCATTGCTGACCTACACTATGCTGGACCACCCTGTGAAAACCTTATTGAAAAAAAAAATAGCATTCCACAGTCAAAATGGTCAGCTCTGGGATAACTTGAAAGGGAGAACATCACATAAGCATGATCTTTACTAAGCTGACTATTAATATATCTGGCTTAAGTATCTATAGATTTCTTTTTCAGCAGTACAGACCAGAAGTCTACCAACAGAATACATCTCTGACAACCTTTAAAAACAAATTTCAAAGTAGGTACAGTTTAACTATTACAATGAACAAACAATTAAAATATGTAAATATACAGCCTAAATGAGGCTTAACTTTTAATTGCATTTTCATCTAAAATTATAGTTGCCTGTTAGGCATTTGGTGGGCTGTTAGCCTTAAACATTTGCTTTGTGGACTACTCTTCCTGCTAGCAAAGGCACTGGTCAAAAATCATAAAACTATCCAACCAAAAAAGGAAAAYGTAGCTCCAAAATAGTAACAATTAATGAGATTCTCTAACTATTCAACACCTCTGTTGGCTAACAATAGCACCTATTACCAACTAACGGGAATACTGGCAAACAGAGCTTTGAGTCCACATTAGTGCACAAATAATGGTTGTGGGTATCAGACCCAGGCTGTCAGTCCAAAGGGTGCTAAGGGTGCTCTTAACTATGCAATCTGGAAGGTTCTTGAACTTCATGCAGAAGTAAACGAGAAAACACAGAAGCTCTAAAAGGCTCTGAAAATAGCTAATTACCTATAGATGAAGAAAAAAAGATTAYCTGAAATTAAACAAATGAAAGTCACTGGGAAGCCACTGAGTTGGCAGCAATTTTTGCTTGYATGTGCTGGAAGGTAGCTATTTACCACACTCGTGCACTGGAGCTCCTCACAAACTGCATCTCCCTTGAAGCTACAGACCAATAGTATAGTAAACAAAAGGAAATTGTGAAGTTTGGTCAGATTAATCTCACTTGCATTCAATTCCAAGTTTGCAGATTATGTATCAGGTGTGCAAATAAATAGCAGAATGGCTACTTGTGGTGCTATCTCTTTTTATAGTAAATTAATTCTATTTTATAGCACATGGAATAAAAGACCTAGCAAGGAAGATTTCATAAGAGTTGGACAGGCCTTAAAAAAGTACAAATATCTTCCAAGAAACTCCCAAATAAACAAACAAAAAAAATCCTACCAATCCTCACATGAAAATTTTTAACTTATTCACTGTAGTTATCTATTTAAGAGAAAAAGTGCTTTTTAGCATTGGAGTGCATTGACTTCACTCATCCTTGCATAGAGTTCAACTTGCTAACTTCTGCACTACTTTCTCATTTAAAAAAAAGTTACAAAAAATGTCTTCAGAAATTTTTTGAAGGTCAGGTTTGYAGTACTCTTGTATTCCTTGTGTGAAATTTTTAGTGGTAGAATTCACCTCATTGTACAGCTTACCTAAGTAATGAATTTTGTACCCCAAAAAGCAAAAGAAAATGCCTTGCTTCCCATCACATAACTAYAGTTTTATTAATCTCAAGGAAACGGGTGAAGGCAGCAAAGCACGAAACACAGGTGAAAGATTTATAGGGGTAGAGAAAAGACTAAGATAGTTCTGCTTAACAAAAATTGGTATTSAAATGGGGATACAGGGCCAAGATGTCCAGCATATATGGAGCAATGATGAGCAATTACAAGCTTTCCTACAGTCAGAGTAGTCGACCACATGTGGTAGTTTCTAAATGCAAATAAAATRCTACTTAATATATGTTCTACTTATGGGAAAAAATTACATCTAAGACATGACTGTTCTCCTGTCCTTGAAAATATTGTACACTTAATGCAAGTGTAATACTTTCTCTGTTTTGCAAGAAATGTAAATTATCCTGACACAGAAGATCAACTTGAGATTTGCTCAAAAATCCCTTCTATTTCAGTGTTTTTTAGGACAATTTCAAAAGGGTCGGTTTCAGCCTTAATGCATTATCAGTTATTTTCCTACAATGACGCTTGCCATCTCTTGCTATGGGCTACCTGGAAAAGGACAGTCGAGAACTGTAAGCTGCATTTGTTGTCATCGGAGCAAAGCAGAGGGACTCTGCAGCATTCTGAGTATTCCAAGCTTCTGGTTTATTCAGAAGGATTTATTCAGGGCTTATTTTAGTGTTGCACAGCAGGACCACATTGATATGTATGCCAGAAAAAAGATTCAGTGTTTGTTGCTAGTCCCACAAAAGCAAACTATTTTGGTCTTGTTTTGTTTTTGTTCGTTGTTGTGAAAGTTAAAATGCACAGGAGATCTCACTGTATGGAAAGTTAGAAGCATGTTGGCAACTGATAATAAGAAAGATGTATAAACCCATAAATTCTGGTAATTTAAAGTTATTCCATAATGGCTTTAGCATAATTTAAAAACAATGTTCCAGTCAATAGACTTCTGCAGTACAGTTCCAGAAAATACTTGATGCAAAGAAAGCCGAACAAAATAGTCATGTGAGAAGATGGTCTATTCATTTTTTATTTGCTTATTTTCAAGAAAATGGAATTTGCATGAACAAGAGCAACCTAAAATGTGCAGACATACGGCTATGTGAAACTTCACTGCAAAACTGCCAAAATGTAGTTGGAGCAAAACTGCATTTAAAGTACTTCCTTTAAGCATTTTTCTCTGAAAGAGATTCAAGGAATACTGAGGCATAACTGTTTTCAATAGCTGAGGACAGTTTCTCCAATATTTCTGTAACTTAGTTGACTGTATTCTACACTACAATACCTTAAGTTCAAGACTAAAAACCCACAAACAGCCTGAGTAAAATAAGAATGGCCCAGATAAAATTATTAATGTCTAATCTTGTGAGCTGGTGTTTTGCTAAATGTAACAATCCTGACATAATCACACAGAGGCTTTTTCAGAATGTACTTGAAAATACAGTGAAAATCTTGCATTCTTTTAATCTTGTATTGCCTGGTGAAAACAGTACMCCTTTTGTTGCTGTAATATACTTAATTTCTTTCTAGAAAGCAAGCTTTTGGTGTCCTGTAGTGGGGAAAAGGATGTATTTCAAAAATTGAGTAATTCTAGAAATATACTGTAACCAAATTGTGGGTGGTACTGCTCTGTAAGTTTTAAATATTTGCAACCAGACTATACTAAGACATCTTAGAATAGAGACTGTGTGGTATCTGGATAATGCAACTTTCAAACTTTAAAAAACACTATTTTCAGATATTTTGATCCGCAGCTCTATAACATGAGCTTTGGATCACTTCGGTGATGATTCTGACATAGGTCTATGATTTTCGCATTGTTTATGCGAAAAAAGTACTTTTAATTTTAGATCTAWCTTTAATGCGAAGTATATCCATGGAATTACTTCTGTAGAAACTGAAGCAAGCCTTAGATGTAACAGGTTCTTAGAGAGGGTCTCAAATTCTTCACAAATGTATAATAATCTCGGTCATTATTTCATGGGAACATAACCAGTATTGTCACGGAAAAGTGGTTTTTAGTCTTATTCTAATTGTCTTTTGGCTATTGTATTTTTTTATGCTATTTGGGCCAACATTTCTACTGTCAGGGCACAAACTGGAGAGGCTTGAAAGATGGATATATGTCTTTCTACAGAGTGACAGTAGTGGGTAGTCCGATGTTTATGCCTTCTGAAGCTTACATCAGCAACGCAAGTTCTGACGTTACTGTCTATTGTCCTTATCTGCTAGGTTATCTGATTAAAGGTTAATCACAGTAAATATGAAAACCAGCAGGGAGCAGAGGAACAATGATAGATGGAGGAATCCCAGGATCCTAATCAGTGAAAGTGGTCAGTGTGCTGTATCAGSTGCTCCTGATGACCTGGGGAGAACAGTTAGACCATTGCCTCTGATGTGGAACTGGCCAGCATGTCTCAACAGGGAAGCTCAATCCCCATCAGGCCTGCAAAAATAAAGGGGGGCTGGAGGCATGTAAACCTATTATGTAAAATTTGGGGATTGTGTAAAACTTACTATGCGGTACTTTAAGGGGATTTTGAAGAAGTGTGAGACTTACAGGATGTGTTAGGGGAAAAAAGARTTGGGGAGAAGGAGAGATCAAGGTGGATCAGAGAGGGAGAACAGCAGGAAAACAAAGGAGATAAAGGGGCTGGTTGAGTGTAAACAGAGGACTGGTTAGTATGATTGTCTTACCAAGCTTTGTACTTGATCACCACAGTCTATCCTATATTCTCATTAAATCCTAATTCTATCTTCTGTGTTAGTGTGCTTTCTATTCTGGGTTTGTATCTGYTAATGAAACTGAAGCCAGACTAACTGGTAAGTAGAATAAGACGTCTGAATATCAGCTGCTGGCGTGGGACCATGAATGTTGGGGGCTAGTGAGGTCCAGGAGTCACAGCTGTGGGAAAATGGAGAGCCTAGTTGCCAGCTACTGGATAGACTGAGCTCAGCCTAAGCTCCTGCAGTGACCCCCATGGGGTGCATATATATATATATATATTCCACTGGGATAATTCAATCCTGATAAGCAGGAGAGGACGAGCAGAACTGGACTTTCTGTGCTGGTGATGTCTGCCTGAGTGCTGTGCATGTTTATGTGGGTGCCAGTAAGGCCACAGTTCTATGCCGATCTTTGCATCTTGATGTGTTAGTTTTATGTGTACATGAGCACCCATATCTATCAGAGATACATGTTCAGCCTTGCTACTCACTAGGCCTGGGTACATAGAAAAGTAGCATCCTGGTATCTAGTGGGCTGGGACAGGTGGGATCTCCTGGGGCCCAAAGCCTCCTACTCTCAGCCACTTCTAATAATATATATATATATATTTTTTTTTAAGCTGCAAACAAAATCTTCTCTTTTGGGGGAAGGAGGATCAAATGAAAAGGAGAATTTGTAAAGCAGACCAAAAGAATGAAAGTTTTTTAGGTTATTTATTTTTTTCCATTTCCTTTCTTTTTTGATAGTAAAGGAGATTGTCAATTTAATATCAAAATAAGAAGCATGAATCTGCAGTGAAAGGTTTGTTTAGGGTCACAGAAATCGGGACTTACTAGCCCCATACTCTAAAAAATTCTCTATTGTTCCATTTTCTTTGAAGTGTTTGGCTGTGCTAATTCATAAATCCATTTTGAGCCAGCCAAGGTAACCCTTAAGGTTATCTTTTAATGATAAATGGAGAACATTTGTGTTTGCAAATGTGTTGATTAGATTTCACTCTTCTAAAAAGATATATCCAGTAATAATGGAACTGTTCATTTGCATTTTTAAAGTAAAAATATTTTTAGTTGATTTGATTTTTTTTATCTCTTTGCCAGCAGGCTTTGTAAAAGTGCTTTAAAAAAATATGGAGAAAGAGATACTAAAGCTGGTTGTCCTATTTCTTTGAATGTTCTCTTCCTATCCAACYATTGGGCATTTTAGGTTAAATATACAGGAGTCTCCTCTGAATCATTTTCTCTTACAGAGAATATATTAATTAGGGAAGAGTCTGGAACCTCATATCCCTTCTTGGCAATGAATGAATGATCAAACTTTGGGCCTACTGAGAATCTTGTTCTCAAATTCTTCCAGAATAACTTATCTTAGTAGCTGAGAATACTTTCTTTGTGAGACTGACAAATTCAGCTAGCTTGTGCTGGGTTTGATATAAAATAGATCTTGATCATCCACCATTTTGACATGTGGGTCACAGTGATGGACTTGAGCTTGTATTTTCAAACTTTTCCATAGTCATCAGTACTCAAAGAAAAGGAGTTTTTTCTAAAAGTGGTTTGAATTACTCTAGTACATATTTCTTTTTCCCTGCAGAGGTGAGAAGAGAGAGGCCAACTCTATCCAATTGTCAAATGTCYAAAGACTGCACAAAAAATGAAATTAAGAGTGGATGACGCTATAGTTTACATTATTCCTGGTTACTATAGATATGGTCATTATTCAGGATAGACTGTGCAGTCTAAGAGATAAAACTTCATGCCTTTATTTTGTATTCCTATTCATAGGGGTCTTTTTTTTATTTTTTCCTCTCACAAAGTATTTTTTTAAACAAGGAGAGAATTAAATGTGACTTAAACTTCCTGAAAAGATTTTGTCCTCTTTTGTAAGTTTGCATTTTAGCAGACTTACAGACTGTTAGATTTCTAATATCCTGTTATACACCCTTGAATTACTCAGATTTCTTATATGTAGTATTTTATCTTTCTTGCTAGTTACTAAAAGAAATACATCTTTTCACTTTTAAAACATTTCCATTTCTTTTTTTGGTATGGTTAAAATGAGGTAAATTACTTAAAACAGTGTTCTAGAAGCAAATCCTCTGATTTGTCTTTGTACTGATGTAGCATTTGGAAAAATCAGGTCTGTTGGTTGACTATATGCTTGCATATACAAAAATTCCACCAACATTGTCAAACCATTCTTCATTACTTAGCATAGGTATTATCTTTCAAAGGATTTTACACACACAAACACATGGAGAAAATATACAACTTTTACTGTTGTGAAAAAAAATAAATGGTAACATCTTAATGAACTCTCTCTCTGACTTTCTTATTCTATATAGTCTTTGACATGCTAGAACATTTTTAATACCCTGTCTAATCTTTAGCATTTCTAGATTTACTTAAGTAAATGTATCAGCAATATTGTTAGTATAATATGGTTGGATTAATTTATCTAGTAGGCATTTAAATAATAGCAATTCTTTTATTATTAGTTTAACAATATTGCTGATACATAGTGCCTTAGTGCTGTTATTTTTCTTACCTTCTTATGACATCTCTTCTGCAGCTTCAAGGAGGTACAGGTATAATTTTGTCTCCAAGGAAACTATGAATACTAGTCTAACAGCTATCCCTTCAAATTAGGGTGTGTATTTTGATTGAAAAAGAAARGTCTATGCTTCAGAGCTACAAAATCCTTTAGGATGTGTATTACAGGAATTTTGAAAAGGATTCTATTCAGAGAGTGCTGAGAGGACTGTGAAAGTGCTGATGCTGTAAAAATCTACATAGCCTTGGGAGAACTTTCCAGGGTGCAGCTACAAATGTTGCAGTCTATTTCTGTTTCAACTTCTGTACAAGTTAATATTTTACTCTTATATAACACTCTATGAATTTTCACAAAACCACCTTGGAAATATATTGATCTTAGAGAACTGATCCATAATCTGTAGTTCTACTTATAACACTGCTAACAGAACAAATAGCAGCTAACAGATACACATATACCCATACCTGTAATACCTAACAGTTTCTTGAGGTATCTTCTGCCCACTTGCATTCAAATTGTATTTAGGATCACTGAGTGTAACGTATCTCATCAAATGGTCAAATACTACTCCTTTTTTTTGGAGTAGAAGAGTAAATAGAGGGATACGAAGACAAAGGCTCAAAGAAGCAAACAAAATTTTCAGATTTTTGTCTACAAAGCGTTTACATTCATCGTTAGGTATCTAAACAAATCATCCAGTTCTGTTAGGAATTATAAGCCTATATAACATAAATGAGTATATGATGATAAGGAAGATTGCAACTTAAAATTCTCACTTTATAAGTAAAACTCCTTTTGTTCTAATTCTAGTGTTACTCACCATCATTTCCATTAATTCCATAGTGTTACAGAYCTACACTAAAGGTGCCAACTCCAAAATACTTGTTAGACTAACAACCAAGCGAGGAAGTAGTGGAATMGGTTGGAAGCAAAGGGTGCAGGGTGATGTGCACAAGAGAGACCTTGTAATCAACAAAACAGGGCTGAAGGGGGGCCGGCTCAAGCATATGGACACAGATCAGGAAGCGCTGAGAGGACAACATGGCGGGGAAAGCTCTCATACTCTTTCTGGGAAATCAGTCCAACTGCCTCTCTGAAGGATGGGGAACAAATGGGAGGAAACAGAGGTCTGCATTCATTTGCAGGGCTACAGTCTCATTGGGATCGCAGACACATGCTGGGATAGTTCACACAATTGGAGTACTGCAATGGATGGATACAATCTCTTTAGGAAGGRTAGGCCAGGATGCTGAGGACAGAGTTGCCCTTTAGGTGAGACAGCAGCAGGAATGCATGGGGAGCTCTAGCTAGGGACAGATGATGATAGCTTATGGGTCAGGATCAGCAGGCAGATGTACMTGTGCAATACTGCGGTAGCTGTTGRCTAAAGACAGCCCGATCAAGAAGAAGTATTACAGAATCATAGAATAGTTGTGGTAGGGTAGAAGGTACCTCTAGTCCATTCCCCCTGCTCAAAGYATGGGTCACCTAGAACAGGTTGCTTAAGACCTTATCGAGCTAGATTTTGAGCATCTCTAAGGATGGAGACTCGATAACTTTTCTGGACAACATGTTCCAGTGTTTGATCAATCTCACAGTAAAGCAGTTCTTTCTTATGCTAAAGTGGAATTTCCTGTGTTTCAGTTTGTGCCCATTGCCTCTCATCTTCTAACTGGGCAATACTGAGAAGTATGGCTCCATCTTCTTTACTTTTTCCCATCAGGTCATCCATTGTTAAATTCTCCYCCAAACTTTCTSTTCTCCAGGCTGAACAGTCCCAGCTCTCTCAGCCTCTCTTCCCATGACAGATAGTCCAGTCCCTTAATAATCTTTATGGCTTCTTGCTGGGCTTAACTCAGAATGCCCATGTCTTTCTCGAACTAGGGAGCCCAGGATTGGACACTACTGGAAAGCCCTCCAGATGTGGTCTCACCGATGCTGAATGGAGGGAAAGGATCATCTCCCCAGGCCTGTTGTCCAGATGTTCTTCTTAATGCAGTCTAGGAGGCARTTGGCCTTCTTGGACACAAGGGCATCTTACTGACCCATRTTCAACTTGCAGTCTACCAGGAAACCCAGGTCCTTCTCTGCAAAGCTGCTTTCCAGCTGGTTGGCCTCTAGCCTGTATAATATATGTGATTATGCTTTCCCAAGTACAGCACTTAGTGAATTAAGTGAACTTAGTGAGATTCCTGATTGTCCATTTCTCTAGCTTGTTGAAGTCGCTCTGGATAGAAGCACATCCATCTAGTCTATCAGCCACTGCTCCCAGTTTTGCATCGTCAGTAAACTTGCTGAGGGTACACTCTATCCCATCATCTARGTCACTGATGAAGATTGAAAACAGTATTGGTCCCAWTATTGAACTCTTAGGGACACTTCTAGTGACTGGTTTCCAGCTGGACTTAGGGCTACTGATCACAACCCTTTGAGACCAGCAACTGATCCAGTTTTCAGTCACTTCCCYGTCCATTTACCTTGTCCTTACTTCATCAGCTTGTCTGCGAGGATATTATGGGAGAGGATATTATGTTGAAAGTCTTGCTAAAGTCAAAGTAAACAACATCCACTGTTCTGCTCTCATCCACCAAGCCAGTCATCTCATCACAGAAGGCTATCAAATTGGTTAAGCAGGATTTCCCCTTCATAAATCCATGCTGATTACTACCACTTTATCTCCCTGGRTGCTTGTTGCCCTTCCTGAAGACAGGAGTGACATTTGCTTTCTTCCACTCCTCTGGAACCTCTCCTAGTTGCCATGACTTTTCAGAGATAATTGAGAGTGGCACTGCAATGGCACTGGCCAGCTTCCCCAATGCTCATGGATGCATCCCATCAGGTCCCAAGAACTTGTGTATCTCCAGTTTGTTTAGATCTTCCCAACCTAATCCTCTTCTACTGAGGGCAAGWCTTTCTTGCTCCACATCTTCCCACTGGTCCCAAGGGTCTAGGATTCATTACTAGGAATTTCTTGTCATAATTCAAGGTGAAGAAGATATTAAGTACCTCAGCATTTTCTGTGTCCTTTGTCACAAGAATCCCTGCTGCATTCAGCAATGGGCCACATTTTCTCTAATCCTCCTGTTCCTGATATCTGTAGAAGCTCTTTCTGCTGATCACATCCCTCACCAGATTCAACTCCAGGTGGTCTTTAACTTTCCTAACCCCATCCCTGGATGCACAGACATATTCCTCCTTTGCTAGCCAAGTCACTCAAGGCATTTTTAATTGTCCACCATTCATTGTCTTCGTTGTTAGGTTTTAATTTAGAATTTGATTTATTGAATTCCTGAAAAGACAAGCTCTAAGCTTCTCCAGAAATTTTGGATGCAAAGCAAGTGAAAATCAGCAGAGCCTGTGTTTGAAACTGTTGCTTAGAGTTGTATCTTTTAAGCACTCCTATAAATCAATGCTAGTAAATTAGAATTCTTCCATTTTTAAAGGATACTGCCTTCTAATATAAGGTGAGGTTTTTTTAATCAGCATGTTAGTAGAGAGTAGACTTCCTAAGCAAAAAAATAAATTGAAAGTGCAGTTTGTTTGCTGGGGGTATTTAAATTTTATTTCCCTACTGATCTGCATTAAAATGTGTGTAGCCTCAAGCAT
Organism: Rhea americana; assembly: GCF_003343005.1. Lineage (NCBI taxonomy): Eukaryota > Metazoa > Chordata > Aves > Rheiformes > Rheidae > Rhea > Rhea americana. The sequence goes on along the minus strand of NW_028186978.1, from coordinate 8,114,708 downwards.
GAAAGCACATTAACGCTGTTGTTGTGTGCTTTCTTAATTATAACCCTGACTGGAAACAGAAAAAGAGTTCACTATCTTCTACTGAGTAGTAAATGTAAAAAATCTGCTTTCAATTCTTATTTGGCCAGGAAAGATATTTAATGGTCTTTTCCTTGGATTGCTGTTGTTGTTAAGCATTTTTTGTTTTAATTTCCTTTACGAAAAAAAGTGTGTACTAGGGAGATTTTGTTCTGAAACTTTTCTCTCACGTATTTATGTATGGAATCTACCTCACTTAATAATCCAGAATCTCAGAGTTTAATATGTGAATACACATAACTTAGCCTTGAAAGAGTTCCTGTGTTTGCAATCTGTGGCTGAAATCATAATGGCTGAATTAGCTGCTTAAAGTGGCGGAGGTTGTGGCTCAGCAAGAACTTCCTTCTGCTACTGCCATTAGGGCATTCAGGCTTTGAAAACAAGGAGCTATCTTCTACTACATCCTGAGCCGACTGAACTGAGGCAGCAGGAATTGGTCACYTCACTCTTATTCTGCCTTCCTTTGCACAAGTTTTCCACAACAAAAGCAGAAGGTTGTTATGGACTGATAAAGCATTTGCCTTATTTCCTTTCTCTAGCAAAAGAAAGGAATTGGAGACTGAGTTTTAGGTTCTATTAAAACATACTTTTTTAATAGTTATTCTTTAAAGAGGTATCAGTGAACTGGTGAAGTGCTCATATGTGATCACAGTGATTCTCAGAAGCAGAAATGAGAGGTTTTGACAGCAGGTTATCCAACTATCCCTGAAAAGCATAATCACTGTAGACACTTTAGAGCCTCCAATAGGAATTTAATACAGTCTATACTGTGGAAAACCCAGTTCAGTGAACATGCTTGATAACACAGGCTTTTTTAGGATACCTTCAATGGTGAGGAGACAAACAAAAAGACCTTTCTCATATTAAATTATTTTGGGATACTTCTATTTATTTTTCATGCACGTCATAGCTAAAATGTCAGTCCAAATGACTCAATAAAAATATATTACTTCAAAATGTTAGAGATACTAGATGAGCAGGCAACTAGGTTAACTKTTTTCATTTGTTTTTCAGATTTATTTATTAAATCATTTTAGAACTGCCAATAAGAATAAAGATTTTATTATATAAGGCACTATAAACATAGAAACTTTTTCAGAAGAGCCTACAACTAAAGATGAAACATTGAAAGCAGATATGATAAAGGCCTGTCTGATTCTATTTCTATACAGAAAATAAGCTCAGGAACTTTTGGAGGCAGGTGAATGGTTTGCTGAATTCTAAGTAACCACTTGTGTAGCTGAAATACCTGTAATATATTCCTGTATGAATGTGATCAAAGCGAGAAGTCTGTAGTTGTCTAGATAATGTAGAGGCCTGCCTTGTCAAGAGAAACTGCATATTAATGGTTTTAGGAGAAGTATAGTTCTCTTGCCTTTACTGAGACTACGCATAAAGATACTTGAGTGTTTTTACGTTCTGGAATCCATGCATAATTTGCAGAGATCATTTAGACCCATGTTTTGCCATTTACTAACAAAAGAATTTCAGTTGATAAAAAGCAAACAGCAACCTTAATCAATAACTAATTTAATTTCCTAGATGCTAACCACTAAATCTTGACTTTGGCAAAACAAGCAGACTATTTGATCTAATACTTTTATTACTTTTCAACCTCTTCATCCCCTCAAATCACTTTCCAACAGAATTTAAAATATCTTATTTTAGRAGGGGCATTTTCACATTTTGACTTACTGTCACATTACATTATTACTTGTTAAAATAGCACATTTAAATTGTATGGTGCACTGTTAACATGGCAAAATATTTCCTTTCTAAGAAAGCTGTAAGAGACAGCTTGATACACTGCAGTTCTCTATCATTAATTTGGATTGTCCAGTCCAAAAGTCTTCAAATGAAAATGTGTTCCTATTCTTCCCCCTTGCAACATATGTTTCCAACTTGCATACTGAAATATCATTAGTGATGTGTGCTCATCTACGGTCAAGATTTTTAAGAAAGTTTATATTTTGTTCTTTTTCCAAATTTATTGTGCAGCAATTATGTAATTAAATAAAAGCATTAAATGATTGCCTTGTATCTTTCATGAGGTTCCTGATGTTTTTGTAGTTTATATACTATGTAATTAATTCTTTTTTAATTCTCTAASTAGTCTGACTCCTTAAACTTTAATAGTCACTTTAGCTCTTTTACTGAGATTGAAAAAAATCTGCAAACTTTACTTCTTTTTCTACCTATACATATCCCCACTTTACCCCTAAGATCAAGAATTTCACAGATGGCTGTTGTGTCACTTTGACACATTTCGGACATTATGTGTAGGGTTTTGCAGTCCAAATGTGAGGATTTTCAGTTATTTACTGTGCTGTCAGCCAGTACAGATTCTGAAAAACTCTATCGCTTGATGTCATGCATTCTATTTCCAGGTGTCAAAGTCAAGTGTTTGATCCTGGAACTCTTATGCACTACAGTAAATTTTCACAGCCTTTTGACTTATAACATTCACTGTCTAGGAGACTTATGCATTTGTGGTTATTTGAGCTGTTCACTACTACAAGAAATAGGAATACTAATATACAAATTCTGAGTGAGCTTTTATTTCAATTTTATGAAATCTGAATCAATGACAGCATTTAAGAAAGATTAAAGATTGGGTCTGWTAGATTGGGAAAGTCATGTTAAGACAATAGTCCTGCATAATTTATGAGAAAAAGTGCAGGACAGGTTTTTGTGTGTGCATAAACAAGTAGCTAGTTCAATCCATCTAAACAATTTTATTCCTATTCATCAGAGRTGACATAATGAACATACTGTGAGATCTACTCTGCAGTGAGGTCATGATTTTAAACAGCTACATCTTTCACTGAAGTAGCAGTGGCAACAGAAGCATCTATGTAAATGCAGTTAATGCAGAAAGATTGTATTTTACAGCACTTGCATAAAAAGTGATCTGGGAGACAGAAGACAAACTACTCAACTAAAAAATGTTATCATAAGGGCAAAATCTCAGAATCTCAGAACAATCCTGTTCAAACAAAACTAGCAAAAAAGGAAAAAGTAGCTCAGGTAAACAAAAGCTGCATGCTCATCTTTTTGTTTGTTTGTTTTGCTTTTGTTTGGTTTGTTTTGCTTTATGAAAGGTTGAAGCCATGAAAGGTTGAATTCATCCTTTTTCTTCCTTGTGCTTACTAGCCAAGGTAAGCTGATACGAGATACCCTGATACAAGATACCACAAGATAAAAGGTACCATGCCGACACAAGATTAATTATGAAATCTGAGGTAGTACCTCAGGTTGTCCATAAATAGGATTTYTTATGCAGTGGATATAGCAATATTAGGATCTCTATTTAGCTCGAGCTGACTATATTACACAAAATATTTGATTGTTCCTCATTCATATTTCCACTGTAGCAAATTATTCTTTGTATTTTGTACTACAGTCTGTATTCAGTGTCTACCTTCTACATAGTCATCCCTTCCTCAGTAAGGGAAATGTCCATATGGGAATTTTGTAAAACAAAATAAACAGAAACAACCCTCAGGCAGGTCAGTCTGTTATTTRGGATGGTCCCCACTACATGTTCAGAAAATATGTATAGAGATTCTGAGGCATTTGGTTCCTCTTTGCTTTAKAATTGTGACTGATTTTTCCCTCTGGGCTAGAACTGTATCTTGAAATTTTTGCTTGATACACCACATGTTACATCCTTCATATGCTGTAGCTGCCTATGAATCATCTAGAGTTTCATCATCAGTGGAACAAAGTCACATTAGAGCAACATGCAACAATTTTAGTCCATGAGAAAGGTTCTGATCTCAGAATATTTACATTCAGAGAGCTGAGATACATTTTTATCTGCCTCACACATTTTCCAGCCTTACAAGTAGTAGATTTCTATATTTAGCTATTTGGGGACTTCTTTATAATACATAATCCATAAAGCCAAACCACATTTCCAGCCCATTCAGATTACTAAAATGCATCAAGGTCTTGGAATGAGGGAGCTCTCTTTGGATTTATTGTAAGTTGGATCTAGTTCTGAACAGTGCCACTTTCATTTGCAAATGTATTTCCAAAGGCAGATTTACAGTAGCCCATGGAATATGATTTTGCCTTTTTAGTGAAAAGTCAAAGACTGTACTGACCTGACAGTGTAGAATCTCAGGACTGGTCGGGGGCTGCCAAGCTGATTTTAGGTTGTTTGAACAAGTGGCTGGTGGCTAGGTGACCACTGCCTCACCTGTTTCTGCTGAGTCTCTCTGAATGCCATCATGGTCGTCATGGTCATGGTCAAAGTCTGACCAGCAAAGGTAGTCACTGCACCACAAACAGGAGCCTTTTCTGTATGGTCTGTATGAAAAGGAAGGAAAAGATAAAAATAGCTCCAAACAGATGCCAAGACTGAGGTAAAAAGGACCCTCACCACTAGCAGTGGAACACAAAGGATGCTTATGACTTGCTGCGACCTCACCCCACCTCTCTAATAAGGAAGGCTGGTGCCATCAGCCTTAGGACTCAGAAGACATAGAAAAGGTAAGAATAACACTAGAGGAAAAGGGAAGTTATTAGTAAATTTTCTGACATAACAACTTTAAGGTATTTATTATCAGTGAGACTTTTCAGAAGTAATCTGAACTATTAATGTAACTGGACTAGTAATAATGGCTACATTTTGATTACTTAAATAAGTTTTTAATTAAGCTCCACATATAACATATATTCMTTTTTTTTTTCTCCTAAGAAAAGTCTGAATGTAACAATGCTCGTAAGATGAACATTACACACTTCTTTTAAGAGGTCTGTATTTTACTTTAATGATGCTATTTGGTGCCRTTTGTGTTTTACAGAAATGGAAATAGGAGAACGATGCCAACATGCTTTTTCATAAAAAGCCTTAAAATAAATACCATTATAGTTCTATCATAAGAACGCTATTCTTTCTAAAAAAATAAAAAGAATCTTCATGACAATGCTTTAAATACAGACAGAATGTCCAAATATAACATGCAAACATTATCTAGGTATTCATTTATTTTTAAGTCAATCTCATATTTTTGGAGTAATCACATCTTTTTCTTTATTAAACTCTACACTCTCTGTATATTAAACACACACACTCAGGAAACATAAATATGATCTATATTCCAATAGTTAGCTTAATTCTTTGTTCTTTGACTTTTTACAGAAAAAAGAATGTATTGTAATGTTAGTACTTTCTTACTTCATGGTGGGTCATTTTTAGCATACTAAATACTAAATATTCCAAAACTGTGGTGGGGCGTATTTCAGTATCTTTGCTTGAATGATGCTGAAGAGAGAGCTTTTCTTTTCAGTAATAGGAAATACCTTTTCACTGACAGTTTTTACTCATGTCTAAATAAATATGACAGTCAAATGTCTTAAAACTTCTTAAAATCCTCTTCCTTCATATATTGTGGTTTTTTTCCTATTTCATCAGTCTTGGATTTTTGTTTCACAAGGGGTCATTTTCCCTTAGGTATTTTCCCCATCTAGAGTACTCAGACATGTCCTGTTAGCAACTGCAGAGCAAGTATTATTTGTAATATGCTCCACAGTCCCAATCCCCTAGTTGTCCTATTGGGATATACTGTGACTCCCTCTTTGCCTGCCTATGCCTAGTTGTCTTTCAAAGGAAACCAAACTACATGGAGCAGCAGATGCATACCTGTAACTCCTTCCAGATGTGCAGATAAAAATGGTAAATTGCAAACACAGGAGGCAACTCTCAGGGCATGAGAGTAAATCCACAGATTTACTCTGCAAAGTAGACATAGCCAGTGAGATCCATCATTACTCTTTTGATAATCTTATTAAAACATAAGCTAGGAAAGGTACACTTCTCTATTGTTATGTTTCATCTCAGAAAGGGGTAACATTAATCATTCTCATTTCAAAGAAACCAAAAGGAACAACTGAAAGAATGAAACATTTTTTTACACAAAGGAAATTGTTTGTTCACTGTCTCTTCTAATAAAGTTTTTGGAAGCATAAAATGAAATTGTAAGGAAGTAGGTTCAGGATAAAGAAAGAAAGTGATCCATCACATAAAGTATTAGGCTTTGAAACAACCTAAAGTATTAACACTCATCTGCAGGCTTAGCCTCCTGCAGTACACCACAGGAAAGCATGAATGTGAAAGTTTCCATTTGTTCAAAAATTTACTGCATAAATTATAAAAGAAATTGTATCAATGACTTAAATGCAAGCATACATCTGACTTGGAAAATGTCTGAATTGTGAACTGCTGGAGATTGGGAAAAGCATTCTGGGAAAGAATACAGTAAGATTTGCCTCATTTTCTAAAGTTCCCATTGCATTTTTCCAAGGTCACTCTCAGATAGTGGATGAGCAACTCAACTAAGCAAATCTTTGTTCTGATCTAATCAGGGTTTGGTCTTACTTGGCTTATGTTACTCCCCTTATTATGCCTCAGACAGTTCTGCAAGTACTTTATGCATTTTTTTTATACCGCACTAGCAATATGAAAATAGATGTTACAGAACTACACATGGACCTGAAGATCTTCTCTTGGAGGTTGAAAGCAACTCCCCTCCCCAAACAAACAACAACAACAACAACAACAAAAAAAAAAAAAAAAATGTGCCAGAAATCTTAATGTATTGGCTGTTCAATATCTATGAAGTTAATCTAGTTTCTGTTGCTTTGGTATCCACATACCTAATTAAACATTCAGTTCTGAAATTAATTGGTGTTTCTGAACAAACACTGCTGCACAAATGAATGCAAACAGGCAGGAGAAGTAGGAAGATATCATCATTTTTTTCACATATCCATGGTAGCATAGCATGCTACTGGTAAACTCTGAAAAGTGGAGCAAGTCAAACTGAGAGTCACAATATCCTCTTTTGGCAAATACTTTAACTTCCTTTAAGAGGAAGGCTGTTCTTTTTTTTCTCCCCTTTATCTTGCTTCTTGCTCAGGACAAGTATAACCTAAATATTCAGTAAAAAGCTGACCATTTTCAAAAGGAAAAGAGATTCCTTGCTCCCCTTTCTGAGCTAGTAAGACCTCAGATATTTGCTGACTGGAAAAAATTCTTCAGCTGTTGGCCACGATCACCAGCAAGACCAGCTTGTTCCAAGAGTATGGATGTAGAAGAGGGAGTGAACTGTCAGATAGCTGGTAATTTTTTCTCTTCTTTCTTCTTTTGGTAGTTTTACCTAGTTTCTGTCACTTCAGTTAATGCTTTCATTTTTTTGAAAATCATCTGATTATTCTTGATTGTAATTGATCAAGAATCATATCTGAGCGATGCTAATTATATATTACATTCAGATGTAGTGACATTGCTTTGTCTAACTTACCAGGGTTCTAATTGACACTTTACATTGCAATTATGCTATTCTGGTGCATTTTGAGATAACTGACGGACATTAGTTAGTGTTAATCACTACTGTTGAAGGGTTGAGGAAGATGCAATTTATTCCCCCCTTGCCTGTGACTTGATATTCATTTACACATGAGAACTGGTATAATAGATTTTGAGAACATTCACCTCAAATTGTTATCCTTTTTTCCTCCATTTTTTTCATACTCTTCCAGGAAAACACTGATGGTTGCTTGCCTAAAAGTATTTCGAATAACTACTTTTCATCTGTATGGCTAAGCAATTTTCTGTTTGTACCTAGGTCACAAATAATTTGCTATTCGCTAAGTTATAAAACATTTTTCTTTAAATACTCAGTTCATAAACCACTAAGAGCTAGATTTTAAGCCACTCATCTTTCAATACTCAGTTTGTACTCATCAGTACAAGAACAAGTACAAATTAGTACTCTCTAACTTCTTTTTAGATTATTGGCCTTCTACAAAGTTTACTATARTTTGAGGGCTAATGAAGAATTGTTCTTTGCTTTCCAATTTTATTTTTGCACATCACTTAAAATCTTTGTTACTCAACTTTTCTTTTGCTTCTAGAAATTTAGTTTTTCTTCATTAAGACTATTATCCAGAATACAAGTTCCAAAAGTGGAATATAGCCCTTTAAGAAAACTTTGATGACCTAAATCTAATAAAATTCACATAGTTAAACCATAATGGCAGAGAGACTCCTGCATTTATAGAAGCAGTTCAGTACACATTCTTCAAGGAATGTACATTTTTGGTGCTAATTATTTTGATTATCTTCTGAATAAGAGACTCACTTTATTTTACCCTTTAGATTAAAAATAAATAGTCATCTCATTGTACTTTGCTAAAATCATGCATAATGTTTGTCTTATTGCTGTCTTGTAAGGGACTGAAATATGACAGCACTAAAAATTGAGCCTGCTTGAATGTTTGATTTCAACCTTTCTTCTAAAACACTATTAAAAATATCTCATAGTTAGCATTTTTAACTAAACTAGTCTTTTAAAGAGTATTTCCCAGAATTTCCCCTCTTTGTCAGTAAAGTTAGGTGATTTTTTGAAAGTAGATCCACGCTTAAAAATGTTAAAAGATAACTTTTCAGCGCTGCTCAGCTTTAACCTTTTCTAGATATTTTATGAAACCTCACTAGGCCCATGTCAGTACTCCAACCATAACAATAACCAGGACTGCCACTGCTAAAAAGTGAGTATGAAGCATAGATAAAGCATGAGATATATAGGTGCCTTGTTACTTCTATTCTTCTCCAGCCTTATCACATACTAATAAACAGAAACCTAACAAGAGGCAGTCTTCACTTCAGCATTTACTCAAGCAGGGTTTCAAGAAATTGAGTAGTAAGAATGTTTGATATTCAGAAGCACAGCAAATTACTGCCTAATATGGCACAGTAGGAGATCAACACTGTAAGTGCGAATCCCTCAAAAGACTTGGCAAGTCTTAAARTTAATCAAAAGCAAGTTCTGTCTTTCCTGTAACTGGCCTGTTGTCTGGGTTGCTGAAGTATAAATGTCATAGGTTGGAAAGAAAAGAAACCATTAAGAAAAAAGATGATATAGTAGTATTTCTCCTGTAATCATTTATACATTTTCATTTTTATATTTTCCCATAAATTCTCTGATTTCTCTAGCAAGCCAAACATTTCCAAGAAAACAGATTCCTGTCTTCATACATTTCAATACCTTTTTCTAAAGCATCAGTCTCTCTTATTGGCTTTTCACCAGCACGTTAACCCTCTAAGGTATGGTTTCTCATCTCACTCCCAAATGGTTAGAATTTGCTTTCTACGATGTCCAGGTACCTGTTTCTTTCCTTACTTCATTTAGAAGAGTAATTATTTAGAATCAACTCCTCAGWTTTTTTTCCTGCCACTCACTTATTTATCTATTGTTTCATAATGTCACTGTCTGTGTCCTGTTTCCTCAGACAGTTGAAGGAAACTCCAAGATCCATTTAGCTTGTTGAGTCTGCTGGAAACTGCAAATGGTAATCTGGGTACTCAGTCAAGAATGTCTGGCTGAATCATGAAGAGGTCCCATCACGAAAAGGATTAGTGACGAGCTGTCGCTCGAGAGAGGATATATTCARGTGAGTGGAACAGAGTCTCGGAAAGAACAGCCTGCCCACGGATCATGACTGATATGAGCTCAGTGCTTCTTTTGAAATTTTTGTAGTTCTGCTACCTAAAAGAAGCAAGTACAGCAAATAAAAGAAATAAAAAGAGAAATAAGGATCAGATGTCACTTTAAAAGCTTTTAAGTTCCTTTCAGTTGAAATGGTATCTGTACCCTTCTGTGAGTGCTCAGTTTTCCTTTAAATTGAGGCTGTTCTGTTCAAAGTGTGACTGTGAAAATCTGTGTCCGTACCCCTTTTGCTCTCCCTTTAAGATTGCAAATAGTGCCTGGACTATTTCTGACAACAGTGTCTGAGCAGAAGAGACTGAATCTACATGCTGAGAATCTTTTCAAATGTCATCAGAAATGATTTGTCATCTAAACTCAGAATAAGCACTTCCTATCACTGCACTCAACTTCAGTGGGAGCAAACCTGTCACTTTAGAACAATATAAATGAGATTAAAATCACCACCCAGGAGCTACAGTTTATCTTCTTTAAATTCAAAGATGAAAATTTCCTATAAATATCTAGTTAATGTTCTCACAGACAAATTTAGAAATGACTGATTAATACTATTGTCCTAAAATGTGAGATCATAAAAGCTGTTCCTTGAATCATTAAAAAAGCTTAGCTCTGAGTTGAAATTTAATTTGGCAATATATCTCACCTTTTTGGGGGTAGGAGATGCATCTGTCATCCTCTCTGGTTTTTAGCATGCGTTCACACATGCAAAGGGAATAACAACAGACCATGATTCATCTGAGAGCCTTTTCTCTACAAAGTTGATCCTGAAGTTGAACTCAGAATGATAATGCCTCTCCGCATTAAAGTTCAGGCCTCTTAATTGGTAGTAAATCAGAAAGCACCATTATAGTCTGAAAAGAGAAAGAATGTTCTTCAACAGTTTTAAGTTTTACTCCATAGACTATTTTTCACTTATTTTTCAAAAAGTGTTAACACTTTTTTGAGAAATAATCATAGAAGTGAAATGAATGATTTTCATGAACCATTAAGAATGACTTTTACACACCATATATTTATTTTTTTATTGAATATTTACACAAAATGTGTCCTAATGGAAACGCTCCATGGCTTTCCCCAAGGTAGTATGTACAATAAACCATCCAAAAAGTTTTGAAAAAATCTGCTTTAGATTGTATACACAGCAACATTAGCCACACTTAAATTTCAGATTTGACTTCCAGTTATGAGTGCTACTAAATAGTAAATGGTCYATTGCAGGCTTCCAGTAATCTGGCAGTATGCTGTGATACCCTGCAGAAATCACATCCTGTTCTGAGTTACCTGATTTCTCTTACCACAAAAAGAAATAAAAGAAGTGTTTCTTGCAAGTCTAATCTGAGACTTCCTGTAATATATTTAGACACTTTGATTCTAAAGTAAGGCTTTATTCAGGTACAACAGAGTTCAAGGCGCGTTGTTCCTGAAAGAAAGGATTTTTTTTAACCTTCCAGTTTCAAAAAGACTGAAACTGATTTTTAAGGACTTTCAGCTTTTGAATGGAGTTTATTCAGTTAATTTTGCAACAATCTGGTTAACATTAGAGGTTCCAAACAGATTGGTAACAGGTAGTATTTGGGTTCCCATGAAACCCCCATTTAAATTACAAGGTAACGTTTCTACTGATTCTGCAGGGTGCTATGTACCTTCTGGATGGGAAAACAACTTACCTTTATCCAGGAGCTGGAGAACACTGTGTGTTCAATGACCTGGAGAAGGCAGCATGCAATGAAATATTTAGTCTGTGCTGATACTAAGCTCTTTTAGGTGGTCACATGTCATGCCAGTGATTAGGAACTCCTAGAAGACCTCACAGTAATGAATCAGTGGGCAAAGATGTGGCAAGTGAGCTTCAGAGTAGATAAATATAAAAATAATGCAACCAGGAAAAATAACCTAAGCTACTCTTCTGTGATGCTGAACAACTGACAGGTACATACCACAAAATMAGTATTTGACTCATCATTGACATACCTCTAGAAACATCAGTTCAAATCTGTTTCAGCAGCTGAAAAAGCCAACAAATTTTGAACATCACTGGGAATTGAGGACAAAGTAGAGGAGGACATTTTGCCACCGCAGAAAACTTTGGTGTTCATGTCCTGAATTACAGTAAGAAGTTCTAGTCTCTGCATCTAAAAAAAAGGAACTAGAGCTAAGGCAATTGGAAAACTGAATGGAGTAGCTGCTGTATGAGGAGACACTAAAACGTTTGTGACTTCTAAATATGAGGAGGAAAGATAGGGTAGAGGTGTGACTGAGGTTAACAAAATGAAGATGATAGACAAATGGAGTACAGAACTGTTATTCATGAAATCCCAAAAGAACTCCTCCTGAGCTAGGAGACAGGCATTAATCTCATACAAGACTGGTTTGAAGAGTTAAGATAGTACTTTTTTACACAGCAGTTAGTGAATTTTCAGAATCTGTTGCTGCAGGAGATTGTGGAGGTAGATAGTAACTGGAGTTGCAAAAAGAGCTTAGATATATTAATGGACAAAAGATCTGGAAGMAGATAAGAAAGGGAATCAGCAGGAATGAGCCCTAACAGCCCTAATTCAGCAATTGAGCATAGTTAGAGGGAACAGACTTCAGGTAGTGGCTAGGGTTGTGCGCTCTTCCTAAGACTCCTWCTGCCACCATTGTAGGCAGAAAGGAAGACAAGAGGTACTATTTGTCTGATGCAGTAGGGCATTTCTTCTGTACTTTTATCATCATTATTACGGTTCTTCAAATGCCAGGTGACTACTGTATTCAGCAGGATTGTAGCCTGACTGAAGGCACAGGACAATCATGTAGAAAACTGARAATCATGTGGAGTCTAGTGCAGTTCAGCAGGCCAAATTTTTGGGGTACTCACCAAGCAACAAGCTATTTCTTGCRTGCACCTGAAACCATCCTTTAAAGATATTTAGTTGTAGGTGCCATCGAACACTGAATGTGCCAGTCCTTCTGAGCTTTTGGGAGGCTGTACAATAATATTAATCTCCACTGTAATAGTTCAGATGTTCCTCATAATGTGAAATGTTCCTCATAATGTGAATAGGAAATAACACGTATACTTATTTGAATTACAGTGGGGTAGTTTGCCATTTTGCATAAGTGTTACTCTACATATTTCTTTTCAGTAAGACAATAGAGTTATACAGGTGTAAAATCAGAATATTACAGAAATATAATTTAGGGAATTATCATGTTCCTATTACTAGTACATATACAAATACAGGAAAACAGAATTTGCTATGAACAAGTAGTGTTTATTTAATTGAAATCACCTCAATTAAAACTGAAATAAAACATGAGGATTTATTTACTGTTATTAAGCACTACAGCCCAAGATGAGATTTGCTTAGAAATGTACAGGAAATGTGAGAAAACAGAGCAGAAATAAGGCATGTGTAGGTATGTACAACAGTGGGAACAAAATCAAACCTCATTAATTTGATTTTTTTTTTAACTTCAAAAAAATCATCAARTAGATGATAACCTTGTGGAAGGCCTTAAACTGCCTAAGGCTAGTTTTGAAATTCAAACAAAATTATTGCTAGAAAACAAATTCACACCATTGTGAGTCTGGAGAGGTTAAATGTGAGCATATATATTTTGAGCAATTCTATAGCCCTTGTTTTTATGAATGATTTATAAAAAGAGACTTTAATTTACTTCAAAAATTCTAGTAACTTTTTTGAAAGCTTACTATATTTAAAAAACCGCTAAAGTCTGCAAGGCATTTAGGGAGAAAAATTGTCAATGCCTCTTCTACTCAGATAATACAATGTTGTGGTGTTAACTGAGGGATTCAAATGTGAGAGTTGATTTGGAAATGGAGTTGAGACTGAATGTGTTGGAGAAATATTGTGGGCTTTTTTGTTTCTTACAGTATCTATTTCTATTCACTTGAAAAAGTAGAAGTGATATGGAGTTTAGAGTACATGAAGCAGGATAAATTACTGAGATCAAGAAATACCATGCACTTAAATATGCATTGTTCAGTACATTTTATATAGGACTTACATCTATCATATTTTGAAAGAAATTCATAAATTATCCATTGCATGAGATGGTCTTCCTCTTGAATTAGATATGCTCTAGTTGAATCAGTTATATTTCTTACTGAAACATATATGCTGACTACCCACACAGATATTGCATACATCACCTGCTGAAACCTGCAAGTAAGAAAGATTTCATATTGAAACAGATACTGTGTATCAAATGCCAAACCAAAGTAATTTCTTATCAAATTAGAAATGTCGCCTGTTGGACCAGGTGCTTGCTTCACTTTTTTGATATAGACACATTGGCTATTCTATATATRTTGTCTCTGAGATTAGATACATTGCTTATTGAAAAAGATGGATTTCTCTTTGCAATAAATATGTTGTCTTTTTAATGACAGCAAAGGATGCACTGTATTTCCATCCAAGCATGTTGTCTAGTTTTAACAAATCAGCTCCTGAAAAAGGAATGTGTCTATGAATTCACTCTCTGGCCATCTAAGGGAATACATCATACCAGTTCAGGGAGATAAAAGCCATTCGTTGCATCAAACGTAGTTTTCTATCCTACACTTATACAGTCTCAGAAAGTCGTACACTAGGGATAAATCAAGCCTACATTCTGTCATTTTCAAAACACGTGACTATACTTGTATCAGTAATGTCAATGTGCTGGATAMCCTTCAGTAAATTACTGGTAGAAGTGAATCTGAAAAACATTATAGTAAGGGTCTAATTTTACTTTATCACATGACAGTAAATCTGGAATAATTTCATGGAAGTTAGTGAGTTTGCCCTAATGTAAAAACAAATTATTAATAGCAAGATTGGGTCCTTGGGCACCAAAACTGGTTCAAAACTATCACTCCATATACTGAATATTCTATGTGGTGGTCCAATTAATTGGCTCCATGAAACATACCTTTTAAAATTACTTTTAACCAGACTTATCAGATAAGTACAGTCTTAAGTTGCTGTCCTGAAAAGGATTGCAATACACCTTCCTAGATGTATACTATATGAAGTAAGAGATAAACAACTGCTGGAAGAGTTAGTGCATAGCATTTCTCCATTTGTCAACTACCAMATCTCATTAATTTAGTGAATCTTCCTATAATTTTGTATTTGTTCAAATCCCAAGCATTTCTGTGAATATAATAAGGTATCTAAAAAGAAATATGATAGGCATTTTTGACTTACTAGTGACACTATGAATTATTTAGCTTTCCATAGCATCCCCTCTTTAGAGTGGGTTTAGCTTACAGTACAATACTCASTGAAATTAAATAAATTGCCATTAACAGGACTTGAAACAAGCCGTGGAAACACTAGTAAAAGACTTCATCACATAYTGAGTTCAGTAGGGAAATGAACATAGGACAGACTGAAATGTATTCTTGACTGTAACTTCTTTTAACTATTTTCTTATAAACAATCTCTTTCTATCATAAACATTTTAACCAAATCCCAAGCAGGGTTTTAAATCAGGTTTTTTTAATCACTGCATTCTTTTCTCTAAATTATCCAAATATTTCAAACTTTCAATCAGTCCTTAAAAAACAACTAAGAAAACAAATAATCCAATCTCCCCTTTAATCTATCGCAAAATGTTGAATCACAACCTAAGAGGGATATACAAATTTATTATTATTAAAAAAAAAAAAAAAAGAGCTTTCACTGGAAATTTTTGATCCACTAGTCAAATAAAAGCAGATTTGTCAAATTAAGAAGTAAATTACAACAACAAAAAGTTAAAATCAACTTACATATGGTAAAAGTCATCAACTTATTTCTGATGCACAATAATGATACATTTTTTTCTTTCAGTATAAAGAATGTTTCCTTTCCGAAACTGAGAAAATACAGCCTSTAAGAACTGCATGTTGAAAAATGTTTACACATTTTTGTGTCCAAATTTGACATTCTTTTTTACAGTAGGATTTTAGTCAGATGACTAAGAATGTATAGAAGCTTTTCAAGCTATTGGTTAGCTAGCTTCACCTACACTGTATTTATATCCTTTGTAAGGAAGGCTAGCAATTAGCGCGCTTGTGACTGATCATTCGCAGGCCTGAAAACGTACAAAGCTGTCTTTATTCCCAATTATTTTTCTGGATCTATATATAGATAAATATACAGTTATGTCCACAGTTATATCCACAGATATAGAACTGTACATCTCAAATATTCATACTACAGTATTTAGTTTAAATTAATACACTTCTTTTAGTTTAGAATTCTTGAGTTAGTGTACTATTTGGTGGTTTTGATACATTTGAGTTTTTGGAGAAGTTTGCAGTATATGAAACTTCACTTGTCAGCAACTGTCAAGATTGAACCAAAATTAATCTCTAACAAAAATGTGGTGATGTAGCCTTTTAAAATGAAGAACTATTATACATTCTTTCCATTTTCATCTTTTAGTGTGGAGCTAATAAAGACTTTCTTATAGTTAATATAAATTGTTGTTCATATATCAACAAATGTTCACAAGGTTTCATATACAAACATGGGTTTCTTTGCCATTTCCATGTTGATTCATAAATGTGTTTGTTGTTTTTTTTTTTTTTTTAAGCTTAGGCTTCATCTTTATCATTTCTTTTATAACATAACTATCTCACTAATTAGAGTGGATCCATCTGGAGTTTTACTACAAACAGACAGTGCTGAAGATGTTWCTTTCTTTCTGCTAATACCAGCAATAACAGCTTCCTGGAACAAATCTCTGGAATGACAGACAGCAAACAAAATTGCGTTAAAACTGTTGCAAAACTGCATGTGGTAGAAGGAAAGGAAAACAGCTTCTGATATTCTCAACGATGATGAAGATCTATAGGGCAAGATGGAGCAGGAACAAACTTAATTAGTCTGATCTTAAATTGTTTTTGGTTAGTAGTTTCAGTTACCCTAGTGATGGGTAACWTCTTCTCTAGGACCAGATGTGACAATCTTCCAAATGGAAACACCATATTAATACTGCCTATGCTAAGAAGCTAAGATCTTAAGCTGAGAGTTGCCACTGATCTGTAATTTACCCATTCTGAGCACAGTATGATAGTAGAGATACTGGGTGTCCTCTAGCTAGAACGGTTTCTCCAAATTAAAAATTATTTTGCACAAATATCATTCAAAATATTAGGCACTAATACCTCACTAAATCACTAATAACTTCATAAAATTTAGGTCAGAAGAATATGCTTGAATATTATATGAATACAAGAAAACTATTTCTCTACACCTATGCTTATTCATGGAGATAAGTATTTGAGTCTGTTCCCTTTGACGGAAATGACTCATATATGTGATGAGAGAAAATCTTTTTAATTCTCTTCCTCTCTTTGCTTTTTAAAGATTYCATCATATTGTCTATGCATTTTCCAGTAATCCCTATATAGATATTTCAAAATGCAAATACACATTCTTCCTTTAAGTAAGTTTATTATTTTTCCAGGGATCTTTTTCCTTTTTTTAATCTGTATGTAGCAGTTCTAAATTCCTTCTATACCTTTTCCTTCTTTCCACATGTATTTCCTAGTATGTAACTGCTCTACACTTTTACTTCCAGAATCGTGACTGGAGCTTAAGTATGCACTTTCAGCTGTTCCTCTATCAGAGACATCACTTAAATAGTGAAAATATTTTCACAATGATAAACTAAGCATAATAAAATGCTTTTTAAAAAATGTATATCRTTGGAACTGCACCTTTTTACTCCATTATTCAAATAAATAATTACTATCTTTCTGAAATAAAGTGGTATATTACCTTCTCTTCCTCTGCAATTCCTGTTCAATTTTAATTACCTTAAATAAATAAATAAAGGATTTATAAAGATTTTCCAACCCTCAGACATTATAGCAATCATAGAAAATACAATAAATTTTCATTACAGTAGAAAGAAATTTATATTTAACTTCTAGAAAAGACAAAATACCAATGCCYTTGCAAAGCACCTCATTTTTCTACTGGTTGGTCCACAGGCTGAATAAGAGTTCTTATTCTAAGTGGTTTTACTTAGAAGCTATTAATTGATTTTCACCTAAACAGATGCCTCAAGTCTGTTCACTTAGGTCAGCTGCCATGCAAATTTAARGCAGTAACTCAGAAACTTTCTGGCCAGTATCATTACAAGTGTCTCAGTCAATTTGATAAGGTGAGGTAAGCTGAAATTTTAGGTGAATTTRTATTTTTTTGCTTTACATTATTCTAAAGAGATGACAATTGCATTATTTTTCAGGGTAAATCACTCTTTCTGTGAGGTTACAAATGCAAATGTGGAGTGTGCTGGCTGGATGACAACTGGGAAGGCCCAAGAACAAGCCTTAATGTGAGATACACTTCAGCTGTTAGAGGGAATGGCTTTCAAGGCTGGGGTTGTGCATGCGTGATTCAATAAAGCTTGYTGTACCTAGACACTGGTATATAACAATATATAACCTCTCTGACTAAACCGAAACCTTTCCTCTCTCATCTGATATGGGCTATTGCAAGAGCTAACCTGTAATACTAATATATACACCAGTATTCATATATACACCAGCAATTTGTGGAAAATTGGAACAAAAAGGTCATTGCATGAAGTAGCAAGGAAAATGGATTTTAAATCTTACTGAAGATTAGGTTCTGCAGTGYCTAAAGCCAGCAGATGCTTTGAATCTTATTCATTAGATCCAAGAAAATATCATTCTTTCTCTTTTTGTGGGATGAGGGAGGAAATTACCTACAGCATTTGGAGAAATTGTCCATTTTAGCATAAAGCTTTTCTAATTCATTTCACTTATCCCACCTATGTAAAYTGACTGTTAAACTCTTAGACTTCACAGCTGTATACAGATCTTTAAATGAAGAGGAGCGAAAATAATAAAATATATTTTAAATAATACAAGCTGTATCATGTTCCCTTCAGTGTATCTGCTTCAAAGAAAGCAATACAACCAATAAAGTACATTACAGCAAAAGTGAAAGCCSCCACTGGAGGGGTCTTACCTGATAGAGCACATTTGAAGTTTGCATCAAGTTAGCTCTTCTAACTAGTGYAAGCCTACAATTTAAATAAGTACTTCTTCTTCAATATATTTGATTCATTTTGCAAATGGGCTGAAACCAGGGACAAATCTGACCTTGCAGGATTTATTGCTACTGTGCAGAATCACAGAATCATGTAGAAAGGACCTCCAGAGGTTATCTAGTCCAGCCTCTGCCTCAGGGCACAACCAGCTAAAACACGTTGCTCAGGTACGTGTCTGATGGAGTTGTGATTATCTCCAGGGATGAAGATTCACATCTCCAGGCAAGCTGTTCCCATGCACGACCACTGTCATGGTAGATAACTGTTTCCTTATATTAAGTCAGAACTTCACATGCTCCAAGCCCAGTTTCCTCAATATCTCCTCATACATCCTGTGCTCCAGCCCCCTCGACCACCTTGTTGTCCCTCTGCTGTTGAGTTTGAATRCGATAGTGTCTTTCCTGCCCTGGGGAGTCAGCATTCTGGACAGAGCACTCTATACACATTTTCACAAGGACCGAATAGAGACGAACACACTCTTGCTAATACAGCCCATCCTGATGTAGCTGGCCCTTTTTGATGCAAGGGCATGCTGCTGATTTGTGTTCAACATGTTCACCAGCATTCCCAGATCTTTTCTGCRAAGTTATTTTCTAGCTATTCAGTTACAGCCTGTACTGTTTCAAAGGGTTATTCCATCCCTAATGCTGGCACTTTACATATGTCTTTGTTGAACTTCATATGTTCATTAGTATTTCTCAAGAAATATTTTCTATATATTATCTACATAGGATTTTCTATATATTATCTACATAGGATTGCTTAGTAATGGAATTCTGAACAGTATCCTATTTTTAGCATTTTATCTTATGTTTTTATAGAAAAATCCAGTCAAAGTGTGAAAATAACTTTCTTTTAAATAAATCACATTGCAAATAAGCATTCATTGTGACATTCCTGGAACASATATTCCTGTTTCAGAGTCAAGTATCTGAACAACAAATTTCCCATGATGATCTTATTCACCAAAAATTATGATTGAGAGTTAYTTGGAGGAATGGTGTAATGTCCATTCTTGCTTGGAAATATTTTTTTTTCCTTGTGAACTATGAAGAAAGAAATGATAATTATATGAATTGGCAGAAAGATATTTTTAGAATRAATTAACTGGTAAACCTTGTTGACATTAACATGATGTATCTATCTGCATCAGGACAATTTTCTTGGGCTTGGGATAGTTTAATTAAGCGCACGATCTTCATACTATTTATGACCTTTTGAGCATTTATGCAGGACAAGAATTAGTCTACTGTGTCAAGAAGCCATTTAAAGAGCATCATGGAGATTATAAATATAACAAAACAGTATTGTTTTTGCTTATACAATACAGTAGCAATTTCTCTTCAGTTAAAATTAGCTGACTACCCTAATGCATTCTCCTCTCTAYTGTGCTCGTAGGGACTCTGTTTCCATCAGCCAAACTGAGCCTTGACATTCTTTTGTGTACTTGTGCACAGAAGCTTGTACTTCTGTGTCTTCAAACTGCATTTTTGAAATTCAAATTCAGGAAAAAAAAYACAAGGTGCTGGGTGTTTGCTACATTACTGGGTGTTTGCTACAAGAGGAGAATCTTTCTCTTTAAGGTCTCTTCTGCGGTGACAAGGCTCTTGAACAGGAATCTGTTACTTTCTCAGTCCTCTCTAGTTTCACTTCTATTTCTTTTTCAGGCAACTTAATCATTTTTCACAAAATCCAATGATCTTTTTCAGCTTACCAAGCTTTTTGTTCCAGCCCTGTGGTCTCTTCGTCTAGTCTTGATCTGTTTTTAAACCAATCTATTCAAAAGCTTGTGCTCAGATGTCTGGATAAATCCTGGAYAAATATTAAATCAAAGACATTGGCTATTGCATAATTTTCATTTAACTCTGCTGAGTCTTTTTAGGAAAACTGACAGCAGATTTAGCATACATTCTGGTTATGATGCCAAACACTTTTGGCATATTATCTGACTTCAGCTTGTAGTGAAACTTTCGTTGACATCCAGTGGAACTATGTATAGATTAAAAACTGTTAGCAGCCCCTTGCAGGATAAAATAACCCTCTGAACTTTATGAGTGGAAAAAAAATCCCTCTTCTCGTACAAACTACAGTGGATTTAAAAAATTCTGTGCAAATTTTGCAAAAGCAATGAAAATAAGTACTGATTATTCTAGTCTTACAGGTGCATCTATTAATTTACCAACCCCTGAGCTATATGTGAACTTTGTTACAGAATTATCAGCAAGAGTTTCAGAATTATGAGTAAGAGAATGTCATGAAGAACTTTGGCAGGTCTAGAATGTGCATAATCCGAGGAAAAGTTAATAACCAAAATACAAGCACACCTCCAGTATCATTCAAAAAGATAAGTAGCCTTGCTGTTCTYTATTGCCTGCTTGTGATTGAGCATCGTTAAGCTATTTACATGTTTTTAATACTCTCCAATTATGTATAACAGTCCTCCACAATAATGAGAAATGTCAAGAGCTATTCTATTTACACAGAATACCAGCAAAATGAAATGAGAAGAAGAATATATAAAATATGTAATAATATTGTATATGAACAAGAATATAACTTCTAGAGGAAACAATAATAACTAAAATAAGCATAAATTAAGTATATACTTTTCTCAAAACTAGATTCTTCCACTCACATTTGATACTATTTATGTTATGCTGCTAAACATCAGGAGATAGTACTTCAGGTAATAAACTATAGCTATGTAGGTCAAAGTGCTTTTTTATTATTTAAATGGCATATATTTTGTGAAGGATGGTTATGTTTTACATAGGTTACAAATACCTTATATTGCTCACACTGCTCTTAGATGGATAAGCTCTTTTTTACTGCAGATGTGTTCTTTAGGGCTCCACAATATTCACGAACTACTAGAAAAGTGCTTCCATGCACTTTGTAAAATCAAGCAGARGCCCTAGAGAGGTCACTGAACCAACTATGTCACCCAGGATTTGAGTTTTTAGTTTAAATGCACCATACAGTTAACCTGGCAACCCCTGGGTCTCAAGCTCTGGCAGTTTCAATTTTATTTTTAAAATTATATTTTTCAGAAATATTTGATTTTCTAAGAACATGAACATGAAATTTATTATTTTCAACAGATAACTTCAGAAAAGCATTCAACTGCAGCATTGCCCCAGGCCATACTGATAAAACAGTGCAATCTGTGTTAGAAGGGGGTATTTTAACTGTTGAGATTTTAATATCTGAAAAGAAAATAAATAGAGAATATATATGTGTATGTAAGTCTCTGTGTGTGAGAGTGTGCAGGTATTCTTAACAACACAAGCCATAATGTACATATTRGAAAAAAGCACCTTTTTAAATAGGAAAATGAATTTGGAAACACTCAATTATATTACAGATTTTTTTTTTTTCCGAAGGAAAAGTTTTCTTTTGGAAGTAGAAAAAATAAAAATACCTCAATAGTTTGACTTCAWGCTATTGAATATCTCAATAGATGGAGATATTCAAGATTTAACCGGACACAGTCCTGGAAAGCCTGCTATAGATAAGCAGGTTCCCTGCTTGGGTARAGGGGTTGGACTAGAAGATCTCCGGAAGTGTCCTCCAACTTCAACCATCCTGTGATTCTTCTATTTTATGGTCTTAAAGATTAATCCAATAACAGCACAAAGAAATCTTTCACAGTTCCAAGTAAAGTTCCAAGAAGTTTAATCTACGGAAAATTTCAAATTTTCTTTTTTCACTACAAAACTCATTTGAAATAATAAAAATTTGGGTAGATTTTGAGGGATTTAAAGATATTTACTTGACAAGCTCTGTGGAAAGTCATTCTTTAAAAAAAATCAAAATACAAAAATATTCTTAATAATTCATTGTAGTTTTAAATAACATATCGTCGTGGTATACTTTCCAGAACTGTTGTCCATTGCAATTAATGGATTTTGCATCAGGACTTCTGGATCAGGACCTTTACATACACTTTCTAGAGCAGGAGTCTGTTCTTAAAGAGTTTTTTTTTTAATTATTTTGATCAACACTGAACTTACAGTACAGCAGGTATGTTATCTTAGGAGACACAAGATACCTATATAACTCAACAGACTAACACTAACAGACTCTCTGTCCAGGTCTCAAATCTTTCTAATCTCAATTTCAGTAAATAATAATTTTATTTTCAATACATACTTTCCTCCAAGACCATTTCATTCATCTAAATAAATAATAACAATAATAATAAAATCAAATAAAGGAGGTTGGGCCCACCTCCATAGAAAACATAGGAGAAAACTTTCTATTCACTGCACACATAGAAGWCAACCTCATTCTTTTACTATCACAGTAGCTGATCTGTAAAATTCTTATTTCTATATATAGAGGTCTAGTCACTTTTTTGTCTGTAGTGCACATCTAGTGTACACTTAAAGTGTAGATAAGATTTAAGAGCTGAAATCAAGTAAACGATGAATGCAAAACAGTGTTATTTTGTGCAACTTCTTCAAATGCAAACAGATGACCTTAACTATCCTCTCCAAGGCAAGCAAAGAAATTATTCCTCTAAGAAAATATTCTCTGAAATAAGTCATTTCCACAGTTCTGAATAAATGTCATTAAAAAGGGCACAATGAAATGTTTTCAGGAACATATCCACTTAATTCATATTACYAATTGTGGCCAAACTTCTATTAAAAGTTCATTTAAAAATTTTAATTCATGACTATATGGATTAAAASCATGTTAAGACAGTAAGATATTTGGGGGTTTTGAGATTAGTTAATTCCAATATATTTTTGGTTATATTTCTTACTCACAAATCTAGCATGCTTATGCAAATATAGCTGCTTCTTTTTGTAGCACTCGTATATATTAATGATCTCATTTACCTCAGGATTCTTCATAGTGCTAATAAATATTACTTCATAATTTCCATGTGTGATAACACTTTCAATTGAGCTGTTAAGCTTATTCAGGTTTACCCCAGCAAAAAAAATGTCAGTAAGTAGCTTTGAATCTTTTGGAAATGCTGCAAGAAAATTTCTAGGCTAGCACTTGTCCCTTGCCTCTTTCTCATCCCCTGTTATTTTGTGTCATAATGCATCATTACAGACTGATGTTTGCTTCCGTACAAGTCAGCAGAGAGAGACTGCACAGCCCACATTAACCTCCTTTCTTTGCATTRACTGTGTCAGTTTTGATTTGTTATTCTTCAGGATGTTTCAAGCACTGCCAACTTGAGGGATCTTATCTTTAGAGAAATATATTAGAATGACCGTTTTCCTTAATTTGATGTTGGGGGGTATTATTATTTGTACAAAAATGGAAAAAATAGGTTTATATTGTAGACTGATCCATATCATGAACATTTACTGTGAAATAGTATGTCCTGTTTTTGCAATAAAATTTTTTTATGAATTTATATTCAGCTTTTCTTATTTTTAATAGAACAGCTTAAGACCAATGCTTTTTTTTTTTTTTAATAAGTATAGGAATCTACTCACATTGAATGTTAGCTGATTGAAATATATTTAGTAAAGAAACTCTAAGATACGAACATACACAGCACACACATTTGCATAAAACAGTTTGTGTATGCTGATATCATAACTGCACGGATTGATTTCATTCACATGAATAATTCTGTTCATTAGAGCCCCTAGGTATAGGGCCARCTAAGTAAGCTAAGATATGCAGAGAAAATAATGTTTTTTCTGGAAAAAAAATGATTTTTCACGAAAAAATCTGAGAATGTGTCAGTTTTGACTGTGTGTGTACAGAATAAAGATTTACTTAAAAATATATATAATCATTTTGATTGGGCAGAATATCTCAAGACACACATATATATAAAAGACAGAGATTGCCAAAAGTACACCTTTTTCAATAAATTTAACAGAAGGTGGTTTTGGAGTCCACACCTTTTAGGCCTTGAGGGAGCTCTGCTGAGAATCAAAAAGAAAGTTCTCTTCAAGTCCAAGCAAGAGAACTTCTAATCACTTCTAATTATATAATTTATACTGCTTTTTGGAACAAAGCACGTGAAGATTTTTAAGATTAGTGATGAATTCATTCATACTTTTCTTTCAGTATCCAGTTTCTACTTGTATCATATTAATTGATCATACTAATTTCATTAATACTAAGGAATCCCTGGTAAATCTATATTTATATAGGTTCAAAGTTAGCTTACTGCTATTCAGGCAGACTGCGGAGGTAAGCTTCTATCAGTTCCTGCAGACCACTTCTAGAATTCATGTTTCAACCAATCATCCATCTTTTGTAATGGACAGAAACAATACCTCTATGATTCTGTGAGGCTTTTCAGCCTTGGCAATTTGGTGGCTCACATCAAAAGATATTGAGGCACTTTATTATTCACGGTGGCAGCTGAATAGACAATATTATTTCCTGATGTCAGTTCAGTCATTTCATGCTTGAAGAACTATATACTTTTTATATTTGAAATGATAGTGCTATGCCTGATGGTAGCAATACAGGTGAGCTCATGGAAGTCACTATTAAACACTTTTATTTCTGTATCTATTAGAAATTGTTGGTCATTATCTAATGCAGTAAAAGAGAAGTCCACCTCGATATAAATCAGGTATTCAATATCTTTTATTATCATATAATGCTGTTATAAGGTTGAACTTGTAGTTTCCACGTGGATGAAGAGGCTACATAGTCACTTCTTCCCAACTGCTTTTGTTGAGCTCACCTTGGGAATTTTCTCTGTTTATTCAAATTAACAATTCTGTCATTTAAGTTTGAACTTAGGCTTCATGTTTCCTGTCTAATGTCATCGACCCATTGTTGAACACAAAACACACAGGATCCTTAGTTAATAAGAAAGGGAGAAGCGGATGTAATTACAAATATAGGTTCCTTACTTTTGTAATGATCAAGCCAATAAGCAAGTGTCAGTGCAGAAGGGATGCAATGACTGATGCCAGATTACCAGGAGAAGTGAAATTCATTTAAGAAAGTAGACTGTTAGACTGTATAGAAGTTAAGCATTTTAATGATAGTGCCACYAGGCCATTCATTCTGTGACTAGAAGTAAAGAAGAGGCAGCCAGTGACTGAAAAACAATGCTTACGTTATTACATAGAATAGATACAAGTAAAACTTGCTTTTCTTGATCATCCTTTTGGGATTGCACAGAAACAATCTAAGGACCACAGAAGTTTGTAGAGCATATGATGAAAATGATGGCTTCAGGTCTAGAAAGRGTATGGAGCTCATCTTATGAAAATTTGTCAAGGACTGGAAGGAGAAGAAAAATGGTATGGTGTTTCTGTCTGCATGGTTATTCCATACAGAGTCTGGGCAGTCTCTATAGCTTTGACACTTAGATGTTCTGCATTTTCTTAGTTCTTAGTCTTTCATAACAAGCACCCTATTGCTTCCATTTTTGTTTGGGATACATTTGTGAGGAAGGAGAGCCATGGGAAAGAATTTTAGGAGAATTAAAAAAAAAAAAAAAACTTCACATTTCTTCACACTGAATTTTGTTTGCCATTTTATTGCCCATGAAGTTCTATGTTCTTTCTGTAGCTCTCTGCAATACTCCATTGTATTCATTCCCTCTTTTTGCAGAGCCCTGTGCAGTTCTACTGGTGACCTCTCAACATCGGAAGAACAGGCTATTTGCTTTACTCTCTGCTCACTGTTTCTGAACTAGTTAGTTATTCATGCTAAGACCTTAAATACTATCCTACAGCTCCTTCATTTCCTTTAAAAGCTATGGTGAAGAACCTGCAAAAAGATTTTAGAAATTTAATGGACTGTATCAACTGGATCTCTGCTATTCAGTGCCAAGCGGACTCCTTTGAGAAACAGGAATACATGACTTCCTTTACCAAAAAATGCATCAATTCTTTCTCAATGTATCAACTTATCCACATATCCACTAACTATATTCTTTCTACAGTTTCTCTGAATTCTTTTTGGGAAGACAGTAGTTCCATAGACATTTTCTAGAACTCTTTTGTGTTTGTATTTGCTAACTTTAAGTTCAAAGGTACTAAGTCAATTTTAAAGAGATTACATACCGCATTAAGCATTTGATCTTTTCCTCTAAGAAATTGTTGAGTTCTCTTGTCTCCTTAGGTTTCTTGGTCAACATACATTTGTTGCGTTTTTTTTTTTATTATTATTATTTGTTCAGACTCTTTTGTACAAATACTCCAACCTGAGGTCTTCTCTGATGAGTTTTCCAAAGGACAGGACTGTGGCTTAGAAACATCTGCAAATTCTTCAACAGAAAACACAGAAGCAAAAGCTTTCTTAAGTGTTCTGCTATGGATCTGTGTTTTTTGTACACTTCTTTTTATAACCTGATAGACCTTATTAATTTTCTGAAAGGCTTTATTCCAAACGTGTGTGAGGGAAGATTTATGCTTACCCTTAAAATTTTGCTGTGGGCGAAGAGAATACACCATACACACAGAAAGCAGAATATACTGGTAGTACAAGTCTTAACAGTCTGACGGTCTTAACTGTCCAACTTACACAGAAAAGTCTAGTTAATAATGCAGTTTAAATTATGCAAAAATCTT
The DNA here is from genome assembly GCF_003343005.1 of Rhea americana. Taxonomy (NCBI): domain Eukaryota; kingdom Metazoa; phylum Chordata; class Aves; order Rheiformes; family Rheidae; genus Rhea; species Rhea americana. Next base: position 8,087,530 of record NW_028186978.1, on the reverse strand, counting down.
CCTAATAGCTAATCCTTTTCTTCGGTGCTATGCTCACTCTTCCTCTGTTCTTCTGGATCCTAAGGCTGATAGTTCAGTCTTCCTTAATCAGAACTGGACGGAACTACTGCTAGGGACTTAAATGCATTCCTCCTTTCTAGGAGTTTAGTTGGCTGAGGYAAGGAGATTAAATGGCTGAGTCTAAGGTCAGCTCCTTTGMTGACAAGAGCTGTTGTGAGAAAAAGTAGAARCAACGACCTGCCTCTCTCTTCCCTTAGGAGTAGCATTTAAACTGAGGCTCTCAGGTTTGGCCCCGGCCTCAGCTACGTTGCAGCTGTCATGCAGCTGCATCTGCACCTGGTCCCTACCTCCCTGCCCTGGCCTGCTGACTTCAATTCTTGGCTTGACCTCAGACTGGCGTCATCATGTCAGATTTCCTGGGTGATCCCTGGACTGAGGCTGGCCCTGGTCTCCAGACCTGATCCTAATCCTGGCTGCTGATTCAGCATCCTGGCTCCTTGCAGGTGTGGTTCCTGCCCTGGTCTGCCTTGCTGCAACTCTTGACTCCAAGTCTATCCTCCCTTGCAGAGCAGCTAGCCCTTGGTGCTCCCAGGCAGTTACAATGAATTGTCGTCTTTACCTCTGAGATTTTCACTGGAAGGAGGATAGTGTTCATGGGGCAGATTTCCTTTTTCTCAGTCTTGTGGTCCACTTGGGGCTATTTTATATGTTTCTCATCAGTCTGCTTCCTTCTCACCAGTTTCCAGCTAAACTGACATAAAGGCTGGTCAGACCTTTACCATGGATGGCATTCACAGAGCTTTATCTGAAATGGCTGAGGCAGTGATCATTTGACCACCAGCTACTTGTTTAAACAATCTAAAACTAGGTCAGACCAAGACAAACCCAAACCAGTCCTAAGACTCTGTACCATCAAGTCAGTAAAAGTAAAAAWAAATAAATAAATAAAWAAAATTACTCTCACGAGTAATGCTAAAAACCGTATTTACAAGGCTGCATTATCATCACTGTCAATTACTTCTGCAAGTTTTTCCTGAAATTCCTCTTGGGGCTTAGGAAGGTGAAAGAGGGCAGTGCAGGGTGGGAAGGTCTCCTTTGTTTTGTTCCGTACATAAGYTGCCAATCCATAGGTTTTGGTGGTTCTTCTTCACTTCACAGGTTCACAGAAACATCTGGAAGCCATCTGGTCCAACCACCCGCTTGAAACACCTCCCCTATGAATAAAGGCTGTGAGAGCTGGGCCTGTTTAGCCTGGAGAAGAGAGGACTGAGAAGGGACCTTATCAATGTCTATAAATACCTTAAGGAAGGGTGTCAAGAGGATACGGCTGGGCTCCTTTTAGTGGTGTCAAGCAACAGGACAAGAGGCAATGGGCATAAACTGAAACAAAGGAAGTTTTGTCTGAATATGAGGTAAAACAACTTTACTATGAGAGTGACAGAGCACTGGAACAGGTTGCCCAGAGAGGTTGTGGAGCGTCCTTCTCTGGAGATATTGAAAACCTGCCTAGACGCAATCCTGTCTAACATGCCATAACCCATTCCTAACATCTAACCATGTGGCCTTGGTTAAGCAGACAGGTTGAACTAGATGATCTCCAGAAGTCCCTTCCAACCTCAACCATTCTGTGATTTTGTGTGACTCTGTGAAGTGGGATTATTGGCAACAGGAGATTTGGATACTATGTCTAGTTGAGCCTTAATAACCTCCAAGGATGCAGATTCTACAAAATTCTCAGTCAACCCATTCCAGTGCTGCACTACCTTCCTGGTAAAAAACTCACCTTTTCCTAAGCTAGAGCCTCCCAAGGGGCAATTGGTGGCCACTGCCTCCTGCTAAACTGAGCTATAATTAGCAAGAGTTCACTAGTAATAAGACTCAAAATGTATTTTCAGACTATGGGTATTCCTAATTTCCCAAAAAGAATTTAGCACTGAAGCTCTGAACACTGCCACTTAATTCTTCATTTCAGTGTAGTGAATGTGTGTAACCTCATGACAGTTGTTGAAATCATTAAGAATCAAATTATAAGAGCTGTAGGAGATTTTGCAGTTTAAATTAAAGCCAGCTTGCTTCACAAATACCCAGTTTATGCATGTCAAAACTATTTCACATATTTATTCCCTTCCAATGTTCTACTTGCCCTGCYGGTTAGTTTTCATCAAATTTAAGAAATCATATAATTTGAAAGAAAAATTAATCATCTTTAACCCTCTTAAGCCTTTAAGATTGAAAATTTTTAACTAGATATGTAAAATTAATGTGAAGTGAAAGGTGAAATTTTGATCCAGCTGAAGTAAAAAATTAAAAAATACATATTGCCCAAGTGTTTATTGATTGCTTTGGTGTATGACAGAACAATGTATTTTCAGATTTTTATGCTTCGATGCAATACAAATGGAAGAAAAACCTAACAATTTGTGTGTAACTCCTATTAGAATTGTTTTTACCTTTCTGCTGTAACAGTATAGTTGTCAAAATAAATTATGTCTCAAAGTCATTCACTTCTCAGCACAGCTTTCTTCTTTTTTCTTTCTATGCAGAAACTGAAATGGAGTAACATACTTTAATGAACTTATCTTAAATAACTGCCTTAGGCAAAAAGCAATTTAAGTACAAAGAATAAAATGAAACCTTAATATGTGTCACTAATCAAGAATGTACAAATGGATCCTGATTTTGACAAGAGCTGGTACAAACAGCCTGTTTCCTTAGGAAGATAGTACTCTAACCTAAATTATTATAGATATCTCTAATGTCAAAGCATGACTATTTTATATCATATGCATTTTCCTTTTGAACTCTAGAGACTCAGTTCACTGAAGGGTATGCTGTAGAATGTTTTTTCACAGATTACAAGAGGAAAAAAAAAGGGGGAAACATTATATTCAAGTATGCTTGCACAATGATGTCCCTGACATCTCTTTCAGTGCATTGTAGTGTATTGTCCTCTCTTCTACATGGAAATATTTCAGCTTGGTAGAAGAAGCCYCAGTGAAGAAACAATGCTCATTCTTGCTAATCTAATGGTCACGATAAAAACAGAGTCTCTTTGCTTTGGCAATACAGCATCACTATCTTGCCCACTATGTAAACCGGTGGTTAGCTACTGACCAGGTGAATACTGATTCCCTGCTATTCACCGTGTGTTAGAAACCTTCATAACCAGGACAGTTAGTGGTCAAATTCATTTTTTCTTCTATATAGTTCAGAAAGTTCAATTTGAGATTAGATTGAGATTAGATTTGAGATGGGATGGGAACTGGGATGTGTTAAAGCTTAGAATACAGCTATATTAATACTCCATATTTATGTAAATTATCAGTGAGACCTAGTAAAATTGTTGACTTTTTTCCTATTAGGATAACAAACATTATATTTTACTATATTATTAGAATGAATCACAGAATCTGTAAGGTTGGAAGGGACCTCTGGAGATCATCTAGTCCAACCTCCCTGCTCAAACAGGGTCACCTAGAGTATGTTAGACAGGGTTGCATCCAGGTGAGCTTTGAGTATCTCCAGAGAAGGAGACTCCACAACCTCTCTGGGCAACCTGTCATTCTCATAGTGAAGAAATTCCTCCTCATATTCAGGTGGAACTTCATGTGTTTCAGTTTGTGCCTGTTGCCTCTTGTCCTTCCACATGCGACAACTGAAAAGTTTGTCCCCATCCCCTTGACACCCTCCCTTCAGATACTTATAGATACTGAGAAGACCCCCCGCTCGGTCTTTGATTAATTAATCAGTTTTTGTTGTTGTTGTTAGAAAAATGAACTATTGATTAACACCAATTTCCACAATATCTTTCTTTCCAAACTCATTTATACTGTAATGGTCTGAAAGGTGTTCTAACAGCATGAATACCACATTCAATTCTTTTCTTTTACGTAAGTAGTCTTACATAAATTATTTGGTCATATGTCAACACTATCAATAAYGATACAAGAAAACTCAGGAAATGGCCTTTCTGTAAAAGGGCGAATTCTCTAATGTCAGATAATTACCTACACATAAAATTAGTTGCCTAATTCAGTTTTCAAGTAGACAGGATTACTGCTGCACCTACAGGACCAGAAGGTGACCTAGTCTGCTTGCATCCTTTTTGCCCTTAGATTTGAGATGGGAAGTGGAATGTGTTAAAGTTTGCAGATCTTTTACTTTATTTATGCAGTTCAATCAAACTGTGTGCAGAGTTTGCCTATCTTTTACTTTAGTTAGGTAGTTTAATGCCAAGTTTGAGGGATGCCCCTGCAGACTGACTGCGTTGCTCACTGGCAACAAAACTGCTAAAGAAGGTGTGTGTTTCTGCAATGTTTTGAGCCATAGCCTCTATTCTTAGATGTGCTGGTGTAGCAGCACTACAATATCACATACTTGGAGACTGTAAGGCAAAAAGAAGTTTATTTCTAAAAGTTTTAACCTATATTTTGTTATGTTTTATCATCCTAATATTAGCAAGATTTTAACCTATATTTTGTTATGTTTTATCATCCTAATATTAGCAAGACTGTTTAAATTTTCACACTCTTGACTTCTATTTATCAAATAGGTGATTTATTAAACAACACTAACATCAAAATCAACAGGAAAACAACCAAAATACATAACAATAAAATCATATATATTATTTATCATTTTTCTTATGTTCGAAACCACAGATTCATATTCTTTTTAAGCAGTTGTACATATTTGTACCTCTCTTGGTCTGATTAGCCGAAAAGTAGTATTCCTGATGTTAAAGTTTAAACTCTAACAGCAGCTCTTAAGATTTAACTGAATTAACAAAAAATAAAGATAAAAAATGAGTCCTAGACACATGGAGATGTCCTTTAGGTTAACAGGAGTTAAGGATTTAATTCCTCTCTAAATCAGCATACTGCATATGGACTTAGGTGTCTAACTCTTACAAAGCATAAAATGTAGCCTAAAAAATGCTTAAATCCTCAGCTCTTCTTTTCCTGACCTGTCTGCATGACACATATACCATCTTTTTTATTAACTTATTTTTCCTCAAGTAAACAAGAGAAATATACTTAAATATAAGAAGGGTTAATAATTATAGAATGTACATTATATATAGACAGACCCTGGTATCCATTTTACATTAAACTTACAGCAAAGGGAAAATAATGCTGCTTTCCATTTCAAATAACAGAAGCATTGTCCTGATTCTTTAACAGAAGAATATCGAGTAAGTGTCTGAATGACTGAATACTCAGCAACAGAAAATTTCTGAAACTTCCCCATCACCAGAATAATTTCAAAACAGTTTGGTGTATCTCCAGTTTCAAAATCCCTCATTCACAATATATACAGTTTATTGAGATTTGAATTATATTTACTAGTCCCTGCATAATGACTGATCGATATTATCTATGAAAATACCTAAAGGCAATATAGTGATGAAGAGTTTAAAGGGTTGTTTGATTCATGCAGTTAAATATACAGCTTATTATGTGCTTTTTATGCTAAGACAACTTATCAGAAAACATGCTACAAAACAATTTCCAAAACATCTTTAATGAGTATCTTCCTTAAAGCTTACAGAAAACCCCACTGAACCATATTAAGCTCTTAAGAAGATTATAGACGCAATATATAATGTGTATGTCAAAGTACGACAGGCTAAATGGCCCGAACAAAGATGCGATACACCGTGCATCTACTTACTTAATTTCAAATGCCTATTTCAAGATATTTTTAGAACTAAATCTCCATCAAAAGACTACATATCTCATGATATGCCTTGATGATATGCCATCTATTGCCTTGATGCCAGGATGGATTTCTATTTTGGTATGAGGTAAGGACTCTATGTTTTAATTCCCCTTTTTTCTTTATTTTTCCACAAAATCACACAATGGTTGGAAGAGACTTCTGCAGATCATTTAGTCCAACGTCCCTATCCAAGCAGGGTCAACTACAGCAGATTGCTCAGGATTGTGTCCAGTTGGGTTTTGAGCATCTGCAAGGATAGAGATTCCATAACCTCTCTGTGCAACTTGTTCCAGTGTTYACAATAAAACTGTTTCCCATGTTGAAGTGGAATCTCCTGTACTTCAGTTTCTGCCCATTGCCTCTGTCTTGTCACTAGGTACTTCTTAGAAGAGCCTGACCCTTTTCTTCTTTGCTCCCTCCCATCACACATTGATACACATTAATAAGATCCCCTCAGGTCTGCTCTTCTCCAGGCTAAACAGTCCCAGCCTTCTCAGCCTCTTCTCCTATGACAGATAGTCAGAAGGCTGTTGACCTTCCTAGCTACAATGATGCATTGCTGGCTCACGTCCAACTTGTCATCAGGACTTCCTCCTTCCCTCYCCATTCCTTTCCAGCTGGCTGGCCCCCAGTCTACTTTAGCGCATGGGGTTGTTCCTCCCCAGGTGCTACTACTGAATTTTTCCAGTTCAGTAAGTTCTTTAAAAATATTTTAAACCAGTGAAGTTTCATRTGAGGGGAGCTGAACCAGAACTTTCTCTACTGACCCTGATCTTCTTTCAGCAATCAATGATATTATTAAGGGATAACATTATTATTATAATGTTTCAGACACTTCCTCAGTGTCTGAATTATAGTGATTATAGCTACTCAGATTTCACATCCCACATCTCATCCATTTTATTTTGGGATGTGGCAAGGGAAACAGACAGAAGTGACAAGCCTTCCATAGATACTTTATATTGATAATGAATCTTCTTACAGCTTTCTGGAAGGCAAGTATTTGTCAAAATAGAAGCACCTTGAGGCAGTTCTCCAGGCGCAATTTTCTTCTTACCAGAAGAAAATTTCTTCTTTCATCAATTYTTCTTATAACAGGCAACAACAAAAACGCCCAAAGAGATTGGGCATTCATAAAGTTGCTTATCATTGAACAGATCAAAGTGCTTTGTGGCAGAACTTAAATGAAATAAGAAATAAATGAAATACGCTGTGCAGAGTTAGAAAGAAATGAGAGTGATGAAGGTATTGTCTTTGTTTAGATGCCTGTGGGGAATGATCACAGCAAGCAATATTACAACAAACCCAATATAAAATGTAGCATACATAATTAGCAATTTTAGAAGTCCAGTAATAAAGGCAGCCTGTCTAGTCAAGTTCTCATGTTTTAAATGAGATAAATTCTGAAATTTTACTGAGTTGATTTAAATGTACAGGATCACTTTCCCTGRTGGTCCAAATAAATTCATTCCTAATCTAGAACTAATTGACACTCAGCAGTTAGAATTTTATTCTAACGCTTATTTAAGGAGGCCATTTTTAATGAAGGCAAAAGGTCATTTTGTAGTAATCTTGAATTAGAAGAATAAATGAGACAATGGATGGATGCCTGGAGTTTTCATGCTTCACCAGATACACAGGTTACAGTTATAAAGGTTACTTTTGAGTGGAAATGAGCCAAAGTAATTGTAAAATCATTGGCTTTTCAAGGGGGGAAAAGGATAATAATTAAACGCATTTCAAATACCCTCTTTTTCACAACTGCATTATCTACTGAAAACATTGCAAGGTGCTTCGGCRAAGGAGGGAGGCCTTTTTGTTTTCTTCTTGTTTTTTTATTTCACCACTCCAGTGGTGTCACTGGGAGTCAAGATTTTAAAAAGTGACCGAAAACGAACTCAGACACCTAGCCCTCAGTCGCTACCATTGCTTACAATTCAACATTTAAAATAAAGTGCATTTTCACCGTATTCAGTAATATTCTTGCAGATACAAATAAAATGTTTGCAAATCAGTGGAAAATGAATCCCAGTAAATGAATAGTAACAGTGACAAGCTCCACAATTAGTACTTCATAATTAAGTTTCTAAAGATCAGTTACAAAAATATAGATAGTAGGAAAAAAATAGATGACACAAGCAAAATACCTTTTAAATCACTCACACTTATTTACCTAAGACCATATCAAGGTTCTAATTTGGCCATCAATGAGCTGAATGTAATAAATGAACAGCATAGGTAAGTAACACTKCAATCAGTGAAGGGTTCTCAGTAAGTTCATGAAAAGAATATAATCTATGAGAGAAATACATYTGCAAGTGTTTTTTTTTGGTTTTGATTTTGGTTTTCTTTCCACTCTTGTGGACAGTTGGGGTAAGATCACACATTAAAACCCACACATTTGTCTGTAGCTATTTAATTTCCACAACACAAGAATTGCTGATTATAAAATTCAAACCACCCTAAAATATTTTATTTTGATTTTCATAGATTCAGGTAAAATAAAATATTACAAGCTGAACCGAGTAAAATTTGTGACTGTGAAGACAGTTAGCAGGTTTACATACTTAGTTAAATGTTTTCAATTTTTAATTGATTATTTTGCGTTGTTGTGCTGCTTTTGAAACTGCTGTCAAGAAAAATCTCCAAAAACAACTTTCCAAAGCATATTTCCAGCAAGTTTATTAGAATAAATTCTTTCTGTCAATAACCTTCATATCAGAGAGGAACTTCTTTTTTTCAAGAACTGAAGACTCATCTCAAATCTTTTACCTTGTTGGGATTCATTCCTTGACTTTAGAGGGCATTAAGATCAAGTCTTTAATGCTTCACTAGAATCAGCAGAAACAACAGAAATACAATTTAGAAACCGAGGCTTTTTTATTAGAATAAATCTTCATAATTTCTATGAATATCAAAGGATATTTGAATTAGATATCACAGATACCACAGAAAAATGATGTGCATCTCTATTTTTCATTAACTATAAGACAGACATACACTTTTAAACAGAGTATTTCCTGTCTCAAGAAATCAGAATTTCTGAAGTTGCAGTAACAGAGCTTATTTATAATTGCTATCCTCTGCCTGTCTCAGTTCAYACCGGTTACAATAAACATCCTTTTTTCTGCAATTCATCATTATAAAGTCTCGATACCAAATAGCTTAAAATTTATCTAGTATTTTTAATGTGATGCTAGGAATTATCACTGTATTTTATAATCCAATAAAAAATAACTATGTAGCATCTTTTTTATGGGTCTAATGTTGAATCTTTATTGTAGGATCATTACRCAAAAACATCTAAGTTCAGTTTTASTACTGAAATTTGGAGATAATCCAGGACAACTACATTTCTTGACTCCACAGTATTGGAATTGTCTTGACTTCCTGTAGCTACTTTCTTCTGATTTACAATTCCAGTGCAAAATGTTATCACTGTATTTAATAGTTGCCCAGGTTATAGTGGTTTTTTACACTTGTTTCTCTTGTTTTTCAGATTTTGGAATTTTGCCTCACCTTTTAGTAGTAACTGAACTGTAAAAGACCTAACTAAGTGTTCACACTATTTAAGTTCTGTATCACAAAAATACAGACTTAGAATACTCTCTCTCTCTGGATTCATSTGAAATAGCTTTTTCATGAAATTCTGCCTAAGGTTAAAAGGAACAATACTGTAATCTGAGCAGCATTTTGCTTCTTTGGGAGAACTGTCCAAAAAACATACACAAGATTATACAGACAYGCAGTAGCAGATATTTTTGATGGAAAAACAGTATACTGGCATGAGTAACCTTCAAGGTGACAGAGAAAGAATCACAATCACATGTGCACTTAAAGAATTAGGAGCTATATCAAATTGTTGAAGGACAATATTAAATGTTACAGACTACCAGTAATGTTAATAAAGATGTTCTAGATATGACACCTTTATAAAGAAGYTTCACTGTTCCAAAAAGGTTTACCTATGGGTTTCATTTTCCCTTTATCTGAGAGSTGTTTAGATTTAAATATCATTTTATAGAATTTTCCTACTCCCAGTCATCAGGTTCCTAATTCTTTATCCATTGGTATTCTTATGAGAATAGCAGCTCATGAGAGCTATGACTCTGCAGCAAATTTCACTGCCTTGTTGCATTGCAATATATGTTTATCTTTTCAAAATGTAAAATTGGTAGACTGAGCTATTCAGCAATTTTTATAGTTTTTACACCTGTGCAGCAGTTTACCAATGTTTAATGACATGACATTTCAAAAGTGCCACAAAATATATTTCTAGATTAATTATTAATAAAGGTTATAATCACTCAAACAATAAAAACAAAACATYGTTCAGATTTTCAACTGCACTTCTGTCATGTCTGCTTGTTATTATTATATGTTGCACAGTAAATGATACACTTATCAAAACTGATTATACTCCTTGCAGAGTTCAGTCTGCTAAAAATATATATTGATTAATAGTGGGGAGTTAGAAGAGAAAGTCAATGAACTAAAAAAAGCAACGAGGGTACTACTATTTGTTTCAAAGTTGCATATAAAAATAAAGGTGGAAGGAAGTATTTGTTCATCCGTCAGAAATACATACTCTTTTAAAACTGCTTTAGAATGAATATCTAAAAGACCTAGATTTCTAAAAATGTAAGTTTCTTTCAGCAATGAGTGGAGCATGGTATTTTGAATCTCATTTGCAGTGAGGATACTCCTCAAGCCCATGGACTCAGGGAAGATTCTATTTTAGATTTTATTGTAACTTCATATTTGCAGAGTTGAGGTTAAGAAACTTGCAGGCTCATGRACTTCTGCTTTTCAGCCTTAGAGGTAATAGTTTCATATATTCTAAAATGGTCTTGTGAATTTTATAATTATGTCAATGGAACAAAGATCCTCCAAATTAAAAAAAAAATGTTGTTTGTAGTTAATGCTAATTATAGATTATTATATCTCAACACAGATCCTATGGAAACTCAGAACTTCCACAGGATGTCTTCCTTGACTTGCTTGCCTGGATGCTAGTTTTGGATTAGTTCCTAGTCCTCCATGTATTTCAATGRTTAGAGTATTGGCCTCATTTTTGATATTATAGGTATTTAAACTACAAATGATCCATCTAAAAGTTAGCAGTATTTAGGATCTGTATCATAAAAATCTGGGTCTGGAATTCCTCCTTCTATGGCTGAATTGTAAGACCATATAACCAAGTTACCTTAGAATCAATCATTTTAGTTATTATTATGAAGTATTATGATGAAATTAAATTATCCTGAAATACTAAAAAATAAACAGTCAAATCAATAATAAGAAAACCCAGACAATAAATGAATTCATTGTCTGAAAATTTTATACTACTGTGAAAAGTGGTCACTAATGTTCCAGGTGGCAGCAGTGTTTTATTGATTTGGTATCACCATTGCTGTGTCCAAAGGAGTCAAACATGTTCATTAAATTCTTGCAAAGACCTATGCAATGTTTGAATAGATCTTTTGCAATGGGTAATTATAAAGCACACACATTTCTCCCTGTACTTTTTCACATGTCTGGGTCTCATTATACTAGAGAAAGCAGTTTATAAAAGAGAGAGTCCCTAAATTTAGACTAATTGCTACTTTTATATCTAACTGCAAATCATGAAATGATGCAAAATATTAGAACGATGCACATGATGTATAAACATGGAAAGCATATATTAAAACAATATAAATTACCTAATTTGCAACTTATCCTAGGAGTTCTGAATGTTCGATATCAGTTTAAGCATTTCTTAATGCTGTTATACCAGTCTCTCCTCTCATTGTTGTGTTCAGAAATTGGGTAGCATTGGCTTTTACCTGCTTTAAGCCAATGTGGTTAATCCAGTGTTCCTTAATGTAGACAGATTTTATCTGAGTAGCTTTTTTCAGATTTGAGATTTATAAACAATTAACCTATACTAAAATRCAGGGTTCACATTATTCTTCAAATCAGTTTGTCCAAAGTGATTTAAAATCCATCTGATGCATTTTTTCTTAAATAAATAAACTTTTGTGGACATAACTAACATCTTTGCTGTTTTTAAGGTTGTTGTTCTTTTTCTTTTTCCTAAAGAAGGAGCTACAGAACATGTAAGTGAGAAAGWAGTAAGCTATGGAAGCCAGGAATCAAATTTGTTTTGTGTTTTGTGGGATCTCTGATTGAGTCCTGGGGTGAAGACTGCARCAGCTTTTGAAACAGGAAAACCAGCACCGGAGTATCAAATGAATAATGATAAAAACATTCTGAAAGGCTTTCCATCCAGACATAGCCACAAATAAACCCTCTGCAGATAAATAAAACACTGACGTGTACAAATTTTCTTTTGAATAAAACAGAGATATAGAAGGGAAATCATGGGCATAAGACACTGCGTAAAAGTCTTAAATTAGAATAAGATACAAGCAATAATTAAAGAGAAGTTATACAAGAGACTAATTGATACCCTATGTTCAAAAGTATTAACAATGATTATGTAAAATGTCTGGTTTTGGCTTATCTATATAATGCTATAAGGTGTCTTAAGCGATTCAAAACCTGTCAACCAAAATGATCAGTAATCATAAGAATTTTCACTGGTGAGTCATTACTCCTCTGTATTTTTGTAGTTACTAATACACACAAATGATCCTTTTATTATAGAATATGAATATGGCAAAACCATTCCTTCAATATTAGCACATTTTAATCTGCAATCTCAGAAAAAACATGTAGTTTATATATCAGAGTAGTATTAAATCTTAACTTTTCTTTCATTTGACTTTTCTCCACGGCCACATCTGTCTTCACTGTACATGGTAATATCTTACCTTTTGTAAGACAGTATTAACAGCTGTCACTGTCAAGAAGCCAAGGACTGCTTTGATTTCATAAATTATCAAAGCTGAGAAACAATTTTTGTTTTCTGTTATAAACAATTAACTGTTTCCCTACTATGTTTCTTCCTTTCCTTACAAACTTAGCAGCTATGCACACCAAGGAGATAAAAGAACAGCCGCATTGACTAAATGGTGACACGTTATCCTTCATTATTATAGACTTCAATCATTCAGACCATAAAATAATACTTACCGGCAAAAAGTCTTGCAAATAAAATATTTTTAAAGGTATAAACTAGTATATGCTGTTGTCTTCTGTAAAAGCTGTGAGTAACAGCTGATGATGATATACTTTATCTCATATTTCTGTTTTTAAGAAGTATTACTGCTGTGCTACCTTTGTTTCGTTACAGGGACAGCAGAACTTCAATCAAGAAAAATCTCTTTTTCTTTTTTTTAGGTCTTCTACTAGCACAAAAAAACCCTTTGAACTGTATATTGCATTTATGTTCTAAGATTTTTTGCTGAGTTATTTTGCAATTTGCTTTTCTAGTCAATTATGTTTTACTATTGTGCCTGTGGGACAGAAAAACACAAACGTTCCTACTGGACAGCTGTAATATTTCAGTTTTGCACAGTTCAATGACTGAGGCCAGTAGTGAAGAAATCTAGGCTTGGACTGTATTCAACCACTTAAAACCAGCTTGCAGCTTTCAAAACTATTGAGATCCACAGCATTTAAATTGCTGCACGTGGCATTTTGATCAATGGATAAATGAAGAAAGTCATTTTTTGTTCTGGGAGGTTTTCTATAAAAGAGACTCTGAAGCACATGCTGCTGTAGGAAAATTCTCAGTCAGTGTATCCTCTAAGCTGCTTCCTTCTCAGCAGCTGTCATTCGACCACTTACTACCTCCTTTTTCTACAAAGTAAGGTTACAGGTAAATTTTTTCTGCCACAGACTTTGCTGGTAGGTCTGCTGAAGCACAAAATACATAGCACCTTATGGCAAATAGTAAGCACAAGAAAAGCTGTAGAAACGGTGTAACTCGGTAGCCAATAAACAAGAAAATATCCTTTTAAAAACAGCAGTGAATTTATCCTGATATAATAAGCAACAAATACAACATGTTGGGAGGAAACATAAAGATTTTACCAAATTCTTGTGAAACATGTACCTTTTCTCTTTATGTAGGTTTTCAAAACTTACTTTATCTTACCATTTTGCTTCTTACATACTGTCCTATCATTGGGTTGAAGCTCTAAGTGGTAAGGGAACTTTTGGCAAAATCAAGTAACTAAAAATTGCATCTTCTTTTTTTTACCTATGTAAAAATTGTTTTCTACAACTGTATTCACTTCTCAGAGTAGCTTGATATTTCAAAGTAGCGCTAGTAATTATGTTGATGTATTTTCCTCCTGCCAATAAAGGGCTTTATTGCTGTGCCAGAAGTTGAACAGAACTATCTCACAGAAAGGTATTTGCCAAAGTTAATGGTTTTCATCAACATTAAATGAGAAAATAGTAATTTTTAGAAGGTTTTTTTTTTGATAGCTATAAAAACTGAAAACTACTGCCCACATATTAGCTCCCATATGAGTCCTGAGATTCAAAGCATCTCCTAATATGCACATTGCAGAGAACCATGCAAAGAAATGATTTCATTAACTGTGTGACTGTAAGAATGGAAAGGAAGCAGTAGTAATCACAAACAAAAAGAAGAAAAGGGAATAGTGATTGAGATGGATACAAACACTTCACCACACCCTTAAGAAATGTAGGGAAAGTGAGCTGATAGTTAAAACCAGTATGGAAGAACTTTGTTCTTCAACTTGATACTGATGCAGCCACTGGGTAGCTGCTCTAGAGTTTCAGAACTTCTGTGTTTGGGACCCAAGCCAGTAAGAAGCAAAAGCAAATTTCTAATGGAAAAAAAAAATTAAACTCATTTGTTTCTTCTGAGCACTTAGAAAATTGTCTGATTGCCTTTTAATCACAACATAATTTCTGAGACTGTGTGGCTGGTTCCCCCTTAAATGCAAGTTCTTAGACAGATACACCTTTGTTCTGATAGTGCATTGTCATTTTGTATTGCAGTAAACAGTCTAAATTAAGCACAAATTTTTCCATTAGTTTTGTGCTTGCCTTATTCTATTTTTTTGTTTCTGCAGAACATATCAGCAATTCATTCAGCACTTCCTCTTGCCAAACAGCCCCCAAAAATTCTTGACTGAGCTGCTTTCTCCATTACTGTTGATGGTTCACACTGGACCAACTGGACATAGCATGTATACAGAGTAAAAAACCTGCTGTCCTAATAGTGTTTTAGCAGTCTAATAGTCCAAATTCTCATTAATACAGAAAGAAAGCTTCATCAATAATGCAGTTAAAATGCTTATACAAAAGCTTCGTAGCATCTCTGTTGTACTCATTCTTGCAATGTCTTTCTAGTCCTGAGGTTGATACTTTAGCCTTCCTGGGAGCGGTAGTGTATGCCTTAATTGTAAATTTCTATATGTATATAAAAAAAAAAAAAGTGTTTCAAATCAGTAAGACTCAGTATGGAATAAAAAAAGTGAATTACTAATATGAAATGTACCAGTGTACATCTTATTATTTTGAAAACAACTTGACAATTTTTATTCAATTCAGCTAATATTGCATTCAGTATAGTGACTTCTGTAAGCACCTAAGTATTGTCAATACTGTTCTCTTTGTTGTGTCATTAGAGCTGTTATGAGCTTCCTTAAAGATGACCAGGAAAGGAAAGGAGGAAGACTTTTGAATTGAAGAAATGAGAACTCCTATAAATACCATTAAAAAAAAATTATTTGAATGGTCTTTGACATCAGTAGCCTTCCTTGCTCATAACTAAAGTTAGCTGCAGATTCTATGTGGGCAGTAGATGTGATTTTAAAGGATATGATCTTCTGCAGACTTAGTGCATAATATATATTTCTTGTGTATTAGTGATCTAAAATACATGACAGTCAAGTCCTAATGTTCAGCCTCTCAGAAAATATTGAATCTATGTGAATATTACAGCATTACATATGATGTGACACTAAAAATGCATTAAAAGATACAAGCACTTATTCTAAATGTGGTAGTAAATTCTAYTGAAATCTATAGGACTATGCTTATATCTGTTGCCTACTGCTAGCATTTTCATGTCTTAATTTATAATGTGTAATAAATTAATTAATGCATAATAAAATTGTTCTCTGGCTCAGCACCTAAAATATTTGTCATTTTCTTCCAAAAATAGCAAGAACAAAGAAACTAGGATACATTCTGTAACTTTGTCTTTAAAACTGGAACTATCAATTTACATAGAAACGTAGAATGCACAATAGTTGTGATCAAAACTGGCTTACTTACAAAAGAAACTACCCTAATATGCTTATCTCAASAATTTTATTTATAAAATAAAACTTTTCCATCAGGTTATGTGATTAAAGTCTCATCTCCATGAACATAAAGGGACACAGAACAAGCGTGGGTGGGAGAAACCCAATAACCTAATCAAAGTAATCAGAAGCCCTGCCTGGCCCCTCCCAGGGATGTCCCAGGAGCGCCATCAGCCCGATAGCTGAGGTGACACTTGTCCCGTGAAGCAACAGAAAAGCTGTCTGCATCACCTTACAAACTGAGGGACCAGCACTACTGTATAGGACTCATTACAGGATTTGGGTGAAGAACATTTTTGGATTCCAGAAGACTTCTTATGCAATGTTTAGAGGGAGGATCCGATGGCATGGAAAGGGAGGGATCAARGTGGTTTGGGAAGGAACAAGCATCGGAAATAAAGAGATAAGAAAATAAAAGAGTCAGTGTGCCAGTCTGGCCATGTTCGGCACCTGATTGCTGCACTCTGTCCTATCTTACTCCAACAATTTCTAACCTAATGTTTCTGTGTAAAGGGCTCTCCATTCTGTGAGAGGAGGTCTAAAGGCCAGCAACTGGAGTAAGACCACAGGTCACAGGGGTCATGCATCTCTGCTGCCAGCAATTGCAGGGACTAAGGTTCAGTGCATGCATATTGTGTGAGTACGTATGTCAGCGCATGGTCGCTAGTGAGTATCAAATAGGGACTAGCCCATAAGAGGCTTGTGAGCCAGATATCAGAGTGGTCATAACCAGAGTGGCCAAATACMAGAGAGACCACCGGTCTAGGAGTCTACTGAGACACTTGTCTGCAGGTTTGTGTCTCTCTGTACATAAGCCATCTGGAGAGATGAAGCTTCAAGGTCCAGCCACTGAGTAGGCTGAGTGTCTAAGGCCAAATATTAGACTGATCCACTTTATGTGTCTATGCACATATATGTGCATGTGTGTTCAATGCAATCTGTAACAGCCACTGGAGTGGGGCAGTAGGCTCCACTTTTGCATGCCCAGGTACCAGCAGCTGGGATCCAGAGTGATCTACTAGATAGGCTGAACATCTAAGCTGAATTGGTAGAGGGATCCAAATTGTATATATGCATGTATTTTGCACTAATGGATCTTCACCCTAAACGGTCAGAGACGGAAACAGGGTGAGGMATTTAGTGCTGTTTGTGTTTGCACAGGTATTGTGCTTCCTGTCTAGGTGAATCTGCATGGGCAGCTGTGTGCATATGTACACACGCACTGCATGACCGTATGTATGTGCACATACATGTATACCAATTGGGAATACATGCTCAGCCTCACTACTAGTTGGACCTGGGGACAGAGAGCTGTAGTAGCCTYATCTGTATCAAGGAACTGGATTTGGCAACTCCTAATAATTTAATATATTTTTAATTTCTATAATAACGGTATGAGTACTGCAAAAGTCGTATCAATGCAGTCAGTATCAATACATGTATTCTGGTTTTGGATGTCTGAAGTCCTACCTGTCTTCCACTGAATGTGCTATCCTCACATGTAAAGAGCATGAGTAGCAGCCTGGAAGTGAGTACAGCCACTGACATCTAGTCACTCTCTCAAGAAATTTTGGTTATCCCCTCATGAACCAAGCCGTCATGGGAGGAGAATAACCACCACGGTGAATGGACAGGTTGCAGTGAGGCAAGCACAAAGTAGATGTTTATTTAAGCTTTCTGAATCTTTGCTCTTCTCCTCCAACAGCAATACGCTTAGTTCCATTAAAACACACACGTATGTATATATGTACACATGCATATATATAAATATTAATTATAACTAAAAAAAACTATTCTGTTTTTTTTTCTGACTTTCATTCAAGACGGCTTTCAGTCTGATTAAAAACTGTATATTAGCTCTGTCAGCAAATCTGCCACAATATTCCTCACCAACATGAGTATCATGAAAGTATGATCATAAAACTATAATTTACATTTTTCAATATGTAAATTCAATATCTTTTAAGATACTGTATTGGAATACTGTAATGGAAGTATAAAATGAGAATCTAACAAACACTCTTTTTAGAATACGAATTTTCTCAAGAATATTTGATTGCTGTTCATTTAATGATAAACCCTTGTCAATGAAGAATCATGTTTCTAGGGGTCAGGATAGTTATTTTCTTTCACACATTACCATGATGATCATGTACACTGTAATTTGATATCTGAAAACAGAAACTACAAGTTCACAAATAGAAAACAAATGTAGGCCATAAATTAATAACCAAGTATCTTTTGTCAGTTTCAAGATAAAAAATAAAGACTTGCACTTACATCCTTTATTCTATCCATCTCAGAAAGCTGAGATCTCTGAAAGCATATTCTCTCTTCACTTCTCTCTTCACCAAATACAGACAAAAGCTCAGCCACTTGGCTAAGCTGGATGTCTAACAATTAGACTGCTAGTTAAATAAAGTAGATCACACCTTGGTGTAAGTTTTTCTCTATTTTTGGTCACATATTTTTTCTTATCACTTTAAGGCATACAGACTTGGAAGTAGTACAGAAATTTTAAAAAGTCTGAAAATTTGTGCATATTTTACTTAACACTTTACATGAACAGCAACAGATGTAATGTACAAAACTGATGACTTAAACCTCTTGTAACACTGAAGAAATTCATTGTTTCCTCATTCTCAAATTTGATTTCTAAGGCCCTTTGAAGAGACAGAAAGATTTTGGATAAGTTTGTGTTTTTCTTCTTTAYGAATCAACCATCCTGTCTGTAACCTACTGCTGTTTAAGGATCCATAAATCCTTAGAATACTTTCTTATGGATTGAGTTCTAAAATAACAACAGTCCTATGATTCTAAGACTAAATGAATTTTTTAGTCCTCCTCCTATTTTTAAGGAGGGCAGTTATCTACATTCTTTAGATAACTGCCTTTTCCAAGTATATCATCACTACTTTTGTGCCTCTAAGATTGTTTTCCTCTATATTCTTCCCTCTATTTTTAATCTGCTTTCTTAATAAGAATAGTGACATGATCTTCTCACTGGATCATGGTGGGCTTTTGTTTCCTTTTTCTTTGTTTTTTTTTTTTTTTTTTCCCTACTACTGGACAGTCATGCTGATGAATTAAAGTGAATGAGTAGGGATGGATGGGTGGTAGGTGCAACTAAGTGAGATGGGAAGGGGTGCGGAAGTCCACAGAAAACCTCAGTGGTTTTGTCCAGAAGAGTATTACAGTATGTTCTTTGAAACTCCTTGATTACCTCATATAACTTATTCCTGGAATCTGTTTGCAACAGAAGGATGTATATTTTTATGTACATTTGGTACATTAGATACTTAACAGACCTACCTCAAGTCTTGTTGAAGTTAAGTAATCTAAGCCTTTGTGCTCTCAAGTTACATACAACATGAACACTCATACAAAAACATTCACTTAGTCAAACATGAAAGTACTAATTTTGATGTGTTATACAGTAAGCTGCATGCCTTTTCTGGACACTATAGCTGCTAATATCTTGAAGAAATTTCATCCAATTTTGTTTTATTAAGTATTCAAGTACATATCAGTAACTTTAAATTATTGGCAAACTATTTCCAGCAAATTCTGCACAATAATAAGGGGCATATGGATGACTGCATGACATTTCATCTCTGTTTCTTTCCTGCTTTTTTCTTTTATTCTTTTTCCATACAGTTGTATGGAAATACATATTCATACATGTGCAAACATAGAACTTCGGTGAAAAATCTCAACTCTTCTTTTTATGACTGAAAARTAGAGCAAAATAGCATTTCCAGTTTTGTTAAGCATTTAAGTCTTACTTTTAGAACTGCTGAGTCAGAAATCCTTGAAATAAATTTATTTTCCTATTTGTAATTTATTTTAAAAGTTATCTTTGAACTTTGAGTCACTGTCATCAACTCAAAATTTCTGTTATTTTATTGGTGTGTTTCGTACAATTGTTTCTTCTTTTAGTGATACTATACTACAATTGTTACAGAATAAAAGAACAACAAAAAATCTCCAGCAGATTTCAATCCTTGTATAATTCAACAAGTGAGTACGTTAGCTTGTTCCAAAAGCAGCAAAAGGACTTAACTGCTTTAATCCTCATTCCAGTTTTCCCTTTAGCTGTATGGAAGCAGTAAATGCTGCTATTCAGTTTCCTAGCACACGACTCAAGGTATTGGTTTTATTATGTTTTGTCCATACCATTAAACTGTGTACAAAGGTGACAGATAAATAAATATCACTATAAAGGTATTACTTAGCTTTCACGCAAATACTTTTGATTGAAGTACTGCATTATTCCATGAGCTCAGAAATAAACATYTTAAGACAGAAACTGTTGGGTAATGAAAGGAAAAAAAATGCCAGAAAAATATCAATAATAAAGCATGTCCTTTCAGCTTTGTGGAAGTATCTTCCTTTGACGTTCAGAGTCATCTGAAATATTTACTCATCCTACTCTACGGCACTATATGGCTATCTTCAAACATCAGTAGTGATCACGTTCCTGGCAATCTAAAACCTTTTAATCCTATTAAAACCTACTACTTTGCAACTTAGCACTAAATTAATTGGTTTCAACTTCTGAGATACCTGTGACCTAGGGGTTAGTCTATGTTATCTATTTTTTTCCAATTAAAAWTTTTGATGACATGTTAGGTCAACTTTGGAAAACATTTGTTATCACAATTTTCAATCAAAAAAAAGGAAGAAATAAGTCAATAATTTACATTTATCAGTAAGTTAATAGATTTATTCAGGGACATCAGTTTTCAAATRTTGTATTAGATATTCAATACCGCATTTATCCAGAACACAACTGGCACTTAAATCATGTTATATCCTTGAATGATAGCTCAGAATTCGAAGGTATGAATGGAAATCTGTAACCGTTGCTGGACAGTTTAGATACTCTATGTTCTCACTGACAGACTTCTGAAAATAAACATTTTCTTTGTCAAAAACTATTTCCTTTGTGCTTCTGCAATGCCTCTTATGAAYGAACTGAGTGATTAGGAATATGACTATTAATACTAACAAGAATGTTAATATAGAAACTTTTCCATTTACATATGAATGTAAATGAAAAGCTAATGAAGGCATTACAGTTTTTTGCAATGATTGATTAACTGGAGTAAATTTTAGAGAAGAAAGCAAAGGATGTGAGTTGTTTGTTCCACGTGACTGCCCGTGTTACCACCTACGTTTAGAAGGTGAAAATAAACAGCGACTGTGATACAGATAGCTTTGTTATGATAAGCATTCAAGATTATATATTTTTATCAAATACAATAGAAATATTTGGAGCCTTTAGGATTTACAAACCCACATTTTCAAGTTACTTTCCATAAACATAAGGTCTAAAACCTTACCTAGATTTTCTCAAATCACAAGAATGGGACTTGAAAGAGAAGACTCATTTTTTTGTGTGCATGAAGAGTGATATTTATTTAACAACAGAAGGGAGAACAGTTCTGTATTTTACGGGAGACAGGAGTGAAGGAAGTGACCTGTTTACACACACATGAAAAAAGATCTACTTAAATATTTTTTAAAGTTCTTCCTTACATAGGAATACAGTGTTCTTAACCTTTTACAAGGTCACGTTCATTGAACTCTTAACATTATTATGAATCTTTATGTGATACTGTGTTAAGAATATTAGAGATGCATACATAAGTTGTGGAAAAATATGGATTAGAACTGTTTTCATATTGAGGTTTCTCATCTGGACTTTATCTGAATTATAATAAATCAGATGCAGAAAGTAAAAAATTATTCCATTTGAAGTCAATGGGGGTTCTATCATTACCCTTCAGTGCACAACAGAAAAGGTCAGGTAACAAAGTTACATGTTACTTAGAGCAAAAGAAGTTTACACAGTATATTAAGAAATAGAAAAAGCAAACAGAAGTCCAGTGCCACCTATTATTACATGCCCTTGACATATATCTTGCTTCAAACAGAAGAAAATTAGCATTATAGTTAAACTTGGATATGATTGAAGATTTTTTTTTTAAATATTAGATGACACATTCAGGTAGGAAGGGTATAAACATTTTTCGATGTGCATGTTCTTGTTGATGAAGACCTCTGGTTTTGCTAGTATAGTGAATTTATTTTACCTACAGCAAGACTATTCTTTAGTCTATATTCAGAAACTTTCATTGACAATCTGAGAAATCATCAGTTGCTAAAATGAAAAAAAGCAGACTTATACAACTTCTGTAAAAAATCATAATATTGAATTGATCACTTTTTGGAATGATTCAAGACTRTCTATTATAGAGCTTATGGGTGCCATAAAAATGTCTTTAAAATGCTACTGYGGACATCAAAATTTCTTCAATATTAGGCATAGTTCTAAATGAGAATGTGATACTAAATAAGAATGGAAATTTCACTTTCCAGAATGTTGAGAACTAAGGAGCTAGAAGTTATAGTCTGTTCTATTATTAAAATGGACTCCATTTGAATGGCTAACACATAGATCCACAAAAGAAAAACTCTTACTGTAATAGCCAAACCATATGAATAAAATTCTATCATGGTTTTGGATTACCCTTCAGCATATATTTTTGACATGTAAAATGATCCATTTTGTAATTTAAATATTACCTTGTTCATCTGATGAGAAGATTCATAAAAGGAAAAATATAGCTGACAATAAAAAAAACAGTTTCTTATTAGAACCCTAATGGGAAGATTAAATACAAAATTATCTAGTGCATGCCATTTCTTGAATTCATTTAGATAAGCGTATGTGCTTACATGACACATAATTTTAATTTTAATATTGTAAAAAATATAAAATATATTACTTAACAAACTTAGCTACTTTTTATAATCAGGAACTTCTCACAAGTGAATCAATAAACATGATGTATATTAATTACTCTATTTTTGATAGCAATGTTTATTACTGAGATTTTCTGTACCGTATTTTTTTATATGGATAATCCTCTAAAGCCTAGTTATGAATATTTGAGTTTTAGAGTTGTCTATAGGGAAAAAACAAAATACCTTGATGGAAAGGTTATGTGCCGGAAAATGCATCTGTTTGGTGACTATTTCCATCTTATTCAGTACTGTCATAATCTTCTGCTCATTCTTAAAAGATTTTGTAAAGGCTTATGCATCTTCTCAGACACACATTCAGTAATGTACTGTGAATTCCTACATTTGGTAGAACTTTTCATTCACTTCACACCCGCTTAATACCTGACTATTTTAAAGAAATTTGATGAACTAAGGACTTTTACCTCTTAGGAGAGTTCTTTGGTTTTATGTCAATTTTCATAGTTCCACATTCAGTTCAGCAGAACTCTGACACTGATGCCCACTTATGTCCCTGAATATTTACAAGGCTAGATTCATACTATTACATGGAAAATCATGTGTGACCTAACCAACTTCTAAGAAATTCAATTATAATCAGAAATGTCATAGCAAAATATAGAATATTTTATACAAATGAGAAGGAAGTACACAACTGTGATACTTGCTGCTTGAAGAAAATGATTTATATCACTTTTTACATTCTTTACAAATTTTATGTTTTGTAAACAATATCAATGTACCATCACTTGGTACCGTRACTCTTTTTCTCCTTCTCTTTATTGGAATTGTCATAATTCATTCCTTCAAAAATTCTGTTAAATGCTACATGTGAGAATAACATGAGTAGTTGTTTATTATATCCTATTTTTCTYATGGTTCAAGGACACTTATTGTAAAAACACACCACTAGTTCACAAGCTGTATATCTCAGAAAAATGAAGGAGAAAATCACACAGTAAGACCTATAGTTTTGACATTATTAACACACTTTCAGATGAGACATAGTTCCTGGAAAGAAAAAAAAAACATTCTATTTATAAATTGTAGARTTTTAGAAAGATTGGACTTTGCTACATAAATGCAAATATATTTTATTTCTAAACTGAACATATATGAAACTTTAATGACTGCTGTTAATGACTCAGACTTTAACTGATAAAAGAGTAAGATCTTTTTACCTTTCTGTTAATTGAAATTCCATTTTAAATGACTTGCCATTAGCAGATTTTTATTAGCATAATTATTTTAATAAGAAATAAGAGAACAGTCACGTTTTGTATTGCGAAAATAGTAGATTGACTTTATTTTCTTGTAACTTTTCACATAACCTCACAGGAAATGCTAAACTAAATTATTTCACTTAACACTGAAAATTTCCTCCATTCTGAACAACCAGGAAAGAAGCTCCATAGAACKATTAACTCCTAATGTGTAACTGAAAATAATGGGATCATTATAAATTTCCTAGCACTGAAAAYGCTAGTGAATGAGACTCAACAAGTGTTCCATTTTACCTAACAGGAAGTCCCCAGTAACTTCTTGATAAAGAGAAAGGATGGTCTGAACTGAAGCCAACATGTCATTCTGAATTTATTTTGAATCACTTCAAATCAGTTAAATGACTTCATGGGCTAAAATTTCTTGTCAATGCAAATGTTTGGTGGTAGCATGTCCAAGAAACTTTGTATAAAAACTTTAAGAAACATGCAAACTTTTTCCTTGTTCTCTTCCTTCAGTCTTAAAATATTATAAAGCACTCATTTGCTGAGCTGCTACTTTTTCTATGCATTTTTCTGAATAAGAAACAATTACATGCTTACAGTTAATTTTCATTAGTGTTAACATTTTTGAATATTTCTTGTATAAATATATTCTTTCAATAAGAAATGAAAGGCATTCTTTCATGAAGAACTAGATATGCTTTTGCATACTTACTAAATAGCACTTTCTGAACCATTCCATGGCTACTGGGCAGCTTATTTTGTCCTTAGAAATGACTAAGTGGAAACATTTCTAGCTATGGAAACACGTTCACATGCAGGCATGTGCACATACATACATGTATATTCACAGTAAAAACCAGCATTCAAAAATCAGAACTTTTATACATTACTCGATAAAATGTTCATCCRTAAGTGTGAAAAATACATGGAAGATTTCATAAATATACTGGTTCACTTTTAACTTTCTCTAATTTGTGGACTATTTATTCCAATGCTGTTAGACATATTAACCTTTCCATACCTCAGTGCATTACAGTAGCCACTGTTTCCAATGTCACTATACTATGTTTCTAAAAATATAATACACAAAACCCACTAAGATTMTTTGTTTCATACCTATAATGTTTGGTTACATGAAAATACATCAAAAACATACTATTATTTGCACTCTGGTTTCAGTATTAAGGAATAGGAAAATAAAATATCTTCAACTTGATAGTTGCATCTATAGCTATTTTATAGCTTATCTCACTAAACTTTAAGATTTTAATCTTCCGCAACAGCCTAACACTTCTCTACTGTTATAATGACTACTTGCAGTTAAGACTTCTTTAAAAAAAAAAAAMAAAAACAAAAACAAATCTGTGTACTCATGTTGGTCATGTTGGTCAAAAACTTCCAAAATATCATCCACGAACAGATTCATATTCTTGCTCCAACTAKTATCCTATACAGTAAGACTACTTTCAGAATTAGATTAGACCTGTCTTTAAGAATTTTAATACTTCATTAATATTCTTACTTTTGAACTAACCATAAATTGGTTGCTCTTTATTTTTCAGTATTGGTGTAGTTTAATGATGACATTTACTTTTAYGCTTCAAAGTTAAATCATATTTGAAAGTTCGATTATACATTGTCTTGATTGTTCTGACATATAGCCTAACTTCAAAACAGCATACCTCTACAGTATGAAGACTTTATTAGTTGCTTCCACAGAACATACRTTGGGTTTAATCATTTTTACAGGTGAAATCATCTCATAGTCCCTTAAGAGTAGTTCTATTCTCAATTCATTTTGAGCTGGCATGTTTTTTTTAATCTAACTCACTATCTGACTAGATTGCACTGTTGCTCTAGATCATGTATTTCACACATACTAGTATGAATACACGCTAGCTGGTTGATCAGCAACTAATTCTGTTATTCACAAAAGTGAATACAGAAGAAAAACCAACAGATTTCACAGATTTCTGTCATCATAGATCACCAAGTATGATATATTTGTCTAAAAATACACAGCAGCATGAATTTTTTAATTAGAAGAATTTTCACAGCACAGTGATGAAATGTTCAACCTCTTGAACATCAGATTGTGTGCGCGCATGTTTCAGAAGATAGTCATTTTCCTAGCAGACTCATTTCATGTTTTTGTGTATCTGAATGCATGCTATTAGCTTCACGAGAAAGTGCAGGTATTGCACAATGGGTTGAAATGAAAGGCAATCTGCAGAATGAAGTATCTGTCACCATGATGTATTTGTGTCATTGCATGAATGCTTTACCTCCTAATCCTTATGCTAAGGGAGATCCTGAATGATGATACACAATTAAGAGTTAGTACAAAAYGCTGAGGAGTAGTTACAATGCCTCTATTTACAGCATTAAATGGCTTCTTTAACTTTCTTCTTTCTGTTACTTAGCAGATCACTTTTTACAAGCAGTAMCTATTTTATTTAAAGTACAAATCTGCAAAACATTCCATGGCTTTATCTTTGCAAGCATAAGCATCTCTGAAGAGATAATTTTTGTTTTAAATTTCTGTGTAAAACTACAAAACTATACTTTCACAACCATGGTTTAATGTTCATACAGCATGATTAACACGGTTGGTTATATTTCAGTTAATTTCTCTCAAGTGGGTTGAATGAACTGACTTATAGTAGCAAACTACTACAGCAATTTAAAACATAGTTTACTGACTTGCTTTTATCTTCCTTACTCTTCTTACCAAACATTAAACCTGCCAAGGATGCATCAGTTAATTTTGCTTCCACTGCATCATGAACAAACTGAACTATTGGTGCCCARTTGATGTTCATGAGCTGAGTAGTTTCATTATCACTGAACAAAGGAAGAAAAAAAACAGTTACATTTCATGAGTTGTATGTTTAGGTATGGGTTTTTTCTTCTACCTGAAAATAATTCATCATGGAAGGTTTTATGTGCATCTGCTAAGAGCTGACATTTCATATTCCAGTGTCTAACAGTGCCCTTCTCATTGCAGAATGGAGCCGCTGATGAGTCATGTCTAACTCTGAAAGCTACCAATGGGAGCAGCCACACTGACACACTTAGGTGAAGGACAAATCATGTTTTGTACTTTTTGGTTTTAACCACATTTTCTTGAATAGTACTAAACATTCTACCACCTTGGTATAATGCTGCATACCACCTAGTATAATCTGTCACAAAGCTGTTTTCAGTAGAAAACAAACTCTGTGGTAAGTAGACAAGAATTCTTATGAGCAAGTTTCTCTGCTGAATCCTTTCTCTGGTGATAATTGATCCTAATAGCTTTTTAAAGTTAGCCACTGTGACTCCAGCTCTGCAAATGGTAACACACACACACACACACACACACAAATGGAGTTTTTGAAAAATGTGAGTACATGCAATGATTATTCTGCTACTAATATTAATTTGCTAAATAACTCTAAATTGAGAATCTAAACGGATTACGAAATGTTTACACATATGTTTGATTAGCTGCTGTATGTACCTTTGTGCTTCACTCAGTTGTACGGGCCAAAATCTGTATTCAGAGACACTGCACACCTGCCCCAAAGACGAGGAAGCCGTTTAGACGTACCGGCACCAACAGCAAGGCCTCTGCCCCAGCGGCTGCAGCGCTGCCCCGCGCCGGTCGCAGCCGGTTCCAGCCGGCTCTAACTCGCCGGGACGAGCCTGGCGCGCGGGAGGCCGCGGCCCGGCCGGGGAGCGCCGGGCGCCTCTGCTCAGGCGCCTGTGGCAACGGGCGGCCGCCGGCAGGGGGCAGCGGGCAGGGGGCGCGAGCGGAGCCGTTGGGGGTCAGGGAGGGGGCCGGGAAGAGGGCGCGCTCTGGGGAGGAGAGGAGACACTTCGTGCCGCGGCAAGGGCGGCTCCGAGGGATTGCCGTCCGTGGGGAAGCCACGCCCGTCGGGGCACAGGAAAAGTGGTAAGGCACAAACTAGAAAACGAGTAAGTAACGAAAAGCGGCAGAAAGAAACCGTCCCGTGCTGTCCGCAGCTTCCGGTGCCGCCCGTCCAAGGCATGAGTGTAACATGCGGCGAAACGAGGGGAGCGGAGACTAGGCAAGGGGAAGGCAGGGTGTTTATATTTTCCCTGAAGTGTGCTGGGGGCTTGGGCTTTTCCCGTACTAGGTACTTGAGCATTTCATGTAGGAATGATACCTAGATTTATCAGAGTATATTTTTACCTGGATAATTATGGCCAGATTTTTGAATAGCTTGTATCCTTCTTTTTAGAGGTCAAATTACATTGTATTACTCTCTGGAAATAGAGAAGATTTAATATTTTGCTAAAAAGGCAAAAGCATTTCATACCTTTAAATACGTATCTCTAAAAACTGATGATGGAGTAGACTAGTAGTGCAGCCAGAAAGAAAGCTTGATGAACATGGTTGCAGAATACTTTTTGGTTCGCCTGTGGTGATTGACTAAACTTTATYCTTCAACAAATGTATTAGTATTGCAAGTATATCTGTATTAACAGAGGAATTCTGCCTACTGTGAACTTCATGAGTTTCATGGTGTGATAAAGATTTGCTTTCCTTTAATTTAATGGTTCTATTTACTAAATATTTGCATATTTTTTATGCATTTTGGATGATGAAAAATTGGACAATTAGGAAACTGAAAATAATGTAAGCATCCAACATTTACACTTACCCTTATTTACATATGCCATTAAAACAGAATGCCAGAACAGAAAGCTTGTGTAGCTAAACATTCAGAAGAGGTTAAGTAACAAAATTAAGGTTATATATGCAGATTTCAATGCATGGTCTTCATGATTAGTTCATGATTAAGCAATAAGCTATCATTACTCGAATAGTGGAATTTAATATTCAGTCACTGTTTCCAAAACTCTGGGTACATCTGCACAGCATCTGATCATAAGAGCAGAGTGGTAATGGGTTGAACTACGGTATTAGTATGGTGGATCAAGACTGTTACATATGATGAGATAATTTGGACTGAAGTCAAAGCTTTACAGCCGTCACGTGTACTGAGGATATATGTATACAATACTCTCTTTGTTTCTAATTGTTAAGGTGAAAATAGAGATAAAAAATTATTAATTCTGAAAATATAGCTTTTACATCTGCTCTATTGAAACATGGCAGCTAAGTGGCATGTGACAAATCAATTGAACCAATGATAAGAAACCACATAATGTGTTTAACTGCTGTATTTTTAGGTATTACATAGTTGATACAAGTACAGGAAGAAGTAATTGGCTAGCATTCCTGATAACGTAAAATTCTCAGGTAAATTCAGAGTTTCCATGTGTGTATGACTTTTGAAATATACCAAACAAATACCGCAATTTTTTTTTTTTTTTTTTTTTTTTTTTTTTTTTTTTACAAATAAGCCATGGATAAGTAGTTTATTAGTGCTCTAACACTGAGATTAGTAATATCACTGTCTTTCCTGATAGGCACAGTACACAGCATTGCTGGGAATGATGCACTATTTAGAAAAATTCATGTGCAGTCCAACTGCCGCTGTCTAAGACTCCAGGTAGTATCTTGAGTATTGACAATAAATGTGGGATGCAGAATTTCAATCTGAAAACCAGAAAACTTAGTGTGTCCCCACAATTTACAGCCATCCAATGAGAAACAGATGCTTGATCTGATAAATGATGGATAGTAATATAAAAAGAATGACTATATGCTTAGGTTTGACTCTAATTTAGAGATGTGAAAAGTATTGTGTCATTATTAGAGGGCAGTAATAGCAGAAACTTAACTAGTAACCAAAGTAGAAATGACAAACTTTTCTCTGTAAATATGCCTCTCTCCATCTCTCAAATTAAAGTATGGCTTGAGAGCAAAGTTCTGTGCTGGCTTAAGTGTATGAAAGTCAGACTAAGGAATGTCTTGTATTGTTCTATAGGTTATGCAACTTGAACATCAATGGTTGTAAAAAAAAGGCCCATTCTTGTGTTAGTAGTGTGCTGCTGACGGTTTTATGCATTTATTCATGTCTGCCTTTCTCTACCTATGATACTTGGAGAATATAATACTAATTCGGGCATATTTAATTTCTGTTTAATGAATTATTCTTGCAAACTCAAAGGTAACTTGTGCTTTCTATAACAATGATAGAATTGAGGACAACAGTCAGAGGTTGTATCACCCTGACCAGAAGCATCTTTGTGCAGATTCCAAATGGATGTTAACTGGATCTTTCAACTGGTTTTGTTTATATCTTACATTATTGCAAATTTTTGTTTTCTCTGTGGTCTTTTATGGAGGTTGTAACAGTGCTACCAGAAGCAGACTTTGAAGCTAGAATTCTTTCTTCAGCATTCCAAGTAACAAAATACACATCTCCTGGAACAGGATCTTGTAAATTTGGTAAAGATATTATCTGAAACATAGTATATTTGAAGACAGTTTATATTTTTAGGACTCTTGGCATTTTAGGAATCTTAAGAATCTATCTGTTTTATCTCAGAATATCAGTGTATGTTAGCAGAGCTGTAAACTCAGTCGCAAGTCAGATCTCTTTTCCAAGAAACTTGACTCCGCTTTAAATCTGCAAAATACTACTTCTTACTAGAAACATTTCTGCAAACACTTTTAAGCATTCATATTTAAGAAGAATACTGGGAACTGTTTTCCTTAAAAAAAGGAAATTCATGTTTATTTCACTGAGCTAGTAGTTCAGGAAGTGCTCCAAATGACTAATCTCTTTTGGATACACTTTTGCAAATACTGAAATGGAATGAGATGGTATAGATAGGTGTTTCCAAACTTAGTTAAATAATACACTTTATATCTTTGTCAGTACTGTGGTGTTGCTGTATTGTATGCAATTCCCTTGTATTAGAAGCAAAGGCTTATGTGACTTTGCACTGTGTGTTGTAGAAGATTGGAAATAAAGGATAAAAATCATCTAGAAAGATACTCCAAGGCTTGATAAGTGCTGTGTGAGGACATGAGTAGTGCACTGATCCAGAGAAAGCCATGTCTAAATCAGTTTTATTTATAGTGTTCCTAGTATAGTTTTACATACTCTTCTGTGCATCAGTACCCAACTTTAAAAAGCCCAGTATACTTTCAGATTGATACTCCAGTTATTTTGTGCTGATTAGTATTCTCTGCTACCCRTCTGAGTACAATATAAGCAATGTAGATGGTATGGACAGCCTTCTTTTCAAGCGAGAAAAAAGTCAGTTATTTACACAGAACCTTCTTGTAGTATATTTATATAATTTCTGCAGAGTGATTCTTTTCATATATATTGTATGCTCTGCTGTAGTTTAGAAACACTTTCAAAACAAGTTAATACAAGTCATTTTTTTCGTCTTTTTTTTCAATGCCTACCACTTATTAGATGTGGTCTTGCTTTGTATTGTGCTGAGGTCCCTGTGCCCTATTTGCATAACTTTAAAGGTTAAACCCCATATGATTCACTGTGGTTTCCTGCCTTAGAAGTTCTCTCTTTTTAGAGAGGATTCTTGTAGGATTCTTGATAATGTCTGAGCTGTCAATACAATTTCTTTTTTCTGTAACATTCAGATGAGATCAATAATTCTAGGTGCTATCTTAAAAAGCAACTCTGAGTTTGCTTGTAGTCCTTTCTGGTGTTTGATTCAAAAATGAGTTGTGACCTCTAATCAGAGGCCTAGTTAGGTCACAAATTTATAATACTGGCTTCTCATTCTCAGATACTGTAGTACCATTTTTATAGCTTCACTTTCTTTTTCTTGCTTTGTGATTAGGAACTATCAACTATAAGGTTCATTTCTTAGTTTTTATATAGTGTAACAATTTCATAGTTAAGTTTTCATGTGTCAATTAGTAGAAATGTATGAAGTGCATATATGATGTAGGTATTTATTTTATTTCTCAGAACAATTTATTCTGAATCTGTTCCCTTAAGCTTCAGAAACTCAAACTAATTTGTAATTTATGGCTGTTATCTGCTCTTGTCTTCCATATATATGTAAATGAATTTCAGTTCTAGGGTAGCTTTTCACAGCTTTTTTATCCTGTATACTCATTCTTAATTTCTTATTTTTACAATTTCTGTTAGTATTGATTATATATGATTTTCTATAAAAATTAGTTCTAGGCACGTGACTGGCAGCCATCTACTTCATTCATGGCTCTGTTGCACTTTCTACTAATTTTTGTTATCTTTATACCTGAGGTKCATATTAGACCATAGAGACCTTTATAGATTTCCTCCCTTCCATTCCTTCCTTCCGTTCCTTTCATGCTCCTTTATGTGTTTYGTTTTCATACTTCTCTGTCGGGAGGGCTTTTCTTGGTCTGTAATACTTTGACGGGTCTGAAGTTCTATATAAGGGTGACAGTGTACTGAAAGCTCTGAACAGTGTAGTGTCTTCTTTTCTGAACATTTCATGTTTTCTATATAATTTACAGGATATTTCAGAGGAAGAAGACAAATACTGAACAACTGGCTATATAAAGAATGTCAGTTGTTCTTTCTGTGCTTAATTATGACCAGGGATAGAGGGAAGATACTGAGGATAAAAAAATAATCCAATACAGGTTGGATTTGCAAGTAAAATGCATATAGAATGCAAATAGAGAAGGTAGAGGCCAATGTTTCTTGCTTGTTACAAGCACATAAACACTCGGCTATAAAGGTATCTGAAGCCATCTCATGTTATCTGATAGTACAGTCAGCCAGTCGTACAGTCTGTAATTTTTTTTCTTAATTGTAGAACTATTTTAACTTCTTAAAATACTGCTATATCTGACCTCTCTAATCAATACCAATCTTTCTTAATTGAAGGTGGATAAATCAACGAGAAAAAAGAGCTTGGCTTCCTGATGAGTAGATGGCTAAGAATTTTTACAGGCTCTGCGTCAACGTCAGTTGGAAGTACTCTACGTTTTGAGGRACTAAAGTTTGTTGATGTGACTGTTCTTCCCCATCCACATCCATTTTGAACAAAAATATAGATAGTTTGTGATTTTGGAGAAATGTTTTTTTTTTTCTTTTTTTTTTTCCCTCCAGGTAGGTTTAAAGGGAAATTTTATCAAATGCTTTACAGAGAAAAAAAGTTCTTGTGGGAATTGCCAATGTTATATGGTATTAGGAACAGGACAGAAGATTAAATGGAACTGTGAAGAGGCGCAACAGTCAACTTCTTATTGTGAGGCTGGGTTTTCCGGTAATACGTTTTTTTCATAGAATCATAGAATTGGTAAGGTTGGAAGGGACCTCTGGAGATCATTTAGTCCAACCCCCCTGCTCAAGCAGGGTCACCTAGAGCATGTTAGACAGCGTTGCATCCAGGCGGGCCTTGAAGATCTCCAGAGAAGGAGACTCCACAACCTCTCTGGGCAACCTGGTCCAGTGCTCTGTCACTCTCACAGGGAAGAAATTCCCCCTCATGGTCAGGCAGAACTTCCTGTGGTTCAGTTTCTGSCCATTGCCTCTTGTCCTGTCACACGGGACAACTGAAAAGAGTTTGTCCCCGTCCCCTTGACACCCTCCCTTCAGGTACTTGTACACATTGATAAAATGCCCCCTCAGTCTTCTCTTCCCCAGGCTGAAGAGGCCCAGCTCTCGCAGCCGTTCCTCATAGGGCAGGTGCTCCAGCCCTCTGATCATCTTTGTAGCCCTACGCTGGACTCTCTCCAGTAGCTCCATGTCTCCCTTGCAATGGGGAGCCCAGAACTGGACACAGTGCTCGAGATGAGGCCTCAGCAGGGCTGAATAGAGGGGCAGGGTCACCTCCCTCGACCTGCTGGCAACACTCTTCCCAATGCACCGCAGGAGACCACTGGCCTTTTTGGCCACAAGGGCACATTGCTGGCTCATGGTCAAAATGTTTTTCTTTTGTTTTTTTGTTTCAGGGAATTGTGGACAATTTCTAAGCTAATTAAAAAGGCCAGAGAACTGTCTAGAACAAAGGAGTAATAGAGATTAGTTGCTCTATTCATCCTGTGGCAGCAACATTTGTGGCACAGGAGGAGATGGTGAGATGCAAGCCAAAATCCCCAAATCTGAAATTTCACTGATTTTTCTGTGGAAAAAGTTAACCAGTTTATGAAAGTTAACTAAATGAAGCTAAGACAGTCTGCTTGTTCCACATCTCTTCATGGCTGAAATAAATCCTAGAAGGAAGATAGAAGAATTTAAATCCAGCTGGAGTAAAATCTTTTTCTCCAGTGTCATCTCTGCAAATATATTTTAATGAGTTTTTTTCCCTCTTTTTCTATCTACTTAAAATTCTTTCTTTGCCATTTCAGTAGCTTTACCACTGTATGTTGAGATATGCAAAATGTTTTTAATTTAGCTACATAAATCAGAGAAAAATGAATTTTAACTTTCTTTCTGCTTTGAGAAGATGCCCCTGCTACCTTTTGGGTAGTAGTGACACCCTCAAGAATACCAACAACAGTGAAGGCATATCACTGAAATCACAGGGAAAATGGTTTGAGCCCTTGAGAAGCTTTCACATGAGCTGAGTCTCAGAAATGAGAAACACTTGTCAGTTCTTCAGAGGAAGCAGGAACTCTTCAATTTTTGTTCTTTGAAAAATAATGGTCGTAAGCCAATTAAAAGAAGTTATATTCCTCAAACAGACTGCTGAGCCACAAAAAAAGAAAAGGAAAGACAGAAAGAAAATAACAGAATAGATTTTTAACGTTATTAAGATAACACGAGAACTTGTGTTTTCCTCTTACTTTCGAGGTTTTTCTTACCTGTTTAATTTGTGTTAGCTAGATAGATAGTTCCTGCTTTTTAGAGAGAACATACTTTTTTGGTCCACTTTAGAAGGAAGACTTTAATAAAAGCACCTGTAATATCTAGTAGCTCTCTACCTTTTCCTTCCATCACATAACTATAGTTCTTTAGTTTGGAGCAAATAGTGAAATGAATGAAAAACATTTTGGGGGGGATTTGGTAATATTTTTAAAATACTTTTTTTTAGGAATTTGGCAAATAATGAAGTGTAAAACCTTGAGTTTTTTTCTTTTTTTGACACTCCTACCTACCTCCAAAAATCATATTTTTTTCTGTTCTTATAACAACAATTTTCTTAATATGCACATCTCTAGAACAAATTTCATTTGTTCTTGTTGTTTGGTCATCACATCACATTCAAAATATTTTTTTGTTGTTTTTGTTGTAGACTGTCCTTGGGATAAAAACTGTGAGGAAATTACGATCGGTAGTGTGCACTGGCAGGTTATAAGATGAGCTCATTACTATTACAGCATTGTTCAAAATGATAGATAAAAATCTCAATCTCTGAAAATAAAATCTATCAATTCTCATAGAACTTCTGATTTTGAGAGGATATGTAAAAACAAATTACTATTTCTRATCTATTATAAAAATATTAGTTTTGCATGTTCTTCAAAATACGGTAATGCTCTCATATGAGTTCAGATAAACTGAAAACTGATATTATTCTGTGGCTAAATACTGTTTTTAAATCTACTACTGTATTTTATATTAGAGGATTAGATCGTGGAAGTTACTGTTTTTTTTTTTCTGTGAAGTGTTCAGTGATCTACAGACTCCAATCCCATTGTGAGTATATATGAAGTGCTGAGTTCTTGCTAATATTTGGGGGCAGGGGCTAAAAAGTAATAGAATGCTTTAGTAAAACAAATGTAAATATAAGCTTTAAGAGAAGCTTTGTATTGCTTAGTATGTAAGCCTGTAGTCAAACACAGCTTGGAAAAGCTCACCTTAGTCTCAAGTGATCTCAGAGGAATTACCCAGTTGCTCTTATCTCTCGATGCTTCTGGTACCATTTTAAAAGTTATTCTTTAGTGTTTCTGAACTACTACATTACTTTTCATCTCTTTTTTAATATATGATGCATACATCTTGAAATGGAACTGCATTTCATTTCTGGGATGAATCTTACAGTCCCTGGGAGTTAAACATAATTATATTTAATCCTTTCCACTGCTGACTCAGTACTCTGAAAGTGTGGAGAGAGACTTCTTTTCAGTTTGCTCTCAAGTTGTCTTCTTGAAAAAGTACAGGTAAGTAATCTATATTTCAAAGAAAGATGACCTTTACTTGATTTAAATGGAATCTTTCTTTCAATATCTGAAATGAGAAAATGGTTAAAGTTTTGGTTGATAGGTAAGATGTATTTTGGGAGCAGATAAGCTTAAAGGTCAGACACTGTCAAAAGAAGGATTTTAACTTTTTAATATTTAAATACTTCATAAGAATCATGGYTTATGCATGCCTGGCACAATTTTTAAGTTCTAAAATAAAATTGTTCTGCATTTTCATAAGATTCACCTTTAAATATTAGCCACAGTTTGATGGCATTGAATGAGTAATCACTTTGCAGTTTCTCTAGTCTTCCTTCTTTGTGTGAGACAGGGTATTTTCCTGGCCTTTCTGTCAAATATTTTTAAAACAATGCTTCAAAATAACATAAAGCAACATGTAAAATAAAACATTAACTCTCTTTTCTTAGGTTTCTTTCTTTTATACCTGTTGATAACTTAAGCTCAGGAATTTTTAATGTAACTCAAAATTACTGCCAAACATAAAGTGCTACTTTGTTTCATAGAGTGTAATATATTAGTACTGTGGCTTGCATATAGGTTTTTCAGATGATAGCATTTTTTGAATGCCTAATACAGGATTAACACAGACTGTCTGGGTTATTAAACCAAGTTGTGTGGAATCATGAGCAAATACCTAATAATTATTAATCTGTTAAGAGACCACAGACTGTCCAAAACTATAATGCACAAGATAGCTCTTCAAAGCTGAAAGACTGTAAAACTGCAATGCTGTTGTCCTCTGTGTTCTCTAAATTAGGGGGGAATTTTCTAAAATAGTATCTAGAAGATGATTAAAAAACAGTTGCCCCTCTTCCTGCCCTGTTTCAACCCACTTACTATTATTTTTCTTTAATTCATAACAGCCCCATTTAATCTATTTCCTTCTGCTATCACTCTGCTGGTAGTAACTCATGAAGAGAAGAGGAAAACTGATTATTGAACTCCTGAAAAACATTCTCAATGATATAAAGTTACAATGTGTCCAGCTTCTTTTCTCCTGAAATAGAAAAATCATTTAGGTCAGAGAAAGTAAGTGTACTTTTTTTTTTTCTTTTTAAAGGAAATAACTGAAGCATTAAGGTATAGAAAAAAATAAAATTAATTTTTAAGTATAGTACCCCAAATACTCAAAGATTAGCTCTCCTTTAAGGTAACTTAAGAATCAACAATTCTTCAAAGACTGACTTTTCTCCATATTCCTTCTAAAAACTTACCACATTAACCAGTTTCCATTTCTGTCAACCTTACTGTCAAATTTTATCAAGTAGTCTGTTTTCCATTCTGTAATGTTTCTAACAGAAGCTATAAGTTACAGATTTACTTTGGACTAAAATAAGATGTTCAGTATCATTAGATATGATATTGAATCCATTGAATCATAATTGCTAATTCTCCATCTTACATCCTGGACTTCTGAAACTGGTATATAAATACTGTAGTTGTTTCTGTCTCACTTTATCAGTTTAGTGGCTGAAATACCTTTTTGACTTGTTTTGATCAGTTTCAGCTCTTTCCCATGATAGTCTGCTGCATCCTTCTCCGCTGCTATGTTCTTATTTACCTAATTTTTATGTGGTGCATATTTATAACAGACCTGGAAGTTCTGTGAAATATTCCTTCCATTCAGCAGTTTAAAGCTTTAAACCATTTTTTATTAGCTGTGTCAGACTTGATCCCTGAGGATACTGCTCCTGGCTACTTACTCACTCAAAATTCAGCACTTGATAAAATTATTCTCTTATGAGTAAATACCAGGGGTGGTGGTGAGCGGGTCAGAGAAGGATGGTTTGCCAAACATCCGTGGAGCTTCAAGATTTTGCCATATGCTCCTATCCTCCTGCTTCTCTAGAGCCAGAAAAAAAGTCTCATAAGATGATTTTAACTTCTTTGAGTATTTCCTCAGGTTGTGCAAAATTATCCTTGGTCTATATCAGTAAGAATTTGAACACACTCTGAATGCAAGATTGTTTTTCTCTACGACAAGCCTTCTTTTCATCCACAGGAGAATACCATAAATAGCAAGTCCCATCAGACAAGTAGTAGTAATTTCACCTAGTGTAAAATCTTAAACTTGATGTCAAAACAAAGTCATAACTTTGAACAATTAACTTCTGCACAATGAACATTTTTAATGGATCTCTATTTTAGTCATTTCCCATATGGTCTATTCAATTAACTCTTAACAAAAGAGACTGCCACTTAACAGTCTCAAATAAACAGAAGAAAATAGCATTTGGGTAAACCACTTCAGAGATATTAAAATGCTGATGTTTGGCCTACGTATCCAGTTCTGTCTTAGCTAATGAACTTTATTTTCAAATCAAAATGTGCATTCAAAGAGAATCCTAGTTATTAAAGAACCTGTTCTTCAGATGGCCGACTGAGAGTGATAACACTTCAGTCAAACTGAGATTATGCTTTAATAGGGAAAAAGTGCTAAGATACCCTAATTCTATTTATGCTTGTGTGAAAGCATTACTACTACTCTGTTTCCAGTTTTATGAGTGCAGATGAGTTGAATCTTAAGCTTTTTTTTTAACAAAAACTGAACTTGATAAATTAGTAACATTGATGATAAATATGCATTTCAGGGCTTCGAGCCCCTTGAGAACTGCAGCATTAAATAGAAATAGAGGAGACTGGGGAACATACTTTTAAAGTRATGCACCCCAGAGGGATCTGTGGAACAGTGCTAAAATTTAAAACCTCAAACAGTGGATTAAGTAGCATGTAGTACAAATAATGTTTCTTCCCCTGTACCACATACTCTTTTTTTTAATAACCTATGTTGTTTTTCTCACTCTTCATGATGGCTTGAAACATCATTTTCTAGCCTTTTCAGCCCTCCTGTTTTTTCCATCTTTCCCATTTGGTTTACCCCTCTGTTTTGCCTGTGGGATGGGAGTGCTGATCCAGTACCACTAGATTCACTTCTCTGATCACATTTTGCTTGGTAGCAGAAAAGAACAAGGAGGAAGATTGCTATCCTTGGAAACATGAGGACTCTATAAGCCTAATTGGTATTTAAAGAAACTCTCACTGACTTCTTATAAGGTCAAAATTTCATAAACGCACACCCCTCGTGGAAGCAGCAATTAATATAGAAAAATGAGGGCATTAAAATGCTGGTAATAGAGTGATTAATACTAACCCTTCTCTTTAGATCTGAGTAAAATCAGTACATAGCTCAGATGTGGTTTTGAACAGTTTGCATGATTTCTTGATTCAGTTACGGCATATGTGTCTAAAAAGGAGATAGAAGTTAACCTGATAATCTGACATCTAAGGAAGAGAATTCTCCCTAGAACACACTGTTGATGATGAAGATGGCTGGAGCTGTATGCTTTTGCCTTGCATAAGAATGTAGCAAGGTTGATTTGCAATAATTAGATACATTTTCTAAAAAAGACAAAAGAATACTTATCCTTTGTTTGAAGTTCATCTACTATTTTTCCTGTTAATTTTCATGCTATTTTAGCAATTATAATTATTTAGAAGGGATTTTTGTTGCTTTTTGTTTTTTAATATACTTTATTTCTGTCTTAGATGTTGTAATGGAATAATTGATCTACCTGTGAAGTGTGATTATAAAGTTATCTGAGTCATTTTGTAATGTACATCCCTGGTTCTTCCCTTCTCTCTCCCCTCCCTCCCCCCATCCAACTATCACGATTTAAAGAAATACATCTTTTACAACAGAAAACAATAACAGGCTAGGATTTGAACAAATCTACTTTTAATGATCTCCAAGAAATAAAGAACAGTTACTCGAAATTAACGTGGAACAATTATCCCATGATCTTCTAAAAAGAAATTTTATTTATTAGTAGAACAATTACCAAATCAAGTGGATAATTTCTGTCTCTTCCTCTGAAGATCAAAAGTCAGAATTTTAATTTGTTCTTACTGTGACACTTCGTGTAACACCCAGAGTTTTATAACTTCAGACAATGGCAGATTGGCTTCAATAGCTTGCAGAATTGAGTAAAAACTGTAGAAAGAAGCTAAACATTGATATTCATGCTATTGGCCTCTTTGACTGACTGGAAATGTTATTTACTTGCAAATTATTTTTGTCAGAGTAGAATAGAACAAAACACCCTTATACTGTATATCCTTTGTTACAAAGATTTAAATATTAGTCTCCCTGAAATGCATCAAAGCAAGACAATTCAGAATGCAGAATCTCTGTGACTGTAGAGAGAGAATCAGGTTAGGTGAAAACACTCATTTGCCATCAATTTCTGCCTACCTGTAGGGAGAAATTAGTACATACCACTTTAAAAAAGACTTTTTTTTTTTTTTTTTTTTTACCTTAATCCAGATTAACCAAGATTAACTGCTCAGTTGAAATAAATTTCTTTTTGGTAATCCTAAAATAATATTTCATATGTTACTTTATAGGCTTTCTGTGTATGGTTAGTTTCATTATAGAATGATTCTAAGGAAAAAATGGAAGTACTATGCAGCTTCAGTATTGCTTAGCTGATATCGTACTCAGACACAATGTGGAGATAAATTCTCTTCTTGAAATTACCAAAAACAATGAAATTTCTAGGTAATTTTCTCTAAATATAAAATATTTTAGATATCTTTCAGTTTCTTATGTATTTCAAGTGTTGACCATCAATAGTAGAGCTTCAGATTTTATACTATTAGCAGACTTAATTTCTGAAAATTAACTGTAAAAGTATTACCAGTTTAACATCTTGCAGGTTCTAACTCAAAAATATATATATATATGTTATAGCTAATACATTTTAGCTGAGGGAGAGCTAGCAAAATCATCAAAATGGATAGTTCCTTACGAACAGCTTTTATTTCTGACTATTTGTTCTCTGCTATAGAATAGARTGTTGAATACAATAAAATCATGAATACATTGATTAGTCTCTTAGGATTATACATCTCTTAAAGCATAGGTACTTATTGATGAAAGGCAAAAATATAGTGTTTAAGTTTTAAAATACGAGTCTTTATTCATCATTTTAATGCTTATTTTGAGACTTCTTGGAGGGACTTGATTTTTCAATAGGTCTTGGTATAGCCATAGTCTGTTAATCAGGCCATTTAAAAAAAAGTACCAGACTTTACCCTTCAGATTGTTACAGCCTAAGCTGTTAGTTATTTTGGAAACTTATGCTTATGGACCTTTTCTTGTAATTTGTTATGTACTGAGCTGTAGCATATAACATGACATGTTGCTCATCATATCTCTTTTTCCCCTGAGAACTCCTGGTCAATATTTCGTTTGTATTTCTCTGCATTGTTGTGTTGCTTTACACAATCCAGGTGCAAGTATAGTATGCTAATTACAGTTGCTGTCACACTCATCTTGCACTTTTATATCCATATTTTCTTGCGTGCCAGATTTAGATCCTTCGATTAACACAGGTTTTAATTAGTAACTAGAGATTAATTATAYAACATAGTATTATGTAATTTTTATTGGTGACATATATTTAAGATCTTGAGGGATTCATTCTCTTTCTTTTATTCTCATTTTAGTCTTTGACAGAGAATATGAAGAAAGGGTTGAGTCTAAATTACTTCAACTAAGGAGGAATGAAAAAGTCTAGGATACTTGTAGTGGTTAGCAGAAGAAAGACTTTTCTTCAAGAACAGAAGTGAATTTAAAAAGAAATGAGTGAACAGACAGGTACAATAACCATGGAATAGTTAACCTTTACTGGAGGATGATGGCTTAGCAGCCTGTCTGAACAACTAACTTGAAACCTTCAGTCTCTCTGGAGCCTGTGGGTTCAAAGCTAGCCAGGTTTAGCTGAACACTTCATCTTTGTATCTTCAAGATAAACTGAATTCCAAAAAGGTGAAGTTTTTCAAGATAAACTGAATTCTATGCAACTTGCTGGATGATTTTTTTTTTTCTTTCTTTCTTTCCTCTCTGTCTCTTCAGAAGAGACCTGTAAAATCAAGGATGTATTTGTTGGGATACATTTTGTTTGCCAACTGTATTGATGCTATCTATCTATCTATCTATCTATCTATGTAAAATGAAGAAAATGTTTAAACAATTTTAAAATATTTCTGGCTACACCTAACTGCCATAGGTCTCGAAAGGTGATTAAATGGTATGTCTCCTAGGATAATGATTTTGTCTATTGGCAGGCAGTAATTTTCAATTTGCAAAGAATGACCAAAAGCTTCAGTGAAGGATATACCTAATATTAAAGGGTTAGTAAAACTTCCTGAACTAAATGAAAAATTGATAGGGAATTCTTAAAAACTCATCCTGGAAAAAAATAAGAGTTGCATAAAGGGTAATGCAAATAGTGTTTAAGGAACTTGAGGTTCCTGAGTCCCACTAAAAACTAATGCAAATTAGAAGTCCTATTTCTAAAATCATTGCATCCTGAAATGTGTAACAATTCTCAGGAATTTCTCTTGTACGCAAATGATAGTGCAGCACTTTATGGAAACAAAGATACCAGGTCAAAACTTCATTCAGTATTTGTCTTTGAGTCAATTGAGTCAAAATGTCTTCGGGTTAATACAAATAAATTTAACTTAAACAACCAAAATAAGGGCACTATAACTTTGTGAAGAATTAATGTTGATATTGATTGGTGACGACATTTTATCAATGTTTCTGAATTTTCTTGTTTACCATCTTTTCCAGTTTATTTTCTTTCTTTACTGATTTTAATCAATGTTCTTCCAAGGGTCTCCATTCATCTCAGGCATACAGCTATAAATAAGTAAAATAGTTGAGACTTTCATAACCTAGCCCTGCAAACCCTATTTCCAGTCACTGAGAATTATATCTAACCATTAGTTCTTGTGTTAGATACTCTAAAGGTCACTCTAAATTTTAAATCTTAGAACCAACTAGTTTTTARTGGGTTCTTTTTATTATATTTATATCTTATATAAGTAACTATAATGATAATTATATCATTTTATTTATAATATATATTAAAATTTATAAATTTATATTTATAATATTTATTATATTTATGTTTTTAGTCTGGCATCTTATATACATCCATAATCTCAAAGGGATTTCTTTAAGCAGTGTAAGTGGATTTTCTAAACATCTGAAGTGATAAAATTATTTGTGTGTTCTGTTATATACATATATTTTACTGAAGATTTTTCTCCCTCCATTAATCAAGAAGGTTCTTTTTTAAAGATATAGGAAAAATACAGTTAAATAGTGGTTTTAGGAGGCTGCTA
The DNA here is from genome assembly GCF_003343005.1 of Rhea americana. Lineage (NCBI taxonomy): Eukaryota > Metazoa > Chordata > Aves > Rheiformes > Rheidae > Rhea > Rhea americana. Next base: position 8,044,295 of record NW_028186978.1, on the reverse strand, counting down.
GCAGTGCCTGCAGTAGTCTTCAAACCTGAAGACAAAAATTTAGAAGTCTATAGGGCTATACGTCTGAGTAAGTGTTTTGCTGTATTGGGGCCAGGCCACTCAGATCTGCAAGATGGAGTCCTAAAAAGACATAATCCATGAGATAGTTTGTAATGTTTGATTCAGAGACTAACTGGCTTTAAGCGTGATGAAAAAGATGTCATATACTCTGTGGGGACACTGACATAATTCTCAAGTGCTCTCAAGACAGTCAARATTTGAAGAAATGAGCTCTGTCCCTAAGAGAAGGGAAATACTTGACATCAAACTACATTAGGGACACTCTTTCCGATGATTTATGTTTTCCCTCATTGTTTCATAGATGTGTCAGGGTGCAAAGGGTCTGGATAGTCTTTATGTTAATGTTGTGACAGGGTAAGGGTTCTGCCCTGCTTATTCCTTATAGCAAGCATTTATTAAAAGCAAAACCTTAGTAAACCAAAAGGTCGTCATTCAATGACAGAGCATTAAGCTGGGCCACAGGAAACCTGTTTTATTGATCTTAATACGTGCTTTGGTGACTTTGGACACAGGACTTGATTCCTCATGCTTTTGTTTCTATATTCTCTCTTTATTTGTATTGTAAGGAGATAAATCTCTTGCAATGAGCATGCAAAATCTAGCAGAGTCTTGCAGCTCAGCTGTAGTAGCTAAGGTGTAGCCCAATATAAAGAAGATAGTAAAATATTAATAAGGAATTCTAAATTTATGCCTTTATGCCTCATGGTGGGGTGATAGAAAAAGCCAAAACAAAGAATGGATAAACCAACAAAGAACGAAAAAACACTGCGTTTTTCTGGGCAGATAATAACAAGTTTGAACTTGTTTGAACATACTGCTGCTTTAGTTGCACTTTGAAAATGTAGCATTTCTGAATGTAATGTCTACCAGGAATCAGGTACTCTGGGAATTTCTGTAAGAAGACAACTTTATTTAACTTTGTGAATGCGTTTTTAAGCTTCAGATGGCTTTCTTTTTGGTTCCATCATAGGTTTTGCCCTAGTCATATTCTTCCTTCCACTCAGAACATGACTGACTTGATCACAGTTTATGAAATTGCATTGCAGTTTACTTTTTCCTATATCCTTACTTCTCTGGTTTCATGGCAGACCATTTGATTAAAACAACTGTGTTTTATTGCATATTGATTTCATACCTTACTTTGGGCATATTAATTGAGAAAGAAATTGCCATTTGTAGTTGTAGTAATTAGTTAATCAGAGCTCTACCTGATAATTTTACTGAGCTTTTCTGATTTATTGCAGTAACCTCTTTTCAACAAATCTATTAATATATTAAAACTTTGAAAAATGCTTGTTAAATATAAGTCCTTTGAAAGTTATAATGTATAATTGTTTGTGTTTAGATTAGAGACTTGTACACACTTTTCTATATAGTTACATTTGTAACTAAGGCATGTGGGTATTGACACTAAGGTTTAGGTGGAAAAGTTTTAAGTTTATATGAAAAGCTCTCTTCATATCTGTGGAAACCACACAGCTTTTTTAGCTTTTACTGTAAAGAGCAATAGTCATAGGGGAAACCTGTATGTTTAAGAGCTGCAAAACATTATATTAAAATGAAAGCATTTGAAATATGAAATTATTTTTCATCTYCACACTCAATCCTGAAAGATTTCTGAATGCAGAACCCTCCTTGAAGTCAGTATGCTTTCATGTGTGAAATGAATTGAATGATCAGGTCCTTGATATTACCTCCAAAGCCCATTGGCACAGTGGAAGCTGTCTGCTGACTTTGCTGGAATGTGGTGAAAGAAAATACCAAATTGGGATTTTTCTGTTCAGTACAAAATAATGTCAGGCAAGCAGTGAATCTCTCTTAAATACTTGAGATCAGACATCATAAATGAATTTCTGTCCTGTGAGTTTATATCTACTTCAATGTACTATATCTTATCTTGGGGAAAAGGATCACCTTGGGTAAAGTGTGAATTAAACTAGTGATGAAGAGAAGGAACAACATTTAAAAGAAAAGTCAGCAAGACTGCACAGTTAAGTATCTTGGCCCTTGTAACTATCTTCTCTGCCTTTTGCAGCTCYTGGGCTTTGGTTCATGTCACTTAATTTTAGCTGTATGAGTATTTGACTGCTAATCTAAAATTCTAAACTAAGTAATTTAACTTGAAATTCCTCTGGAGATTAGAAGAAAAACTCGACTGGATAAATCACATTCTAGAAATCACTTTGACTAAACTACGAAATGTAAATCCTATCTTTGCTTTGGAGTAACTAGTGCCTCTTTATTGTTTAGGAAGAATTTCCTCCATACATGCAGGTTTGCTCTTACCATTTGAATACATTGATCTGAGAAGCAGAGAAGAGGATTATGGGAAAATAAACTATGATCTGACAATCTTTGTGTTAACAAATCCAGTGATATTATGAGCAGAAGACATGTATAAGCAAAGTGTTTCTAGCTGAAGCTGGTAATTAATTCCRACTCTTTTTGCTGTGGCTGCAGCAAAATAGATGTATATAAAAACACTTCTGTAGGAGGATATTTATGGAAAAAGTAGTATTTTATTAGGAGTTCTGCTTACAATATTGATTTTTATCAATATTAGCTTACTATAAAATGATGAATGAGTTTATGCTTTGAACAAAGGTTTTGGAAATGAAGAGAGGAGAAACTGTACAATGCCCAGTATCATTCTTAAATTACCTTCATTAATTCAAGAAAACATGTTGGAAAACTTAATCTTTTCTCTATTATATACATATAAAATATGTTGAAATCAATACATTTACTATGGTATAAAGAGAAGAAGAATGTATTCTGGATGTGTACTTTTGGTAATGTGTTGCTTACAGGGTTTTTCAACCTTTTTCCTCCTTTATGTTGAAACTGGACATATTATTTTGCAGAGGCTGCCCAGTTTCATAGAAATGCAATTACAATCATGGCACAAGCTAATAACTGTTTGTTCTATACCTGTAGAAGTTCAGCTTTTCAGGTAAAATGATAGCTATCAATAACATCACTATTTCTTTAATCATTTTTATGTTTCCATCAGTCCTCTCAGTCAAAACAATGTGTCTGTGTACACAAATGTATATAATTTAAGTAGTAATTTTGTAATAGAGCTGTAAGAATGAAGAGGGATATGCTTAAGAAGTGAATACATGAAAAATTGCATTAAATGATTCAAGATAATTTTTTTAGTAAGTAGATTTCTACAGAATAAAGACACCACTGTGCCTCTCTTACTTCTTAAATCTGTAGYGACCATCCAATGGGACAGTAACCAAATACAAGCCTCTGTGACCTATGCTGTATTCTAGCACTGTGAAGGCTAGAATATGTTCTATGAATACGTTACAACTGAAAATGTGATTTAGTGACAATTATATTTAATTTATGTACTTCTAATTCGTTCAAGCTGATTCATATCTACCTATGTCCTGAAACAGAAAGAACGCTTTACAGCGTACAGTTAAGTCTTACATATTAGCCCATTCTCAGTGTATAGTTAGAGCAACCATCACAAATGTCATAGTCACCACTACAGACTTGCAGTACTTAGAATTCTGTAGRGTAATCACAGTTAAATTCTGGCTTTGGGGATATTAAGCGATGCAAACATAAMCACAAGTTCACCGTGTCAGCTGTAACAATACATGCTAACCACAGTAGACAAAGTGGCAATACCTGGAGAGTCTGTAGCAGGTAGTTATGCAGTAAGGCTTAGTTCCATCCCTTGTGACACGGTCACAGCCAGCATGAAATATGTGGCTGACTGCTAAACATGCTTGACTTGGTAGGCAGCTACATACGGCCATTGCACATGCATAAGATCGTGCACATCTTGCCATCTTCAGAGAACAGAGTACCTCTCTCACCAGTAGTACTGTGTATCATAGCACATGTTAATTTRTTCACTCCTGAAAGTAGTAAGTGCTTATAGCAGAATTATGTACTGTGGTTGTCAGCTAAAATGAGTATTCCAGAAACCTCTCGGTCTGCCTACCTAGTCCTGAAAAAAGCTTTGACATAATGTCCGAAACAGGAATCATTTCACTCTCTTTTCATAGGCATAATTTCCTCTTCCAGTTCTGGCTGTCCTGAAGGCACCCCTCATTCACAGTCAGCCCATCTGGGTTTTGTATGTCTCTGTATGCTTGATGTGCTGAGGATCATGAACGCTTGTTACATATTTTGGAATGAAATGGGCACCATTCAGTTCCTCAGTAAGAGGAGGACTTCTCCTGAATGCTGGACTTCTATTAGAACATGGCATTCATAGCTATCTACATTTAACCTTCTCCTAATTTAGCATAAAGATACACTTCCTTTGCAGTAGATACTGTGTATTGTATTACACTGGTTCAGGCAACCTGTTACGGTTGTAGAAATGCTGGCAGCATTTCTGGGTCTGGCTGAGTGAAAGCATGGCATGAACTGATAGCTTAGAGAATTTAAACGCTACCTTTCTTTCGGAAGGCTATTACCTGCTTAGCGGGGAGATACTTTGAAAAGGAGAAGCAAGTCAGGGAGGCACTGCAAACACACTGGCTGAATCGCAGCAGACATTGCAGTTCATAGGAGACTTTAGTCTCCTTCAGGAAGAAAACCAAAAATGTGTACTCCTGCACTTGTGCACTCCTGGAGCATCAAAGGAAGAGATAGCAAAAAGGGAAGCAAATAGAATCCAGGAGGCTGCCACAGGTGGTCACTGGACATCTTTCTTAGAGAGTGGAAGATGCTGCGTAGGTGCTTGACTTGGGAGTGGCTGCTCCTAAAGCAATTTCTTGGACTTCCTCATGCTTGATCAGATATCTCCACATCCTGGGATGAGGCACGTCACTGCCCCTATGCAACTCAAGCAACAGGCTGCTGATCTGTGATCTTCACTGTCTCCAGTAGTGCTCATCCTACTAGGAGAGAGACTTAGAGGCCAGAAATGTCTTCGTTTTAGCAACTACTAAGTTTTTATAGTCCTTTATTATTTTTCTGACTTTATTTCTTCAACACTACTTCACACATACTAGTATAATCTGCTTTCCTAAATTTCAAGAATTCTGTCACTTCTGCTTACTTCCCAGTCTTACTCCAAATGCTGAGCTGTTATGTCATTGTCCCTCCAGTGTAAGCTGCCATCAATTAAGACTTCTTGCCGTCAATTCTTAACTGTTCGTAAGCTCAAAGTAGGGCACTGTCTCTATTTGCCAGTCAATCTTTTGTGTTAGGAAATTATCACCAATACAGTGAAGAAACTTCTTGGAATGTTTGTATAATGCCATATTGCCTTCCCAACAGATGTGTGGAATCCTTTATGAGGACCTAAGGCCTGTAATAAGATTTTTACTAGGAAGCTTAATGCAGTTCATCTGCTTAGTGTTGGTTTCATACTGGAATTCTGTATAGCCAAAGAGCTCCTTAATGTACGGCACAAGTGGAAGGATTCTCTTCTTTCCTAGACAGGCTTCCTGAATTGCCTTTAATCACCCATGACAATGCTCCAGTCATTTACATTGGCGGTAACCAAGTCTTTGCTTTTCTAACAATGTCATAACCCTGTGCACTTTCAATTCTTGTTACCCATATATACTGTGTGTTACGAAACAAATATCTAAGATAAGCCTTTAAATGCCTGCTCTTACAAGAATTCATTAAAAAGACCCTTGTAACTTTTGCTTACATTGTATCTTCTCCTTTGGTACTGTTTCCTCAGGTAGGTAGGGCCTTCTGTCTTCATTCCTTAATGAACCTACATTGAAACCCTTTTATAGCTAAAAGATCTGCCGACTGACTTGTCAAGCTAATTTTGGAAATTGTTTATATACTTGCAAAATTCTTGAGATAAAAACAGTATTTCCAGACAGAAAACCTCCTGTCACTGAAGTAATAACTTAATAACCCTGAGAGATTTCCATACAGGGAAACCTTGGAGATGTTTGCATTTTTCATCTTTGCCAGAAAAATAAATTAATTTAGAAGACACCTGAAGGCATCTGCAACTTTGAAGGTTAAAGGAGTCCTTTGAATACTTGAAAAGAGAGCTTTTTGCAGTCTGGCACATGTTTTTAGTCAATGTTTATTATTCMTGTAACATACTCAATTTTTTACACTGTTAAGCATGCGTCAACCTTTTGGACATACTCCTTTTTCAGAACATTACAAAACTTGTATGTTTTCTGTCTCTCACCTTTTTAATGCAAACTAGTATCTACTAATCCTCAATCTAACAATTCAATTTCTAATTACGGTTTTCAGATTGAATGCATATTCTGAATCAAGAATTACCATCATTTACTTCAGAATTCATCTTACTTATGACTTATTTATTCTCTCCAAGCAAATTGAGATTTCTCATTGTCATGAAATAAATTATTTTTTAGACAGTATGTTTCTTTAATTCATTAAAAAAAAATGGAGAAATCGTGACTGTCAACTGTTTCAGTTTCTACATTCATGTCTTCTAATAGCTCTGTCCACATTTTAGCAAAGGCTAAATTACAACTTATTTTTTCCTTTCTTTTTTAAGTATCTGTTTCAGAATTCTTTCCTGGGGTGCATTTTAGAGTTCATCCTTAACTTAAAACTTTGAAAGAGCAAGAGCAATCACATTTCCTTGCTGTAATTAAGCCTAAAAGAATAGGCTCACTAGAAATTCATTCTACAGATGCTTGTGAAATTCAGCAAAGTTAAAATGTTAATGAAACTATAAACAGTGCAAATTTAAATGTTTTAACTGTACTGAAATTTTATCTCCATAATTTGATGAACCAAGAAAGGTAGACTAACAAAACTGTGTGTACTTATTACTAGAATTCAGATTAATGTGTTGGAACATTTTTTTTCCCTGTATCCTTGAAATATTTATTCATTTATTTATTTATTTTACTTCCAGCTTCTGATTCAGAGGACTGATACCAGTGAAGTGGGCCATGGCAACAGAGCACTTGTTCTAATTAGACCCAATTTTACAGCCCAAACTTAAACTAATTTGAATTAATTAAGTTAGGCTTCATGTATTGTTCTAATCTCTGAGTCATGTAAATACTTGAACCTGAAACCTTTACTGAGATAGCTTTGCTTACATAGGGTAGTTGTTGAAGAAACCTTAAATTACCTTAAATTATTTAGTAATAGGGCTTATATAATTCACTAGTTCTTCTTATTTTATATACTCTTGACTTACCTGTGTCATAAACAGTGTTTGTGAGAATATGGGTAAGGAGTTAAGGAATCAAGAAATTCAGAAATTCTATTGCATTATGCAGTTCATGTTCTGTGTTGGACTTGGACAAGATCTAAGAGAATGCTTTTTCTAGTAGGAATAAAGTATTTGTAATGATTTATAATAGTAGTTTTAGCAATTTGGGGCATTAAACAAAAGCACAAGATTGCTTTTTGGTGTTTAAGTGTGTTTTATTCTCATTTTTTTCACACTAAAAAAAAAGTATTTTCCATCAAAGTAAGSTTATTATTATAAATATTTTTATCCTTGTTTGCTTGCTTTTGGAAAAAATACCTGTACATTTGTCACAGGACTTGAGAGATGATTATTAACTTGCTGAACTACTTGCATATGCTAGTGGAGCAGRGACAAGACATGGAAGCACTCAGTAGATGCTTTGTGGGGTCTTCTGGATTAAATGCTTATTACACAGTTCTCTGAGGTTGTAAGGGACTGTGAGGCCCYGGGGGGGCCTCATCTCGAGTACTGTGTGCAGTTCTTGTCTCCCCAGGACAAGAGAGACAWGGAGCTACTGGAGAGAGTCCAGCGTAGGGCTACAAAGCTGATCAGAGGGCTGGAGCACCTGCCCTATGAGGAACAGCTGTGAGAGCTGGGCCTCTTAAGCCTGGGGAAGAGAAGACTGAGGGGGGATCTTATCAATGTGTACAAGTACCTGAAAGGAGGGTGTCAAGGGGATGGGGACAAACTCTTTTCAGYTGTYCCRTGMRACAGGACAAGAGGCAATGGCCAGAAGCTGAACCACAGGAAGTTCTGCCTGACCGTGAGGGGGAATTTCTTCCCTGTGAGAGTGACGGAGCACTGGMMCAGGTTGCCCAGAGAGGTTGTGGAGTCTCCTTCTCTGGAGATCTTCAAGGCCTGCCTGGATGCAACSCYGTCTAMCATGCTCTAGGTGACCCTGCTTGAGCAGRRGGGTTGGACTAGATGATCTCTGGAGGTCCCTTCCAGCCTTACTGATTCTATGATTCTATGAAAAGCCTTGCTGAAGTCAAGGTACACATCATCTACTGCTCTGCCCTCATCTACTCAACCAGTCATTCCATCAGAGAAGGCTATCAGATTGGTTAAGCGTGATTTCCCCTAGGTGAATCCGTGCTGGCTGCTCATGAGCACCTTCTTTTCCTCCATATGTCTGGAGGTGACATCCAGGATGAGCTGTTCCATCACCTTTCCAGGGATGGAGGTGAGGCTGACTGGCCTATAGCTGCCTGGGTCTTCCTTCTTGCCCTTCTTGAAGACTGGAGTGACATTGGCTTTCTTCCAGTCCTCAGGTACCCCTCCAGTTCTCCATGACTTTTCAAAGATGATGGAGAGCGGCCTGGCAACAACATCCACCAGCTCCCTCAGTACCCGTGGGTGCATCTCATTGGGGCCCATGGATTTGTGGATGTCTAGCCTGCCCAGAAGGTCTCTAATCCTATCCTCCTCAACCAAAGGAAAGTCTTCCCTTCTCCAGACTTTCTCCCTCACGTCCAGGCTGCAGGATTCATGAGGGCTACTCTTAGCAGTAAAGACTGAAGCAAAGAAGGCATCCAGTAATTCTGCCTTCTCTRCATCCCTTGTCACCAGGGTGTTCGCCCCATTCAGTAGCGGGCCCACAGTTTCCCTAGTCCTCCTCTTGCTGCTGATGTCTTTGAAGAAGCCCTTCCTGTTGTCCTTGACATCCCTTGCCAGACTCAATTCCAGCTGAGCCTTAGCCTTCCTCCCTGCGTCTCTACTCCCTGCATCTCTGACTGCATTCCTATAATTTTCCCAARTAGCCTGTCCCCTCTTCCACATTCTGTGTATTTTCTTCTTTGGTTTGAATTTGGCCAAGAGCTCCTTGCTCACCCATGCAGGTCTCCTGCCCCTTTGCTGCCCTTCTTACTCACAGGGATGCACTGCTCTTGAGCTTGGAGGAAATGATGTTTGATTTTGATCTTCGCTTGTGGTTCCTACAGTTAAAAAGTGCATCCTCAGAGAATTTGCTGCCTGAGATAACAGAAAAGCATGCATGTTTATTTGATGATATGACAAAYATGAAAAAGATATATTCAGTTTCTCTCTTTTAAATTGGAATGATTTCAACTCACATCTTAAATGCTCTGTTTTTCTGGGTGATTAATTGGACTTCATTAATTATAAAGTTGAACATTTCTTCTTTTTTCACTTTTCTTGTTAAGTATAGGTATATTTTAGACAAACCTACTTTCAGTGTTAATAATAACTTCATTTTACTTTTCAGTATTAGGTGCACCGTGTATGTCTGAGCTCTTTCATTAGGCAACGTGTGAGGCAGCCTACTTGATTACATATTGATCATAGTCTTTCATAACTTTTCTCGCTTGATTTTAAATTCAGTATAATTTTAGTTGTAAGCAAAACAGATGTAATTGCACATGTAAATTCCATTGTTGAAGGGGCTTAATTACTGTGTTGCTACATGACTGTTTCCAGTGTGKTTTTTTTTCATAATTGCAGAATTACTGTGTATAGTATTTCTCAACAGGTCTAAAATTCAGCAGCAGATTATAATTCTTATACTATGTATGCTTTCCCTTGCATAGTACCACCTCTTCTCTACGTATCTTTGTGATCCCTCAAGTATTACATTCATATATTACAGTGCTTTGGAGTTACCTTAGATTTGAACTTCGTTTTGGTGAATTCTCACATAAAAAGCATGTAAACCTTCTTTTGCAGTGATCAATCAATTTCCGTATGTATTTTTTATAATTCTGTATATACTTTTTACTGGTATTGTTTTGTTTGCTTTTCTTAGAACCAGTATTTTCTTTTATATGTAAAATTGCATTTAATTATACCAGCACTGATTTTGTCTCTGAGTTAAACAGAGGCAGGAACAGTATGGAAAAGATTAAGTTTTAACTGCATCACTTCTGAATTTTTCCTACACATGGATGAAAGAACTCAATATCAGCATAGCATTATTGAAAAAATGTTTAAATATATCCTAAAACTCAAGATACTAAAAAGATGAAGAGGAAGGAAACTTCAGTACACGTCAGTAGCATGAAGTAACTCTGTAGAATCACTTCAGAAAGTTTTTTCAGTTGTTCTTTATGAAAGATCTACTAAATGCATTGCCATAATAGAAAGAAGAAATGGATACCAACAAGCATTGAGCCCATACATTTAATACATATGTATATGAGTGACAGGTGGATGTAAATTTCTATTTTGATGATACTGCACAAAAATATGCAAATTTATTTTTGAATCATTCTTATGTATGTTTATCCCATGTGATACTGAGTTCTTATTTCTCTGTGCATACTAAACTTGAGACTGGACATTTTTTTTYCCCATTCTCAAAATTCTTCAATTTTAGTTTAGAGATAGTTTGAAGTTTCTGATGGATGACAGTCATTTCACTGTTACTAGAAGTACTGAGCTAAAGCCTTCAGCTGGAAAAGTCCAACAGAAAGTCACATCTAACCTAAAGAGCAAATTTATTTTAGCTCTTACTTTTCTCATTCTCCTCCCTATCAAGCTAACACATGTTAAATTCATTTTGTTAAATAACATTCAGACAACCTTACACCTTGTTCATTTGGCATTTAAAGAATATTGAAATACACATGCACATGCACTCATATATATGTTTAGGTAAACTATAGCTTGTGAATTTCTACGTCATATTTAATTATTATCCTTACAAAAATGTAAGAAAAGCACTAATTTATTGCTTTCAGTTAAGACAGATGATTTTTGCAGAGATAGTTGGTTCAAATATGTTTTATTTTCTTTGTTTTTTCCAAAATATGACTGGCAAAATCTAACTTCAGCTATTGTTATCAAATAAAAAGGGTGAAAAAATGGATCCAGTCTATTTTGAATATTTATACAAATGCTTAAAGAATATGAGCTGAAATAAATTACTCCCATTAACAGAGATATCCATAAGGAAAGACCTTACCACCTACATCTAATAAATTTAACAACTGTAATTTACATTTCAAAGATTTAATTGCAATCGCAGGAAACATTTTTTTTTTTTTGTTTCAGCACTCATTGGCTACCCAGTTTATTCCTAAGTCACAGATTTTTATCTCGTGGCTTTACTGGTGATTTTTGACTAATATCTATTATTCAGAAAGTCACAGTTTTGGACAATTATATATTTCATCTCATATCACAAAATATTAGGAAAAAATACATTAAGTTAATGCAAGAAAGTAAAGAAAGATACATACCTATTAACTCACACTTCTAAGCTTATATAATATCAGTCACCTGTGCAGCCAGAAATAAATGTCTTTATTGTTCAATCAGGTAGTTAACAAAAAAAAAATCTGATTTTCCTTTTGCCATGTTTTATATTAATACTTTATATTTTACTGCTGAAAAATATATATACTCACAGCTTCAAAAGAGTGCTTACAAAGTAARAATTAGTGGTTATCTGGAAATTATAACACTTTTTTAGACATGTAAATTTTTCTGATTGTGAACATCGTCTGAAAGTGAAATTCAGGCTAAAGGTGTCTATTGGCATGTATGGATTTTAATATAGTCCTCAAATTTAGAACTTCTGAGGACATAAGTTCTGTCTATAGGTGCTATTTCAACATTCTTTCAAAATACTTCCAGATAGGCCTATGCCTTATTACAGCTAGCAATAACATGGTGTGATATTCACTGAATTATATGAGAAAGTGTCATTTTTGTCACTAGATTACTCACCTTCATATCAGTAAGTGATGACAATAACATCACTCTTAAGGAATCAGTCACTGTGATTTTATGCAAAGTGCCATGTGAGTCCACCATGACTAAGGTTACTGAGGCAGAACTGTATGTGCAGCTAAGAAAATAGAAATTGAAAATTTTATCTAGACTGCCAATCTAAGCTCATTGATGTCTGGCAGTAGTGACTAGTGCAAGACTGACTTGCATATAGGCATAGTGCCATGTGAACAGATGGACTTGAGTACAAATATCTAAGACACCATCTATAACTACAAAGTGTGTTTGTGAAGGGCAGAAGTTTAGCCAGGAAGCACCAGATGGTTGTCTATCCTTAGGTTATAGGAATACAGCTATGGGAATGTACCATTCTTAATCCAGCTTTTGGCTAGATAATAATTCCTTAAATGAATAAAATGTCCATCTGACTCATAAAAAAGCGTTTAAAGGTTTTTTTATATGAAAAATAGTATTTTTTTTCTTTATTAATAGTGTAACTTCATTGACATATAAGAGAAAAGTCAAATTGGAGGCAAAGGAAAATGATACTCTAAATAAACCTTTAATAAAATTTTAAAAATTCTGTAGCAAGGTAACTTCTTTGTGAAATGAAACTGATGTCAATAATGGTGATCTTCAGTGAATRAGATAAGAAGTTCTGCTTTTTTATATTTCAACTACAGATAAATCTTGCAAAACATTTTAAAAATACCTAGCATGCTTTGGTACAGAAAGCTGATCATGATTWTGAGTTCCATTATATTTTCAAATTTAATTTGAATGCAGTGTCAGGGAATGTTGATACAATAAGACAAATAAGAAAGAAAGAAACCTAATCCTCTTCTTTTCTTTTGCTTCTGTTAAACATTATAAGATTACTGGAAGTGAAATGAAATAACACTGCATCAGTATTTTATTTAGAACTGCACATGAAGTATTTTGGGCACATTTTAAACATTGTTCCCTTTAGTTTGTGCTCTTTTGAGACTTTGATTTTAATTAATTTAGAGCATACTTTGTTGCCATAAAATTATAGGCAAAAATAATTCAAGAATGAAGAATCATGAATCCTTTCTTTCCTTTTCATTGTTATTATTGGCTACTGTCACTCCTCAATCATTTGAAATAAAATTATTCTACTTTTATTATGGAGATCAGTATCCCTGCTCCTCTTCATATATGATGACGTTCATGCAAAAGGTGCAAAACAAGATAAATATTTTTCAGTTGTTCTTTTTTATCATACATGAAGATTTAAATTGGCAAAATCTTATATATGCAGACTTTTTTTGTGCATCAAAATGTTCTTGAAATATTTTCATAGTCAGTATCATTCAAGGTCTGATACAACTGACAAGATAATGATGGGGCAATTTTAAGCTTTTAAAGACCTTGCTTTATTAGATCTCAGTCAGTGCTGACTACAGCAGAAGTGGAGAAAAGATGTCCATTATGACAGGGAAAAAAATGTTAAACAAAACATGATGCTAGTTTCTTAACCTTCACCAGTACAGCCTTCTCCAAAATGACAGAAACATGTCAAATTATGAGCAGGAAAAAAGGTAATGAAACTTAATGTTAGCAGATCCCAAGCAAAAATGAAAGTTTTTTCTTCTCCGAAGAAACACTGAATGAGTTTGATATTTTTTCCCCTTCTTTTTAATCAAATTTTAACAAAACTCTTAATTTATGAGGAAGCAATAGCCAAGTCTTTAAATGAGTGCATTGCCTTAATCTTGATTTATAAGTTACTTTATAAGTTACTTTCTTTTTCAAGGCACTAAAATATAAAATTGTGAAATTGAGCATATGTAACTGCATACTTATAATTAGCATCATTTGGTTCGGCACAATTTAAATTAAACTGTTAAAAACACAAAAAGAGATAACTTGGAACAAGATATTGTATAAAATAATCTAAATTAATAACTAGATAGGGACGGGATTTACAAAAAGTACTAGTCATCCAGATTTTAATACTTAAGATTTTATGCTGATTCAAAGACCTGTGAAGCAGGCTAAATTTAAACACTCCACTGCTTTTAGCAGACATTTAATGAAAATACATCTCTGTGAGTCAGTAGGTGTGATCTAATAGTCACTGACACTTCATTGATTTAAGTAAGATTAGTAAACACTTATGCATCAAATCCAGTTTTTCTACTGAATCTTATTTTCCTCTGCCTTGACTAAGTATTGTACCACACACCAGAATGCTCATACTCAGCACACAGAAAGTTAACTCTCTTTGAGCACTCAGTGAAGACTTAATCACTGGTAAGTTTTGTAGCCTTTCCCTACTAATTTTCTAGTATTTTTACAAAAATTTTGTAGGACTTTTGGAATCTGTAAACACTGAAGCACTGAAACAATATTAAACCAATGTGAATTTGAAGATTCTTTAGCATCTTGTTCAATAATTATCATGTTCACTAATGTACCATACTTAAATCAGTGTGATACTACAGTATAATGGAATATATTTTTAACATATTATTTAAAATATGTTTAGGACAAACTAGCTGAAGACTTACTGGAAATGCTGTCAAAATTGAATGATACTATCCCATAAATAGATAAAATAATGATCACAGATTTTTATCCTCTTCACTCTGGCACTACAACATAAGATCTTTATTGCTACTAGCACTACTTTGTCCCTAGTACTCCTTTGTGTTTTGCTWCTGTTTTAAGCCAGCCATGGTTTTGAATACATTTTGTTTAACAGTGCAAGATTAGGATGTGATCCATAGTAGGAAAATTACCGTTTGAACAGGGTGGCTCAGGAGACCCATAATAGCTCTCCATGGAAATTCAGCCAGTGGTGTCAGCTCGAAGCAGCTGATTTCCCATATCTAGGATGTGACTGCTATCAATTTTCAGTGTATGCTTAAACATGTTTCAATTTTGGAAGCAACTCTTTGTAACATGAAAGAAGTACACCTAGCATCCTTGTTAGAGTTGAAAATTGTTTAAATCTTTATATTTTAACATATGGGAATATAGATTATCTAAGTAGGAAGTATCATGCCTAATGGCAATACATTAAGAATACCAGCGAAAGCAATTTTTTCCAAAACTAACCACATTCTAAAGCTTTAAAATTAATTCAACCTTTTGCGATATTTTTCTTCCAAAGAAACATCCCAGATACTATCTGACACAAAATCATACATGATTTTGGGTGTAGTTTAGATCTTACAGAACATAATCAAGGGAACGTACATGGTTATTTACTATTTCTGTTACCTTACTCTCTCACACAAAAACTTGAAAAAAAAGTGCTATCTCACTAAAACAAAATTAGCCTATACTCTATTTAAAACAAACAAATAGGTAAATCCTTAAGGCTGATGTCTGTCTGGTAAGCAGATACAAGAGGTGTATTTAAACCTTCATTTTTATGTTGTAGTAATCTTAGAAATAAGCATTTGAAAATACCAACCATGGCTGGAATGCCTTTTATATAAAAGTTTTCAGCAGTGTTTAGGAATGCTAAACACTGGCAGATACGGACACTTTTCAAATAGTCTTAAGAGCTTTTACGTACACTGTAGTAGAACAGAAAAAATCTATATACTGTTAGTGAAGCACTAAATACATTTCTACTCTAGTTATTTCCTGTCCTAAAACTATGCTTATTCCTAAACTGATTTTAAATAAATACTAATGCCAGCTAATACTCAATTTCAAAATGATACATTTTAAACAGTGTGTAGGGTATTGATTCTGAGCTTGAATCAGAACAATGAACATACTTGTTACGTAGGAAGAATAAATATGCTCTGTATTTTTAGTGTCTCCTGCCCAAATGCTTGTTGACAAAAAATGGTTCATGAGTATTAGGGGTTAAAAATATTAGGCGTATAAAGATAATATGTTCTTTTTATTGCTAATTATTTTCTAATTAATAAAAATGCAGCTGTTGAGAGAGAGTGTCACTGGCTTCGATACTCTTGTCCTTTAACTCTCTTCAAGGAAACCTGGTTGCCCAGTTCATATTATTTATCGCAAATACCTGATAAGACTAGGCTTGCCACCTTTGGGGAGGAAAATAATATGGGGAGACTCAGTCGTCTTGTGACTATTTAATGCAAATTATTTAATGAAAACTACTTAATGAGTGTTTTATAGTAATAGACATTCTTTTTTTATATAGCATTTTGCTCTGGCTGTCGTACATAACAGTAATTAGAGAGGGTTTTTTTCCCCACAGCATGTTAGGCAATGACATAATTCTCTCCACTATCTTTTTAATTGCTTCCAGATAACAAATGAAATATGAGTGCTTTCCATTCAAAACATAGAACACAATAATTGCAAGTGTTTTTACTCAGAACAGGCACGGTAGAACTTTAATTCAGATCTTTGTTTATCTTTGTCAATGACTATAAATATCTTTTGACCAAGAACAAACATACTGTATCTCTTAGAGAAAGAATTCTGTATAAGGGATTTCTATGACAATTAAAAAAAAAAAAAAAAATCCTGCTTTTTCTTGGACCAGAAGCAACTTTATTTTATTTCCATAGCCTGATGATTAGAGGTTTATTTTTTCCTCAGGTAGCTTTGAGATATCCTTGAGCTTTCCATATTTCTAAAACATATGTGCTACCTCCAGTATCAGCTGGAAAGCTGCATAACTTATAGGTCCTGAAGTTAAATGCTGCAGATAAAGAGTTACAGAAATCACTTTCCATGAAGAAACAGGTTTATGTTCTGCCTTAGGTTCAGAGTACTCAGCTTACGGTGGGAAATACCGRTGTGTTCTCTATATAGAGCTCTACTATAAAAGGATGCCTATCAAAACATAGCCTGTTTATTGTAGGTATTTATCAACTATTATTAAAATGCTTTAGATACGTCTTGCATTAATCACTTTAATGATCAATTAATCATTAAATTTCCTCCATTCTGTAGTATAACAGAGTACTGATTGACTACAAGATCCCTACTTCCTGCATTCATATAATCACTGCTATTCAGAGCTTAAATGAGCTGCATCTCCACTTGGATACACCTGTTTCTCCCTTGTCATTAGAGAATTTTGATAATTGTTCTTTCAAGTTTAATAGCTCTGTGAATTGTCTGAAGTTAGAAGACAGTGAATCATTTCCTTGCTACATTGTGCAAACCATTCTCATATGTGCTGTGCCAGCTGTTTCCAATATATCTTTAGTGTTAATTATCTGTACACTTGCTTTAGGTGATAACTGTGGTTCACCATTAATTATCTAATCTCAATCATTATAACCTTTCATAGAATCATAGAATCAGTAAGGTTGGAAGGGACCTCTAGAGATTATCTAGTCCAACCCCCCTGCTCAGCAGGGTCACCTARAGCATGTTAGACAGGGTTGCATCCAGGTGGGTCTTGAGTATCTCCAGAGAAGGAGACTCCACAACCTCTCTGGGCAACTGCTGTCCTCTTCCAGATGCAAGTAAAAGATCATCAYGGGCATGTGCCGGAGGATCTAGTGTCTCTTTTGGTGCATAGTTAATACAAAGAGGTTCATAATATTTAACACACAAAACTTAAAGGCAGCCTGCTACCATTCTAAGCTATTCCACTGTCTGTACATATTATGGTTGCTATGTATATCATGTCAGTGGACTGATGCAAACTAATTTGAAGTATTTTTCTATAAGAGTACCTTCTCCTGAATATTTTGTCTGTATATCATTAGAACAATTTTATTTTCTTTGCAAGACTAGCTTGAGACTGACAGCAGAAAATATCATGTAATATTTTAATATGTTGGCAACTTAGCCCAAATAAGTCGGATATTTAATGAGTATTTTTAAAAACARACAAGAGTAGCACATTTAACTCTTTAGTATCAGCTCATTTACTAATGTCATTTTCAGATTAGTTAGCATTCTCTTACAAAGTATTTTTATAGGGGAATTAATTAATTTAATTAACATATTTTACCCCTTTGTATAAAAATCTTCATGTTGATTATTTTTAAATCACTTGCTCCTGGTAACTGAAGTCTGGAGCATATATGAATGGACTTTGTGGGGAACGTGGTAGAATCTAGCTTGCTCAAACTTTGCATGTTTCCTGTACCACCACTTATTCTGAGAACAGAAGATCTTGAACTTGAATTTCTGTTCATTTTGCTCTGATTATATCATTGCAATGCATAGTACATGGCTGTGCAAAAGTTTCTTGGAACTTGATTTCCATATATGGTTGCCCAGAAACAGACAGCACAGAAACATCTTGCTTCTGTTCTATTCCGTGTGTTGCTTGTGGACTGCTGTTTTAGAGGATTTCTGAGCTATGCATGGAAGTTAAGGCACTGAGTAAGGCCAAGATAGATTCCAAACATCTGTTTGAAAGCCAGTAGTATTCTTTGATACTATCCATATTATTGCTACTGAGTTAATAGATGTCTTGGTCAGAATCAGAACCTCCCTGAGTCATAAATTTTTCAAAATATCTAGAGCTTATAACCCAACAAGGCTTGGTTGCTTCCCTGACAAGCAACATGGTGCTAGCAATAGATTTCTGCACATCCAACTTAAATATGAACATTTTCAAATCTTTGATGTAACTTGATTCCTCCATCTCTGCAAAATATGATAATAATAATAATTTGAGGAATGAAGTAAAGGGTATAGGAAGGTTGAGAACACAGTGAATCTTTGAACATTTACATAAATTAGGAGAACCTGTGATACAGTGAAGATTCTAAAGGGAAGTTCATTTTTATGAAGGAGCTGATAAAGTAAGTATCTACTCAGACATAGCTAGATGTGACATTTTTAGAGAAAGTTATTTTAAAAGTGCATAGGAGGAACTAGTTCACTGAATATAAAGTATTTGCTGTAATCCAGAGAATTGCAAAGGTTAGATTTCAGAAATTTTTAAAACTCATTTAAAAGAAACTTGAAAAAATGAGTGTAGTACTAATCCAGATYTTCCTATGAAACCTGTTCTCTTACCAGTTATCATAACTCTGACAGTCACTGTGATACTACTCCCTGGTAAGTCTAAATGAATGCACAGTATGGTACTTCCATCAAATACCTTTCAAACTTTCAAACATGAYTAAACATGAATTCTTGATATATCTGCACACTCTGCTGTTTTTGTGTTCAACAGGAGGAGAAAAAAAAAGGTAGCTTTATGATTACAGAGAAATTGTTCACAATTACAACTGTGAGGATCCCCAAAGATTAGGATTGAGAATGATACCTGTAAAATCAAACACGCATGTCTCCATAACAAAGCAGCAATATACACTGATACAATAATTTTTGCTTGCTAAAAGTTAGCATCTTAAATAAAGCATTCTGTGTGTCTCTTGAAACTGAGTAATAATTATTTCTTGTAATTTCTACATTACAAGAGGAGGAAAGTTGTAGAGACTTTATAATAAAGTATATTGTTCCCTCAAAATAATTACTATCAAAACTAGATTTAAGATTTTGGTTAATAAAAAATCTTCTGAAGTGAGCTGCATAGTGAAACAAGAAACAAGATGCCAGCATTCCACAGATCAATTCTCAGGAATAGTATTACATTTTAGTAGCAAGCAGATCAACTTGCTTTTGCCTGGAAGCACAGTATGGTAAATCTGTAACAGATACTGAAGTGCAAACTTTGAATAGCCATTAAGACATAAGCTTCTTTTATTTTCACTTTTATAAAATTTATTTATTACCAATTTAGCATGAAGCGGCTTAATTTTTTCACTTGAAGCTAAAAGTTACAATATTGTATCTTAGTTCAGTTACTTGAAGAATTTAATCAATTGCCAGTTCGTGGATAAAAGTTGAGTTCTGCACATATAATTTATATTAAATACCACTTTTTAATTTTATATATCCTACTCAAGAAAGTGAAAATTATAAAGGAAATACAGTGGTACATGAGTAACATTACCTTTGGATGTTACCATTTTTGGCTGAATTTGAGTTGAATTTGTTTGTATGAAAAGCATTTGACTCTCTCTAGAAAATACAATTAGCTTTCCAAATAGTAATTTTAAAGGATCTAGCTTTACAGTGAATTAAATTAATTCAGAATTAAAGTCTGTTTTCCTTTGAAAATTCCTTAAGACTACATAGTAGAAGATTTGATCTCCAAATGACTGCAGTCTTTATGAACGCTGGTAGAAAAATTAAAAGAAAAAGGTATTATGATTTCCAGTCAATCTTCATTATTAATGTTTATTTGAAAACAAAATAATTGTGAATCCAGGTCTAGAATTTACAAAGTAGCAATTATAAATAACTGACAAATCTGTTTTGTAAATACTAGTATTTCTCTGATCTACAGAAGAAGAAGAAGGAACAAGTATGTAATTGGAGAGTTCCAAATAATAAGTAGCCTAAGCATGACTTTCACAGCTAAAGAAAGTTAAGTGTTTAAGGCTGCAGAGTCTTAATGAGCTAGCAGTTGMCTGATTAGAACCTAGCCTCTCTCTTGTAATCTGCTAGGAAAATTTCAGTTTAAAGAATTCATGTATTAAAAAGGCCTAGATGCTGAAAAGGAGTGTCATATATATATATGTGTGTGTGTGTAAACATGTATGTAGTTTTAAGCACACATTTTGAATGGGCACGTAGATAATGTCCCATTTCTTTAGGCACACATTTTGTCTACATCAGTTGACACTCTGGGAAGATAACTTGCCTCCTAGCATGTCTTAATGTTTATCTAAATAATATGTGAAACAGACATGAGAAAAAATACAGCAGAAAGCTGATTTTGAAAGAAACATTCGAAGTGTGGTATTGTATTTTTATAAGTAGTATGCAATTTATGAACCAAATCTTGATTCTTTTTTTATAGTGGTGACACTCTGCTAAGTTGAGTGGTCAGAGGATTATGTCCATATGTTTTCTGACAATAATGAAAAGATGATTCRTATGGAAATAGAAATTACCTTTTTAAGGTCAATGATGATTTTAAGTGGGTGAATATTTTAATTGCACTGATCTGATATCCTTCCATATATATTAAAATACCCTGATTGTTAATTTTATATGTAAATGAGAAATATTTCTGCAACTACTGTTGTTATTTTGCTTTACAGTGTCTTTTCTTCACAAGCAAAATATACTCCTTTTTCTTTCTTTGATCTGAGAAAATGGAAACAAGATTGAAAAACACATACACCGGCGGAAGTAAGGTGGAGTGGTATATATTTTAAATATGATAACTTTTAAATTTATCTTTAGTGAATGCACTTTACAGATAAGCATGAGGGTTTTTTTTATTTTTACAGTGGTGAGTTAGATTTTTCTTCATCCTTCCTTTAACAAGTTCTTTAAATTTCAGGTCTACAGCATATTCTAACATTCTAAAAATCATTTGAAAAAAACTAAGTTGAAGTTTTGTTCGAACCTATTAGAACGATAGTACAATATAAATTGTTCTGAGTTGTGTAGAATATACTTGAAAAAGAAAGAAGAGTAATTTTTTCACATCTTCACTACTTTGTAAATGGCTATTATTAAAGAAAGTTTGAGAGTAGCACAGTAGAAGAAGGTAGTTTTTGATGGAAATATGGGTATTTTAGATAGCAGGAATTTTCCAAAATTTGAGAAGAGAAGTCATCAAGAATTTTTTAATGGAGCTCCTTCTTTAGGCAGAGTGCCAGCATGTGTATTCTTTTTTTAAGGAAAATACTGGTTTCAGCAATATGGTTTGCATGGAGAAATCAGTTTCTGAGACCTAGGATGGAGCAAGTATTTCTGGTCAGACCATGAGAAGTAGGAACCAGAGACTAAATTCTCTGAGGAAATAAGAAACTACTTTTTTCAATGCTTATTTTGACTTTTGAAACCGACACTGTGGTGGTGCCTCCTATCTTCTTTCCTGTAGGAAATATTCCAATAATTCTACTGAATGTCTTCTATTCATGTCTTGTGTCTCTACACAAGAAGGCAAGAGTAATTATTCCAGTAATATGCAGAAGAGAGAGTAGGCATTGGAACAAAGCAGTCAATCTTGCAGCCCTTTTGATGACTACAAGGCAGAGTGAAAATAGACCTTTTTTCCTTTTTTCATGGTATATCAAGAAATGACTTGAAACAAAGGGTAGAAGAAAATCCTAATCTGAAGGGGCAGAGGCTCTGAATGGAGCCGTTAACCAAACAGGCCCCTTTCTGTGCCTTGAAAGGAACATCTTCTACCTCAGAAGGGAAAATTTCTGAATTTTTTTTTCAGATCATAGTGAGGAAAGAACAGAGAGTGTGCATCAAAAGAGAACAAAAGAAGGAAAGGAGGAGGAGGAGGAAAAAAAGACACAGGTAAATTGAGAGAGAGGAGTCTGACTAAATGCTTGTGATGACCACTCAAATAATTTATCTATTCAGTAAAAAACAAGGGAAGGTTTATGGCACTTTGCTGCCTTTAAAGGAAATTGATAGACATTTTTCTCAATCTCAGATGTCTGTCCCTTCATTTAAGGATACTTGCTGAAATGTATGCAGGAGATAAATAAACCAGAACATAAAATGTTGTGAAATTTAGTTAACTAGAGTAAATTATATTGGGGAGGAAGAGGTCAGAAAGTTAAGTAGTATAACAAGTTGAAAACAGACTGCCGAAATCAGAGCGTGATTGAGGCTGGGAGAGGTCTCTGGTCCAAACCAAGTAGGATCACCTAGAGCAGGTTGCCCAAGATTATGTTAGTGGTTTTTGAATATCTCCAAGGATGGAGAATCCACAGTCTCTTTGAGCAACCTGTTACCAGTGCTGTGTCCCACTCGCAGTAAAAAATCTTTTTCTTAGATTCAGATGGAACCCCCTATGTTTCAGTTCATGCCTGTTGTCTCTGGTCCTGTCACACGCACAACTGAAGAGTCTGGCTCCATCATCTTTATACTCTTCCTTCAGATATTTATATACATTGATAAGATCCCCCCTCRGCTTTCTCTTCTGCAGAGTGAACAGTCTCAGCTCTTTTGGCCTTTCCTCATGTGAAATATGTGCCAGTCCCTTAAACATGCTAGTGGCCCTCTGCTGGACTCTGGTAGCTCCATCTCTCTCTTGTACTGGGGATCCTGGAACTGGACCTAGCATCCAGGTGTGGCCTCACCAGGACTGAGTAGAGGGCAATTATCACCTTCCTGGACCTGTTGGCAATGCTTTTCCTAATGCAGCCAAGGATGTTACTGTCTTCAGCCACAAGGGCATATTGCTGGCTCATGTAAAATACATACATGAAAATATATGCATATATTGCATGCGCACATTTTTACAAATAGCATCACTTTCTATAATACCCACACTTGAAGATGATGCCTTAAAGAACACTCCATTCTTTGAATAGATGCTGCTCTTGCGCCTAAACTGTATCATAGTCCATTTTTTTGCAAGGCACTGTATTGATCTAAAGAGCCAAAATGACTTTGGAATTTATATATTAGATTAAAAGAGAAACATTAATGATTCAAACAGGAAGTGTACTCCAGAAGAAGAAAGCAGATTTGCAAACTGTTTTTCAATGATAAAAATTCTTCTTAGTATGAATAGAATTTAATTATAAAGTACAGATAAAATTTCTCCTGGTCATGAGGGTAAAAGAAAATCTTAACTGTTTTTGGAGCAAAGGATAAATTACTGAAAGGAACACCATGAGAAAAAATAAAGCGTATTTAGCTCCTTAATAGACCTAGTGGATTCCTTAATTAGTGCAATAAATAGATTTTATACTTGCTTCTTTATTTGAAGTAGATTATTTGTGGAAAGTACTTGAATAATGGACTTACCCTAAGTATGAATCCTGAGTATGAGTAATGGAAAGGAACGGATACTAAACATAATCACAAAATATGATCTCATTTGGACTCATCTGCAGTCTTTAGAACAGTGATAGATCTATCTGTCTAAAATATATGTTCAAATAAATACCTGAAAATAAAGATTTCTGCACTTGCAGATATTGTTACATTTCAGTACCTCTCATGATTTTTCAAATAGCTGTGGATTGTAAGAACAGCAGATACCATGTTGAGGCATGTTCCCAGTGCTCTGTCCTACTCACAGTAAATTTTTTTTTTCTTAGATTCAGATTGAACTTAAGATCTGAATTTACACAAAACCCCATACTTTCCCTTTAAATGTTACATAATACAGCCAATTGGCAAAATCTGAAATTTACTTTGTGAAAGATCTTTCACTTTTCAAAAAGGTACTGAAATCTTAAGGGCTGAGGAAGTGCATGATTTGTGATTGCTAACATGCATGTGAGTGAAGGAAAGTTAAGAAAAAAGGTCATAAAAGCTACAGTAGTCCCTTAAACTGAAAAAGTTGTGAAAACTCCTTATAAGCTTAATTTCCATGGTCATATAATCCATATTAACCTAATTTCTGTACATTTTTAAATTGCAAGTAACCCTTCAAAATTTTCAGTGATATTTTCATTGCTATTCAACTGACATAAAAGTTGCTGTCAAAAGAAGAGGAAATCAAAGAAATATTTCTCCATTTGAAGCATCTAAATTAGAATCGGTTCATAGACTTTGCACTGCAAGGAAAAAAAAAGTAAATAAAAGAATCAAAAAAAAAAAAAAAAAAAAAAAAAAAAAAACACATTGTCTCAGACAGAGGAAATTTTCTATCCAGACAATGCCTATAGAAAGGTGAGAACTGAAACACCACGCTGGAAGAATGCTAGAGTAGCTTAAGCTTGCCCGTATTGCTCACTGGAAATGAGTTTACGCCTCCTCTTCCCCCAAAATTATGGCTGAGCATACTGAGCATATGCTGAGAAGTATTAGTGGGTATAGGCCAAAAGCACTCTAGGCTTTAATTTAACAAATTTAACAGTACCAATATTCAGGCTATGTGTTTTGCCACCATTGAATTTACTACTGACAGGTGCTACACAGGCAAGCGTGGTACTGTGGATGGTGCAGCCCATAGGAGAGGAGTTTTCTCTGTGGTGCTCCCCAGGAGTTAACGAGCCTTGGGTGCAGCACAGCCAGAGCCACCACACACTGTGAGGTTCCTGTAGCCTGAGGTACATCCTCCAAGGACTCCTTGATTGACCAGTTGAGACAAAGGAGATGTGACACTGCAGACCTACACCATAGACATCTCAGCCCTCTGGAGCCATTCCCCAGAGAATGACCTGAAAAGGTGCACGTTGTCACCAGCTGAACAGCGCTAGCTGTTCCTCATGGCCTGCACCTCAGCAGGCCTAGCATCAGGTCATCTGCTGAGGTGCCTGCTCTTATTGACTGGAGCCTTTTGTAGAGCTGTGGGCTGACATTGTTTTGACCAGGTATAAAAGAGTAATCTACTAGGTCTGATGGAGTCTGGAACACACAGTCAGCTGTCCTGCAGACTTGTTAGCAGGGATGCCTCTGATGTCAACAGCATAGTGAGGAAAAGCTGGAGAAAACTACTGGAAGGTGGCTTCTAAGGGGCAAGAGCAGTTGCTGTACTGTGCACTCGTTGTTTGAGTATCCAGGGAAAACAAGATGGGAAGGGTGGTCCTCAAGGAAAGGGCGAGAGCCGTCATTGTACCGGGCACCCATGGTTTAACTCTAGAGCTCTATTTATATATTTCAGTTCTGTTCTATTTTCAGGTTTAGTGTAGTTTTAATTTTGTTAAAACCTTTTATCTCTACTAAATTCTCACACTTGACAAATGGTGATCTTTTGATTTCAGTACAACTAACTCCAGAATCCAAAGGAATCCTGGTCTCCTCTCTAGTGGTGCATCACGACTAGAAAGGAAATGTCYCTGACTCCTAGCCCTACATACTAGACAGGGCAAGATGTCAGTAACCTTCAGGCTCTAGATATTGTCGTCTTCTTACAGCCCAGGACCCCAAAACTTCCTGTTTTCATGGTGTGCCACAGGGAGGCAATTTTACTGTGCACTGTCACGTGTTAGTAGTATTTACAACACAGTATTGGACAGAAGGAGGAGGAGGACTTTAGGACTTGCTGAGGTCCGCCTTTGATGGACAATTGTAAGACAAAAGAACGTGTCATTCTGTTTCTGTGACCTATTGTCTTGGCGTTAATCTTAGATACGTGTAATAACAATGGGAATATTGTTGGGAATATTTTTCAGAACAGATTATACAGTAGTTGCAACTAATAAATACAACCCTTGTGATAAGCCATTTAGTCTTAAGATTTTTAGACTAAGACTTAAGATTATAAGGTATCTTCAGACATATTGTGAACATTTTGTTTTTATATAGTTACTATATATTGAATGTATATTTACATATATATTATGTTTATGTAAAATAATCCTGCAAGAGATGATCTGAAGAGAAAGGGAAACAAAGTTTCATTAAAAGATTTCAGAGTTTATAGCTACAGTGGAAATACAAAATTATTATTACAATGCATTCATTCTTGCTGCAGAAGTTTTTAGAACATGATTAGGCTACTGCTGTAGGCTAGTACTGTAAATGTAAGCATCTCCCATAGCTGTTCTCTGACTCCTATTCATCTGGTTTGACTGAGGTTGACTTTGTATATTTTGTTATTGCATATGTCTTATGCTAATACATGAAACGCGAGATATCTGAGAGTCAGAAATGGACAGAATAAGGGGGTTTAACATTTTGACTACCGTATTGTTTCTGTAACAATTTCATGAACATACTTGTAAAATACACATTTGGGAGATATATTCCATTGAGGTAAAATTGTGCTTTCTCTTCTTTTGCTCATTCATGTATAATTTATACCTACATTCTAAGTAAAAATATAGGCCTTGGTTAAAAGTGCTTTTGAGTTTTCAAGTGAGTGAATATCCTTGAGATTTCAGCACTTTTATTAGCAAATTATTATATTCAAGGTCAAAATAACAGTTCATTAAAATAAAAAAAAAACTAAAAACACAGCCACTGTACAATGCAGATTTTTTTGAGAACCATTTAAAATGTTAATATCTTGGTTTCTAGTTAATTTTGCCTCCCTGTTTATTAAAAGATATAATAATTTCTTTATATTTACAAGTGCAAGCTTGGAAAAGCTTTTACTTTAACACTGAAATGTGCAACTAGTATTTATCTGTTTTTAGTGGAGTCTGATAGGAGGTTGGATCCRTAGTTCGGATTAAATTTGTTCAGTAGCTTAACTCAGGGAGTTTTCTTGAGAAATTTTTTGCCAATGTTGAGGGATACAGATGTGAGCAATAACAAATTTAATATAAGTACCTGATGTATGAACAAATGAAAATTATAATGAAAATATATTTGAATATCGTCATACTGTACTGCCCATGAAAAGCAGTATGGTATTCTGAAGATGRATGGGGAGCAGGGTGAAGAATGGTATTTATGGGAAAAGGAAAACTTATTTTGGAGAAGGTGCATTTTTGAAGTTCTCTCTTAACTTTATCATAAGATTTTTAGGGTTTTTGTATACAGTTTGTATTCTTCTGTGAAATGTTGAAAAACAACAGTTTTTCACGACATACTACTGAAAAGCCTACTTTCAGGACATACTACTGAAAAGCAATTAGTATTTGTTAATGATGCAGTGAAGTAGCTTTCCTAAATGTCTAAATGTCTAAAAATAGGTAATTTAGAACCTAATGCAATTCCTAGTTCCTGTGTGTAGGAGGGGTTCTTTGTTGCTTAAGGAAAAATGAATCAAATCCTACAAGCTTTGATAAATTACAGTATTTCCTGAAAATACTAATTTTCAGAGCTCAAAAAAAGAGGTACAATTGTATATAAAAGTGTTTGTTCCAGGTTTCATGTTTGAATCTGGTAATTCCCTACTGCCTACTATTACAAGATGTTTCAATTAATGCAGTGCTAAAGGTGTGATCCTTTCTTTACAGAAAAAATAACAGTTTATAGATTTAATTAACTTGATTCCCAAATGTTTCTACTAAATAAAGTCTGAGACTGTACAATCAAAATGGAATTTGTACATGTTTTGTGAATATTAGAAGAAAAGAAACTTGGACCAATACTTTTTTTTTTGGTTGAACATCAGTCTGTTTTAATTGAAGAATGAAGGTGGATTGGAAGACTTTAAAGTCTTAACTCACACCAGTCTGTCTGTATTACTTGCATTATAATTACTGCCCAATTATCTATCTATAAACTGCCTGATTTTGATTGAAACAATTTGTTTCATCTCTTTTCAGATATAAAGTGATCATTAGAACAATTTTATGAATGCTGTCACTCTTGTTTCCCACATTGTTTGCTCATAGCAATTAGGATCACTTCTCTGAGCGRAAGGTCTGACAATAGGGCTTCTCTTTTTTTTTCAAAATCAAATGGAATTGATATTTACRTAATCTGTTCGGAAGGCACAGATTTTTTTCTGTGTGAAGGTATATGTTTGCATATGCACATGGTAAATACTAAAAATGCGTTCTACACTTGTGCAGATCACAATATATGCTACAGCTAAGATACCAGATATCAGTCATCAGTCTGTGGAATGAACTTTTTACTACAGTATTGGCACTGTGGCAGCAATAGAAACTATAGTGGCTGTGTATAGCTACTATAGATGTAATTGTGTTTCATGAAGTGATTCTGTGAAAATATTGTTTACTTTCAGGTTTGTTCTTCAGCAAATCCTATAGCAAGGAGACAGGTACTTACAGTGTAGGTATTCTAATTCCAAATTCAAAGACAGATTTCGTAACTAGGAACCAGGACTGCTTCATATATTTTCCCATTGAATTCAGCGCAGTGGAAGTATGTTTTAAGGTGATGTTGGAAAGGACAAGTGTATATGAACATTTCAAGATATAGTATATGTCTCTTTCTTCCGTTCTGAAATAAATGAACCTTAAGAGAATCTACCTTAGATTCACCTAAACAGATTGCATGGCAATAATATGATGAAACCATCACAACGAGACAGGAAATTCAGCATGAAGACTCCAAGCAATCTCTGCCTTTGTACAAAACCATGAGCTAATATTGGTAACTGTGAGCGATAGCTGCCAGTAAGTTTTCTGCTGTGGCTTTTAAAAAAAACAAAATTAATCCCACTTTTCTTCCTATGAAATGTGCAATGAGGTATGTTTTCTCTAGGGAAGACCTTGTGGCTTATTTGGCAYAGTTAGTTCTTGAGTATCTCCAAACTAACTCTCTTGAATCTTAGTGGCAATTCCTTGGGTATAAAAGATGCAGCTTTGTGCTGAAAATAATGCTGCTACACAGACATAGAGGTTAAAAATCTTTCCAGATCAGCCCAAAATCTGCATATGCTACCACATTCTTTAAGGCTCAAAATTTGATTCTCCAGACCACTAGAATTATTGTGCAAATAGTACAGATGCACAGGTAGAGACGATGTATATTTTCATGTATATGAGTAGTAGTTAGAAATAGTATACCACCATTATTCCAGCTACACCACAGCAAATGATACAACACATTTTTGATGTCAGCACCAAAAAAAACTTCTTGAACTTGCTATGTCATAAACTTTTATCTACTTTCAGTATTCTGCATTCTTCTCAAGAAAAACATAGTTATTTACACTCCTTTCAGGATGATAGATACATGCTTTCCACATTCGTATACCTTCATTTTTGCAACATGCAACCTAATGTACAGAAGTTCCACATCAGTATTCCTTCTGACTATGTGTAGTAGTTAATCTGTCTTTTGGCAAAACTTGAAATTTCTAGAGCTGTTATTTTTTATTTTATTCTATTTTTTTATTATCCCACTGACCTTATGCATTATTAATAATTTGTAAATAAAAAAATAAGCCTCTCCCTGAAACTATATTGAGATTTATTTAGTCTCCAGTGTTCTAGATCTTTTATCATGTCAAGGAAACTCGGAGAATATTAATAGAGAATATTGTGTTTAAGTTGAATATGGTTATTGTGTTAAGAACTCTACCTGAAACCACCAATTTTCAAAATTCGTATTTGGAAAATACCTTTCAATTTCATAAAAGCAAATTCAGTGTCATACAAAATCTTACAACACAAAACACACCTGACTTTTGCCAGTTTCATTAATTGTGAGAGTATGTTTGCTGAAACTGAGAATGCGTGAAGTAGACTCGAGATGCAAAAGGCAGATTGTGAAGACAGATAAAGAGGAAAGAAAAATACAATGAAACCTGTTCCACAGGATCAGTACATTATTCCTCTGATGTCTAGCTGATGGAGAAAAATGTTCATGGAATGAAAATARATTGCAGAATCTTTCAGGACACAGTGCAGATTTGAAAGTACAGTTTCAAATATTGTTCTCAGAATTCTGAAGTATTTCATGTTTTTATTACTATTTCCCTCCAACTCCTAAACTTAAAATACGATGAAATACATTTTTTTTTTCAAAAAAAGAAAAGCTGTTTTGTTTGAAGCAGCTTTCCCTGATCCTTATGTGTCTGTTCTGTATGCTACCAGTTAAACTGTATGCTATATTTGAAAAAAACAAAAACTTCTGATTGCTTCTGTTACAGTGGATAATTAACCATACTCTTAGAAAAGTATCCACTCTGGCAAATCCTGTGTAACAAGCCATGAAACTGTGATGGAACAGGTAAGCTATAAATTTTTTAATTGAAAATTTTAGTTTTAGCAACAGACATGTAAATGCAAAATCGCCCCCATTGTAACAATTCATTCATTTGGATGAAAATGTAGCTCCTTAATTTCCTAAAATAAAGTCTGTGTGTGTGTGTATATATATATATATGTATATATACACCCACACACATATACATATGAAAAAATATGTATAAATATGAAAATATATATTTTTAATAATGCAAATACTTAAATTACACATTAATAATGTATATATAAATACTTAGTTCAAGGAGAGGATGGTATGTTTTAAATACGCTAACACTGGTAGAAACCTGAAGGAAGGATTGGGTTTTTTTAAAGGAATTCAGTGACTACTGAATTCAGTGATTATAATTTACCCTGTTACTTATGCAGAGTAATCCTCCTTGCTGATTCTTGAGCACTCTGACAATAAATAATAAAATATTTTAATGTTTTTTGAAACATATTAAAATGATCTCTGTCCTATAGGACATAGTAGAGAACTTAAGTTTTCACATTTGCAGGAGCACATGTTGATTGACATTTCCAACTGGATAATCTTGAATATAAGCCTATCAGCTGACAGATAGAAAGTGAATGCTATCAATATCTACATCTGTATATGTTGTTAATGTCAGATTTTTCATATTGTGTACTTCTTTGAGGGGAAAGCAATTTATATGGTATATAACATATTTCTTCCGGATATATTTCATTTTGCAAGGATAATTTCATCAAACTTCTCATTCTATCTAAATCATAGTTTTTGCACAATAAAATACTGACAAGAAGGAAAAGTCTAGTTTCTGACTGATCAGCTAATTAGGTGCTGGGTTTTTTCTTGTTTGTTTGTATGTTTGTTGGGACCATGGAATACTGCAGAAGAAAGTTTGTAACATGTCAAAAAGATGAAATCCTAAAGAGGATTGTATACATTATTTTGATGTCACATAAAACTTGTTACATAAATAAAAATAAAACTGCCACTAGGTTTAAGATTTTCAAAAGCATAGTTTGTGACCTTGAGCACTTATAGTATTAAAAACTTAAATAATGATCTAAGAGGAATTTAATTAAATCGATAATATTCAGTTGCATATTTTTATATTGTATATATTTGGTCAATAGCCTCTTAGTTTYTCATCTGATATTAATAACTATATTTAGACATCTTCAGTGAAATTATGATAGGCTTGGTGGAAGATAGGAAACGCTGGCATCTTTGGAGTATATGAGTTGAACATTACTACAGAGCTGATGTTTTCTTTTTTGATAGAGTGCATTTTCTTTTTTTTTCATTTTAAATAARTTTTCAGTATGTAGCATATCCCTCAAGCAATTCCAGAAAAAAGTTACTGGGACCAGACTCACACAGGTAAACAAGGACTTCTAAAGGAACGCTGTAACGTCAAGTATAATACATATCCTTAAGTTCAATATCTGATTTGATGACTGTCTTTGTTTTTATGTCTACTTTATACCAGCTTTCTGCAGAAGCTACTGCTCTAGTTTCTGTTATAAGATCTAGAATAGGGAGGAAATGTATCATACATGTAATTTGTGTTATTACTTCTAGTGATTTTATTGCCTCATCTTTATAAACTAATAGTCTGCTTTTTGCTGGAAGTGCATAATTTTGACTGTTGACAAATGTCAACATGGTGGTGGAGGAAAAAAAAAACTGAACAAACTTTCTGACTTGTAGCCTTCCCTTACTCCAGTACCAACTAGCCAAACAGTGTCAAACTGGAGAATGTTTTTCTCAGCTGTATTTAATGCTAGGGTTTTTTCTCTCTTCTGTTTTATTTAGCTTTGTCTGTAAGGAAATATTAAGATTAGCACTGTAATAGTTCTGAGCAGCCCTTAGCCCTGGGAACATCACTGTTAAGTCTGTTCTTGTATTATCTCCAATTCGCTTCTGCAGATTTAAGGATGAAATTCAAGTATGCCCTATCTTTGGATGCTTAACTGGAAAGATGATTTGAGATTCTTTTAGTAGTTACAAGAGATTAATTCCACATAAAGTAAACTTTCTTGTTCTTCATATACTATTTTTCACCTCCATCTAATYTCATAGAACCACAGTAGGAAGTGCAGAAGATAGTTTCCTCTGATCAAGATATGATTAAGATGTCTTTCATTCCTTAAAATTCCTTTCTTCTATATAAGAAAATGCTGTTAACAATTAAAAGAGCATTTATTCTTCTAGTATTATAAATCAGAAAAATGCTTATCAGAGGTATATTTACTTTATGGTAACATGAAGTAAGTATGTTGCTTGCACTTTCTGTGTCTGTTAATATCTGGAAACTGCAGGATAAGACAAGGAAAGCATATGAGCCTACGATAATTTAAAAATTATGCTTACCCTCAGATAGCTTCTGTATACATTTTGTTTGAAAAATCAGTGRCACTTTGTTAAAGTGTATACTGTTCACATTTATGGGCTACAGGATGGTCATGACACCCTGACATATTTTTAAGATTTACTTTTCCATTCCCTCCCCCATTTTTTTTCTTGTTTCACAGGAGCATACCAATTGTAGGCACAGCCGTGGTCCAACCTGTTAGAAGCCAACTTCTAGAACATTTTCTTCCAATCAGCTGCCTTTTTTAGTGAAAGGAGATTCTGTAGGCAAATACAACAAAATATCCTCCCATACTCCTAAAAGTACACCTAGATGCCATGTCTGGAGGCTATTTATTAAAACACTGAAAACTTTGATTGGATAGAGAGAGTTTCCGTGATAGATTCATATGGCTATTTAAGAATCCTTGTCTTGATGCATTCAGAATGTTTACGTTATGACTCTGGAAGCATAAAGTTCACAAGGTGGCTGCTCTGATTTGTCTGCTAATGACAGTATTTATTTTTCAAAGGAAAATATATCCCAGAAGATGACCAAAAAATTTTGCAAAGTGATTTTGCTTGCCATTGTAGATTATTCAGGCGCTCTGAAAAAGATGTCATCTCTGTTTCCTCCTTGGATGCTTCTGTTTCCTTCTGGTTACATCTTGAATTGGAAAGGTCAATGGAACTCTGTTGCTGGTGAACTCTCACCGTAGCTATYTGGAGCCTTCCTTGGAAGGCATTCACTGTGGATCCTTGTTGTACTGGATGCACTCCGAGTTGAAAAAGGAGGAGATGTTTTTCAGAAAAAAAAAAAAATATACTGTGTTTCCTTTTTAGGGGAATGCCTCTAATCTCAGTGAATGCATCAATTTATGAATCAACAACTGGTATGTTCCTGTGAAACAAGAAAAAAAACGGAGAGGAATGGAAAAGTAAATCTAAAAATATTTCAGGGTGTCATGACCGTCCTGTAGTCCATAAATGTGAACAGTATACACTTTAACAAAAAGCATTTCTAACTGTATGACAAACTGTTAAACTTGAAACTTGATGCAGTGTGACTCAGAGATCTAAGAGCAAGGATCTGTATGGTTCCTCAAATGGTAAAAGCACCAACTGAGATTCTATAGGATGCGTGTTCTATTTCTCAGTTATTTCTTTTTAGTGTTCCTAAGACATGTGTAGTGCTTGTAGTGACCATCAAGAACTGAGAAAAAGTATGTATAAATAATGAATTACATCCCATAGAAATCTTGGAATTAAGCGATGGTAAAATGTTATTACAGTACAATAGAGTTGATTTTGATACTTGAAATAACATATCTTCTAAATTTGGCCCTCTGCTTTTGAAGAGTGATTTTATGGAAAGTAAGCATCTGTTCTAACTTAGCTTCTAAGATTAGAAAAACAAAACAAAACACCATTCTACAATAATTGAGCAGATGGAGAGAACAAAATTTGAAATCACAATACAGTAATTGATTAGAATTGTAATGATGTTAATTTCAATTAAAAGGACAGTGACAAGACAAATGTTCATTTGAAATCAATATGATGGTAATGAGGGGTCTATATCTTGCCATCATTACTGATTTATTTCTACAAGCAGTGACTTTTCAAACTGAGCTTACCTGCCAAGAGCACTTCTCAAAATAAATGATGATGAAGATGGATAATTAAAACAATGTTGGAGGAGAATAACAGTAAATCACAGGTATGGCACCACTGAAGAAAACAAAATACCTGTTCTCACTGTGGCTGTGACTCACAACTATGCAAAAAAGATATTTCAATGATAAACTTAAAAAAATAGTGAAAATGAAAAGTAAAATTAAATGGTTGCAGTACAAGATAATTATAAAATTGAATTGATTTAAATATTTGAAAAATGTGAGAAGGAAAAAATACTGTCTAAAAATACTCAAAGGATGTCTGTGCTACTAAAGATATCAATGTTTTTATGATACATAGACAGCTAGGGAAGAAAGATTCCTTGGCATACATTTTATTGTAAAAAACTAGTAACTAATA